>NW_023596448.1:27231299-27426495 GCF_011947565.3 Pollicipes pollicipes
CACAGTGCGCGTCCGAGGCCGGCACGCTGTCCGCCTCCACGGCGGTAACGTCACGGATGACGTCACAGCCGGCGTCTGAGGCCGGTACCCTGTCCGCTTCGACGGCGGTAACGTCACGGATGACGTCACAGCCGGCGTCTGAGGCCGGCATGCTTTCCGCCTCGACGGCGGTTACGTCACGGATGACGTCGCAGCCAGTGTCCGAGGCCGGTATGCCGTCCGCCTCCAGTGCCGGACGTCACGGATGACGTCACGCCGCCCACAGCCGTCCGCGCTCTGCCGCCACCGTCGCCGTACGGGTCCTCCGAGCTGAGATCTCGGCACCAGGGCCAGTCCCCCTCATATCCGCTGGGTTTCTTCTTCGCTGCCCGGCGGGCTGCTTGGCACCAGGACGGACTGTCGAGGCGGCACTCTGCGGGCACCGCACCGCCGCGCTATCCGGCGCGGCGTCCACCTGGCCGACTCCATCGACAAGCTCCTCTGAGACTCTCCTGTCAGCCGCCAGGGAGTCGCCCGCCTCGTGCGGCTCGTCTTTTTCCTTCCTTTGGTGACAAAATCGCGGGGAGAAAGTTCTTCTTTCGATCTCGGTCACATCGTCGGCACCAGCGGGGTGTTCCTCAGACCGCACAGGTACCCCACAGGTTACGTGTTCGTCAGTTCCTAGATTCGGAAATGCATCCCTCGGCGTTGGCCGGGAGGCGTCCAGACTCCATCGTGATACTTGAAGTCTGCTTCTTCACTGCCCGCCCGCTCGGAGATGTCTGTGTGGGTGACATTATCGGGAGCATTCGAAGAGCTTTCTGCCCTGACAGTCCGCGTGAGTATCGTTTGGAACAAGCCTCTCTTTGGCACTCCTGCAGTGTCGCACAGATTGCTCCTTTTCTGGGCAGCGTTGTGGGGAACCCTGTCGGCACCAGAAGTATGCGCGATGTCTCTGACCATTATGTCTTGCGACATGCATTCTTGAGTACCCCTGGGAGCATCACCATTTTTCTATCCGCACGTGCCATGTCTCCGTCTTCTCTCCGCAGAACGTCTTCAGCTCCGCTTATATTCAGGCGCGCCACTGTCCGCGATCTCTTGTCGCAAGTCGCCACCGGCGATCTCTTGTCGTAAGTCATCATCCAGCGCCCTTTGTAACATCTCTCTTCACTTTTCGTCCTTTGCAGCGAGCCCTCTCAGTGACGGCTCGCGAGGCGTCACCACCACCATCTTCCTCTCGCCCTCCTTCCAACCGCCCCTCTGCAACGCGCTCCGTCCGCCGCGTCTTCCGCTGCGGCCCCCTCCCTGCTGGGACGGCACTGCGTCGGCTGCGCCCCTCCCTCCGGCGCACCTCCAGCCGGCCGTCGGCGTGTCGGCCTCGGCGTGCGCCGCCGCCAGCGTCCTGCGCCGTGCTGGCGGCGCGCCGGCGCGCCAGCGCGCTCCGGCCGGCCGCTGCGCCGGCGGCTCGGCACGATCGTCAGCACGGTGCGCGGCGCGCCGGCCAGCCGATGCAGCTCCTCTTCCTCGTCCTCCCCTCCTCCTCCGGCGAGGCGAGCGTTATCACGCGCAAGACCTGCGCGGCCCCGTCGTCGGCGCCGGCGCCGGCGACGGCGTGTCTTCCAGCCAGGAGGGCCGCGAGTGGAGGCCCGCCCCGGCCGGCGCCGCCGCGTCCGGCGAGCCGGCCAGGCGCGGCGAGCGCCAGCGTCTGTCGGGAGAGGGGAGAGACGCGTCAGGGACGACACGACGTCAGACCTCAGAGGCCGGCGGACACGCGCCTGCACGGCCGCCGGTCAATCGTTTGAGGGAAACATCTGGCGACGATGAATGGAACTGCACGCAAGGTATTATGGAGATGATGAATGTGGAATTGCCGCGATTCAGCAGTTCGAAAGAGCGCTTTTGCAGTAATTTTCGAGATCGCTGAGATTTATGTGTCAAGCACGTTGTCTAAACCTAACAGCACATGGCATGAAATGGACACACAAACACTCTAAACTAAAGGTGGCTCACTCACTCGCTCTAAAACTACCCCCCACCCTACCCCCCCCCCCCCCCCCCCCCCCCCTACCCTACAGTGGATGCCCGGCGTAAACACAACCACCGCAGTTCTCACCCTCGCCGAGGCGAGGGACACAGAAACATGGGAACGTGAGGAAAGAGGACCCGGGTAAGATGGTGATTTCCAAGACGATGAGAACGTTCAGACCGCAACACGGTTTTAACAAGACAAACCAAACGCAAATAGACGACAGAACAAGCTGAAAACTAAGGGAAGAAATTACCACAAGCGCGCGGAAAACGACGGAGACGGACCAGAAGGCAGCTCGAAATACAGGACGATAAACGAAAGGTGAATGAGAGCCCACGGGACAATGAGGACCACTGCCAACAGTAAGGCCGACGACAGAAACGTCCAATTAACGAGATCCAATGCGTCACTGTGCGCACCAGACAGACGCCGCAACGCTGCCGCCACCGAGCCCTTACCGGGCGGCCTGGCCGGCCGGGCGGGCGGCGCCTCCGGAGCCGGCGAGTCGTCCACCACCACCAGCTGGCGGCGGCGGGCCAGCTGTCGCGCGGCACACCCACGTAGTCCAGCCACGGGAAGCGTCGGATCAGACGGCAGATCGGCGCTGGCAGCGCCAGCGACCAGTGCGGCAGGCTACCCAGATCGCACGTGATATTAGCAACCAACGGCAATCGCAGCACATCCGTAACAATAGCAGCATGGCTGCAGTGACGATCCACGACTGCTCCAAAAGCCTTACCAGCACGGGGAACTGGGATGGCGGTCCGACGGCGGGAAAGGACTTGGCAACGTCTGGCTGGTTGTGCCAGTGGATATCTTCTGGTCGGAATCGCGCCAGGATCCCCCTGATCCCAAGGCCTTTGACCCGGCATGTGTGACCCCTGTGACCCCAACGTGTCAGTAGGATCAAATGACGTCTATGCCTGACCTCCGGACAAGACAGACCGTTCACAGCCTGTTATGTCACGATACCGCAACACCAAAGCACAATCTCACCCTTCCAAGCGACCTCAACTGATTGGTGACCCCAGTCGACGCCCGAGTCATCAAACCTCAGCCTCCGTGGTTGATGACCTGAGCAACGATCAGCCACTGGACTTAGCGATCAGCGACGTCGCCTGCCCCCCCCCCCCCCCCCCCCCCCCCTCCGTGTGAGACAGCCTCTGCCATCACAGCGCGTGATCCCCACCTGCGACTGATGACGGCCGTCGCCTGGAACTGCAGCGAGTCGGCCACGGACAGCGCCGTCACCAGGCGCACGCACGTGTTGGCCGCCGTGGTGCAGAACGCCGGCAGCAGGCCGCCGCCGTCGCCCGGTCGGCTCAGGCCCGAGAACGCCACCCCTGCCGTCAGGACGGTCAGCGGAGGGCGGGAGGAGCGCACCTCACGCGGGAGGGGGACGGGTCATCGCCAGCGGTGTGGCGAACGGACACGGGGCCGCGACGGCGGCTGGGGTGCCCGAGGACACCGTCGGCCACTGACCGAGCCGGACAATCAGAGGCGTGTCAACAGGCGAGCGGTCGTTACCGCGGACGGTCAACACGTCACGAGGGGCGGTCAGCCGATCCGGAGGGCGCTCGACAAGTGGGTGCCATGCCTCAGAGGCCAAGCACGCAACCATTTCTGGATAAAACTGCGATACAAGACACAAGAACGCGCCGTGAAACGAAGCCAGCGTCCGCCAATAACGAACCTTAGCAAATAAGTCGAGCGATTTCTTACCAGGTAACGGTCACCTGACGACGGCGTCACAGCTTCATGGCCGATGAGTGACCCAGTCAGCCATCGACCCATCCAGTGAGCGCCGCGACTCACCCAGTGAGCGCCCCGACTCACCCAGCGAGCGTCGGTTGAGGAAGAACTCGACGGTGCCGGCGCGAAGGTTGGCGTAGACGCCGATGATGGAGCCCTTGCCGAAGAGGCTGGTGTAGGGCTGCGAGCGGCCAGCATGGCGGATCGTACCTGGCGACGCGCAGCACCAGGACAGCGTCAAGAGAGCGTCAGGGCAGCGTCAGGATAACGTCAGGACAACGCCAGGACAGCGTCAGAACGGCGTCAGGACAGCGTCAGGACAGCATCAGGACGGCGCCAGGACAGCGTCAGGACAGCGTCAAGACAGCATCAGGACGTCAGGACGGCATCAGGACAGTCCGGACAGCGTCAGGACAGCGTCAGGACAGCGCGCACCCTTGGAGTCGACGATCGGGCCGGTCTGAAGCGACGGTGTGAGATGCCGATAGTTAACTGACTGGCGGGTGCCGAGGCCCATAACGGTCCACGTCAGTCGCACATCACGAAGCATCACGGACAACATCGTGACTGCGTATGGCATTGCGCTTCTTGCCACCCGAGCAGCCGAACTCCAAGACTGGCGCCAAATGACGTCACTTTGGTTGAGAATTTACGACGCGCTCAGCTGCTGGGGCTAAACACGCCGTTTGTCTCTCACCCTAGCCGCCCGGCATCGGACGCACACTTAAACCTCAGTCGCCAACAACACAATCCAAATAATCACCAACAACACAGCTCGAGCAATCACCAACGACACAATCCGAACAATCACCAACAACACGACCCGAACAATCACCAACAACACGACCCGAACAATCACCAACAACACGACCCAAACAATCACCAGCAACATAACCCAAATACCACAAACTTCATGGAGTGCGAACGAGCAGTAGGTAAAGTATAAGCGACACACGACACATTTTCTATTCCCGATGCAAATACGTCAGAACAGTTGACCGGGTCTGTGATTAAGACGTGCGTCAGCGAGCAGCGCGCAACCCGCACAGCCGTGCAGACAGTGTACCGGGCGCTGCGGCCTCACCATGGAAGGAGAGGCCCCACGAGTGGGAATCGGCGCCCAGGAGGCTCACGAATCGCTGGTTGGCCGAGTCCGGATCAAACTGGTCCGTCACCAGACCCACCATCTGCGGGCGGCACACCGTTAGCTCCCGGTCCCCGTCTGGCCGGCTGTCTGCGGCCTCTGCGGGTCAGTACACGTGCTGGTTGCGGCAGCCGGGCGTGCATATACAGAACGTGAGAATATGGTGGCAAGGCAGGTGCAGGGTTGGCAGAGCACAGCCACACATTTCGATAACCTATTTATACATTAGGTAGGGAAGAAATCAAGCGCTAAAATTTTGCGAGTTAAAAAACATTCACTATGACAGCTCATACAGCTGAACTATCATGACCGTGCTTATATCATCATGGCTCATGCTGCAGTTAACACACAAAATAGCAATCAAACAGCCAGTAATGACTCAAACCACATCACAGGCACTAGCTATGGCATACGTCACAAAGCAGAGCGACCCAGCAACCGACTGCTAAAGCGGGAGACCGGCCCGCCGCTGGTTGGGCAGCCGTGGCCGCGCGCGCCGCGACCCACCGTGTCCGTGCCGTACAGGTCGGTCAGCAGCTTGACCTCGAAGAAGTGGTGTCCGCCGGGCTCGAGAATGGTGTCGCCCAGCAGCACAGCCGTACCCGTGGAGAGCGTCTCGTGGCAGGCCACGTGCGTCGGCAGGAAGCGAGCCGAAGCTGGCGCCCGCACCTGGTCCCACTGCCATGCCAGCGGCTCTGGGAGCGAGAGAGAGGGGTCAGGGTGTAGTCAAAGGCCAGTCCCACTGCCATGCCAGCGGCTCTGGCATGAGGGAGGGGTCAGGGTGTCGCAGAGGCCAGTCCCACTGCCACACCAGCGGCTCAGGCATGAGGGAGAGGGGTCAGGGTGTAGTCAAAGGCCAGTCCCACTGCCACCAGCAGCTTTGGGCATGAGAGAGGGGTCAGGTGTAGTCAAAGGCCAGCCTCACTGCCACACCAGCACTCTGGGCATGAGGAGAGGGTCAGGGTGTAGTCAAAGGCCAGTCCCACTGCCACGCCAGCAGCTTTGGGCATGAGAGAGGGGTCAGGGTGTAGTCAAAGGCCAGCCCCACTGCCATGCCAGCAGCTCTGGCATGAGGGAGAGGGGTCAGGTGTAGTCAAAGGCCAGTCCCACTGCCACACCCAGCAGCTCTGGGCATGAGTGGAGAGGGGTCAGGTGTAGTCAAAGGCCAGTCCCACTGCCACGCCAGCGGCTCTGGCATGAGGAGAGGGTGTAGTTCAACCCAGTCCCACTGCCATGCCAGCAGCTCTGGGCATGAGAGAGAGGGGTCAGAGTGTAGTCAAAGGCCAGTCCCACTGCCACGCCAGTCGGCTCCGGGCACGAGAGGGAGGGGTCAGGGTGTAGTCAAAGGCCAGTCCCACTGCCACACCAGCAGCTCCGGGCACGAGAGAGAGGGGTCAGGGTGTAGTCAAAGCCAGTCCCACTGCCACGCCAGCGGCTCCGGGCACGAGAGGAGGGGTCAGGGTGTAGTCAAAGGCCAGTCCCACTGCCACGCCAGCAGCTCTGGGCCTGAGAGAGAGGAGCCAGGGTGTAGTCAAAGGCCAGTCCCACTGCCACACCAGCAGCTCCGGGCACGAGAGAGAGGGGCCAGGGTGTAGTCAAAGGCCAGTCCCACTGCCACGCCAGCAGCTCTGGGCATGATAGAGAGGGGTCAGGGTGTAGTCAAAGGCCAGTCCCACTGCCATGCCAGCAGCTCCGGGCACGAGAGAGAGGGGCCAGGGTGTAGTCAAAGGCCAGTCCCACTGCCACGCCAGCAGCTCCGGGCATGAGAGAGAGGTTAGGGTGTGGTCAAAGGCCAGCCCCACTGCCACACCAGCAGCTCAGGCACGAGGGAGAGGGTCAGGGTGTAGTCAAAGGCCAGTCCCACTGCCACACCAGCAGCTCTGGGCATGAGAGAGAGGGGCCAGGGTGTAGTCAAAGGCCAATCCCACTGCCACGCCAGCAGCTCTGGGCATGGGAGAGAGGGGCCAGGGTGTAGTCAAAGGCCAGTCCCACTGCCACACCAGCAGCTCCGGGCACGAGGGAAGAGGGGTCAGGGTGTAGTCAAAGGCCAGTCCCACTGCCACACCAGCAGCTCCGGGCACGAGAGAGAGGGGCCAGGGTGTAGTCAAAGGCCAGTCCCACTGCCACGCCAGCGGCTCTGGGCATGGGAGAGAGGGGCCAGGGTGTAGTCAAAGGCCAGTCCCACTGCCACACCAGCAGCTCCGGGCACGAGGGAAGAGGGTCAGGGTGTAGTCAAAGGCCAGTCCCACTGCCACCCAGCTCTCCGGGCACGAGAGAGAGGACCCAGGGTTAGTCAAAGGCCAGTCCCACTGCCACACCAGCGCTCCGGGCACGAGATGGAGGGGTCAGGGTGTAGTCAAAGGCCAGTCCCACTGCCACGCCAGCGGCTCTGGGCATGAGAGACAGGTCAGGGTGTAGTCAAAGGCCAGTCCCACTGGCACGCCAGCAGCTCTGGGCATGAGAGAGAGGGTCAAAGTGTAGTCAAAGGCCAGTCCCACTGCCACGCCAGCGGCTCCGGGCATGAGAGAGGGGTCAGGGTGTGGTCAAAGGCCAGCCCCACTGCCCACCAGCAGCTTTGGGCATGAGAGAGGGGTCAGGTGTAGTCAGAGGCCAGCCTCACTGCCATGCCAGCAGCTCTGGGCATGAGAGAGAGGGGTCAGGGTGTAGTCAAAGGCCAGTCCCACTGCCACACCAGCAGCTCTGGGCATGAAAGAGGGGTCAGGGTGTAGTCAAAGGCCAGTCCCACTGTCACCCAGCAGCTCTGGGCACGAGGGAGAGGGGTCAGGTGTAGTCAAAGGCCAGTCCCACTGCCACACCAGCAACTCTGGGCATGAGGAGAGGGGTCAGAGTGTAGTCAAAGGCCAGTCCCACTGCCACCCAGCGGCTCCGGCACAAGAGAGAGGGGCCAGGGTGTAGTCAAAGGCCAGCCTCACTGCCATGCCAGCAGCTCTGGGCATGAGAGAGAGGGGTCAGGGTGTAGTCAAAGGCCAGTCCCACTGCCACACCAGCAACTCTGGGCATGAGAGAGAGGGGTCAGGGTGTAGTCAAAGGCCAGTCCCACTGCCACACCAGCAGCTCTAGGCATGAGGGAGAGGGAGGGGGGGGGGGTTAGGGTGGAGATGGAGGTCAGTCCCACCACCACACCAGCAGCGGTGGGTATGAGAGAGGAGGGTCAAGGTGCAGTTGGTCTGTGGGAATATGCATTTGCGGCACCCAGAATATTTTGGCAGATTCCAAGAGACAGGCAAGGTGAACATCAAAGTTTGGGATTTGCTGAGACATCAAATGTCATGCATCAAACCTAGGTGAGAAATTATGACAAGATTCAAGCTGCCTGTAAGATGGCCAGATTACAGACGAACAGCAGCAAAGCCATTTGCGTTTGCTGCATTGTACACCCATGACCAGTGATGGAAAGGTCCACCCCACAAAAGCACCACAATCTGTCATACATTGGCATGTTGGCTTCTATCATTCACAGTGACCAAGTGCCAATATGGGCTGCACAATGCATTATGCTACAAGATCAAAAATGCACTACTGTGTCACTGACCATTGCTATTTTCACCACAGTCACAATGGATCTTGTTCCTGCTCTTGGCTGCCTTGCAGTAGTGTTTGTGGAGACAAAAGCTATAGCTGGGCTCCTTCTTCTTTGAAAGGATGCTGGACCTTTTAAAATGTAGCATCATCTGTGGGTCAGAGTAAATTACCTTACCAACATTGGTAAGAGGTGGTGCAAACAAATGGATATCAGTTTAATAAAGAAAGTACCTGCAGTATTTTTTTGAAAGTTGACATATACTTATGACTATAGTTATTTCCATTCTTGACTGCACTCTGCAGGATGCTTATTATATAGATGTGTGCATGCTTTGTATATGCTTTTCTGGTCAGCTATTGCTATGCAAATGCCTGATGAAATAATTATCCAGACCATTGCTTTCATCTTATGTGTTAGCATGCACACAATATTTCAGACAGCTAATTCTATTGCTGTCATCAAGCATTATTGGACCCTTAATTGGCAATCAAGTATAAAAGGCTTAAGAGAGCACTCAAATTTGTCATTGTGGGTACATTTTACAGATTGCAGATGTCTATGCCAATGACAAGATTGCTGGCAAGTATCAGCCTTCTTTTCTTGTTGGTAATATAATCAGCATCCAATGGATTGTTGCCAGGAAGAGCAGAAACAGCTTTAAGTAGACTAAACTCTGCTGAAATCACAGCTAAAGTCTGTGGGGTATCTTGGGCAAAACTTAGTGTTGTTGACAGTGACTTCTGTTACCAGAAAATTATGATGAGAAAATAACTCACAATTTTGAGTGTACCTAGTCATGTGCATGGTTAGAATTATGTCTGATGTCTCAAACCAATGTTTAATGAACCCTACTTCCATGCATTTTAAAACCAACACAATACTATTCATGCATGTCCTGATGAGTAAAAACAATCATTTAAATCCTTTTTTTACATAAAACAGAAGCATTGATGTGTGATGTTTGACATTTGTCATCCGCTGGCTTTAACGTTTACAGATGTTAAGTGCTCCATTTCAGAATTCGAATATCAGTGACGTCCACCTGAAGAGTACCCAAACTTACTACAACCTTACCTGCGCCTACCTTCGCTACCATTTGCGAGCAGGCTGGAACCCTTCACATATGTTGGATGATGCAGAAAATAGACGACTGAAATTCAGCTGCCGATGCTTCATGCCACAACCAGCAATAGTAACCTCCCTGCTCACTCGAAACAACGACGGGCACCTGTCGCCCAAATGCGCCGCCAAGACGATGTGTCAAAAGACGTTTCAAATACGCCGCAGAAGCGCAGTAGTTGAGGGCTGCTAAAAACATGTGATCAAGGCCGTGAAAACAAAAGACCTCGAAACCGGTTTTGATCCCAATGGCCAGGGATGCAACGAAGGAACTGCGACCGGCAGAGTCGGATCCAGTGCGGCGCAGTGGTGCAGGCAGGGGACACAGGGGACACGTGCCCCCCATTAAGGTCGCGATTTGAATGCTCGAAGGGACCAAAAGGAAGGCTGGTGGTCGCATTCAAGGGCCCCGGTGCGCACAGTTCCGGGGCCTCTGGGGCCTAAGGGCACAAAGGAATGGTCGAATTATTAGTCAGGGGTTCTGAGCTGCGGGGACAGGCCCTCAGATAACAGCTACAGGGATATTTGTGCCAATCACGCACCCCCTGATTCGATATGAGCCTATATGTCGGTTTGGCATCACCAGCACCGCACAGTTGGTTCCGTTTTGGTATGGGCCTTAGAGCCTACTTCCCAATCAGCTACAAAGTCGGGGCCAGTAATTTACACTGGTTGAGACCCCTGTATCTGCCAGGGGCCCACAGTTCTTAACAGTGAGTCCGGTGTTCGTTTTTACCGTGCGCATTAATCACTATGGGGCACCCCGATCGTTCTGGGACCCACTACATTGCTCTTCGGTTCTTCTAGTTTGTTTCGGAGAGCCCGGCACCTTTGTCGGTGCTGATCCTTTGTATGGAGCTCTCCCGACAGGTTGGACCGCTCAGGAGCCGCTCACATTGGTCTCGGGTTTTCTGTTACCTCGGAGAGCCTACGCTGTGTCGCGTTCAGCAACACAAACGGCTGAGATTCCAACTGGTACTAGCGGCCGGTGCGGACGTGCGAATGGGAGGAAGGGTTTGTCCTAAGCTCTAATGACGTCATCCAAGTCCTTATCATGGTATGTCTCCCATCACCTATTAAGAGAAAAAATGGCGAAGTACATAACAAAATAGGAAGCCCATGTGTCCACGGCCCGGAACAGCCCGGTTCTGCTGAAGGTTATAAGAAAAAAAAGAAGGTAAAAAAAAATATATAAAAGGTTATAAAAAAGGTTAAATTGTGTCGCACGGTGCCCAGCGCCGCAACGCATTCATAGGGTCGAACCCGATTTATTTTGCCAACTCACAACGCAACGGACAACGTACCAAGCATTCAGAGTAGTTTTCGGATTACATTGCGCTATAAAGCACGTGAACCTGTTGTCAAGTTATACGAGCGCCGTTCTGATCTGCCCTATTGCGGCTTTTATTACCGTGGTTCCGACAACAGTCCGAGTTACCATCATCCCTGAATAATGCATGCTTTCTTCAGCAACCTGGGTCAGTCATACTGACTGTTTAGATAGTCCACCGTCCACCTTCTGGATATGTCGTTTGTAACGAGCTGTAATCGCGATAAAACATACACAGCTAAATCCCACAGTTCTCGTCAGCGACGCACTGAAATATTGACTGTTTGTGGTGCTGTAATTGTTAATCCTCTCGGAATTCAGGGTAACAACATGACAATTGTATAGGTGAGCTACACAGCTTATGGCTTCGCCCTCGACCCGCAGGAACTTACTCTACGGAGCGTTTGAAGGATGCTGTTTTAATGTGAGGCCGTTATCGCCCGCCCGCCGCCTGGCGGCTGGTGCAAGCGGCCTAACTGTAGGAGCCATCGCCACGTGTCAAACAAAGACTGCAACGCCGTGTTTCGGTGCCTGGCGCCTTAAAATTGCGAGCGCTTGTGCTGAATATTGGTAACGGCAGGATGATTGCAGACGGTGAGAGACAAACACACAATTCAAAAATAAAAACCGGCGATTACAAAAGTGCTCAAAAACACTGCAAATGACACGTTACAGCTACGTTATAAGTCAACTGCAAGCTGTCAAGAAAAGTTATTGAAATTTCGCGTAAAACACATTTTTATCGATAGAGCGTTACTGAGCTCACCGTCTCAAGCAGTGCCCCTTCAGGAGAACATTGCATCTACAAACTCACGTGGAGCTCCTGTTAATTTTCTAAGCAAAACTTTACTGATGCAAAACTCTGGGTCGCAGTCAGTCGCAGTCGTACGTTTATATTATCTTTGGTCGCGTTTTCTTTTGTTCCATTCAATTCATGTATCCACACAATCCAGAAAGTGGGATTTTCACAAAATGTGATGGATGGAAACGGAGCAGGGGCTCAACCATGGGGTTCAACCTACGCCCAAAATAGGCCTCAAAAATATTTATTCTGGTATGTGGCCCACATGCTTCTCAAAGCTGTGCGGTTGAAGCGGACCAGCTGAAAAGGCAAGAACAAGATTCTAGTGCAAACAATTTGAAGCAGTCCAGTGCTGGCCAGGTTTTTTTTGCTAGATTATGCAATGGGTCGATAGGGAACAGCGAGCTAACGCATTACCTAGTCCTCGTTCTGTCACAGAGAAATCTGCAGGTTCAGTTAACCTGATTTACTGCGGTATCAGCACATCTTTTAACAAGTCCCAAGGATATGTAATGAACTCTGGTGGTTAGGATTTCCCACAAGGCTTTCAAGTCTGCATCACATTCCCGCACACTGCATTTTAGTCTACGTCATATATCATCGCTAGTGTTTTGAGCACGCAGTGCTAGAAGATCAGAAGCTGTTGTCTATTGTTCATTTCATCCCCGTCGATATACAACAGATCAACGTTCATGCCCCTCATCATTAGGTCTTGTAATGTAGATAATACTCCAAGTATTACTCCATTACATATTCCGCCGAGCTATATATTCTGTATATATGTATAGAGAGAGAGAGAGAAGAGAGAGAGAGAGAGAGAGAGAGAGAGAAGAGAGAGAGAGAGAGAGAGAGAGAGAGAGAGAGAGAGAGTGGGGAGAGAGAGAGAGAGAGATAGAGAGAGAGAGAGAGAGAGAGAGAGAGAGAGAGAGAGAGAGAGAGAGAGAGAGAGAGAGAGAGAGAGAGAGAGAGAGAAGAGAGAGAGAGAGAAGAGAGAGAGAAGAGAGAGAGGGAAAGAGGGAGAGAAAGAGAGAGAGAGAGGGGGCGAGAGGGAGAGAGAGAGAGTTTCATCTTTGTCGCAAATCCGGTCGGGTAAGCTTGGTATCCAACAGGTTTTTCCCCCTCCCACTTACATGAATACCGAGCTGGTGTGGTCAATTTTGATACATATTTTTTTTGGCATTTGGCCACATTTGAAAGCCCCTTCGTCAATCGGAGGATTCTGTTTGGATTAGGAGGCTCTTCATTGCATCAGAAGGCCTCTTTATGGCACAGGAGGTCCTCTCTTGAGATAGGGAGGCCCTTTTCTGGATTTAGAATCCCTCTGCATTCGTCAGAAGACCTCTGTTTGGGGTTTTTAAATACGGTTATGTATTGACATGGACATCGATATGTAATACGAATTTATCAGGGAACGTCTGCCTCTAGAAAGCCTCTGTTCGGAATTTTTTATATTGTTATGTATTTACATGGACAACGATATATGATACAAATTTATCAGGGAACATATCCCTCCTCTTGTAAAAAACCCAAGAGGCCACTCTGGGAGGAGGACCTCTGTAAAAGTCAGACCACCTTCACAAGTAAAAATCTCTGGCACCGCCTTTGGGTTCCCCGCAGCTGGAACCCACATCTGGACTCACACGTGACTCCATGCCTGACGCGAGCCGCAATCAGCAAACGCCATCAGACTCGGGCGCCGCCGGCTGCGACCTGCGCGGCCCGGAGAGGAGGCGCACATGCCAACAGCGGCCCGGAGAGGAGGCGCACATGCCAACAGCGGCCCGGGGAGGAGGCGCACATGCTAACAGCGGCCCGGAGAGGAGGCGCACATGCCAACAGCGGCCCGGAGAGGAGGCGCACATGCCAACAGCGGCCCGGAGAGGAGGCGCACATGCCAACAGCGGCCCGGAGAGGAGGCGCACATGCCTAACAGCGGCCGGGAGAGGAGGCGCACATGCCAACAGCGGCCCGGAGAGGAGGCGCACATGCTAAAGCGGCCCGGGAGAGGAGGCGCACATGCCAACAGGGCCCGGGGAGGAGGCGCAACATGCTAACAGCGGCCCGGAGAGGAGGCGCACATGCCAACAGCGGCCCGGAGAGGAGGCGCACATGCTAACAGCGGCCCGGAGAGGAGGCGCAATGCCAACAGCGGCCCGGAGAGGAGGCGCACATGCCAACAGCGGCCCGGAGAGGAGGCGCACATGCCAACAGCGGCCCGGGGAGGAGGCGCACATGCCAACAGCGGCCCGGGGAGAGGAGGCGCACATTGCCAACAGCGGCCCGGAGAGGAGGCGCACATGCCAACAGCGGCCCGGAGAGGAGGCGCACATGCCAACAGCGGCCCGGAGAGGAGGCGCACATGCCAACAGCGGGAGACGGGCTCGACTCCCGCTGACATCAAATGAGACTCCCGCCGCCCGGCCCGCCCCCCGCTCCACATCAAAACACGACGGGAATTCGCATCGATCAGGTGCCGGCAGCCAGGGCTTTGCCGTCGTCGGAGGCACGGCAAGAGGCGGGGAAGGGGGGGGGGGGGGGGGAGGGAGTGCCGTCCCCCATTTTGGGAGTTTTGTATTTTATTTGTGTTATTTCCTAATTACGCATTGACACTTGCTCATTACGTTTGCGCAGCCTCTCCGCTATTTTTCTAGTTGCTTCCGCTCCTGTCGGAACCCGAATATGCAGCTGAACGGGATCACGCCGCCTACGGGGAAAGACAACAGAAAAATTGTGCCGCCACTTGCTGACTATCAGGGAGCGTAGAGTATGTTAAGCCAATGTTTTCATGCAAAGTTTCCAGTTTATACATATACGAATTACAGACGTTATATGTACACATGCATGTAGATATAGATGCATCTACGACATCTATAATTCGTATATGTATAAGTTCGAACGGTTGGATGAAAAAATTGAGAGCTTAGACGAGTCAAAGATCAGAGCACAAAAAGTCGGTTATCATGTATCAACGTCTCGGAAGTAATTATTTGGCGTTTCGGAAGAACTTTCAGAAAGGAAGAAGAAAAAGAAGTTCCGGAAAGGAAAATGACTCTCAACACAGCTCACACAGTCGGATGTAAGGCTTTTTAGAATAATAATACACTAGATTATAATAATCGGATGAGACCTTTTACTTTCAATAATTGGATGAGGCACTTCGATTCGTTCTAGTGATTCGGAATGATTACACATGACACGACAAACGGAAGGTAACAGCCCAGCCCAAAAAAATGCAGCAGTTTTCCATTTCTTTTTAACAGTTTTTACCTCGTCCCTATAACATCGCAGTTACATGCGTGTACCCCTTGAACATCAGTGGATAGCCTACCCTCACGCATTGTGTTTGGAGATTTTCGACGTATCTAAGCCCCACTGAAGCCAAACATTGCCAGACCCTTGAGTAATCCGACTTCTCTAAATGGCTTTATGGTTGTTTTATTGGCCCTTAAGTCTGGACCTTATCCGCTGCCACAGCATCACGAATATTTGTCTGTGAAATAGAATCTGCATGCTTGACGAGCGATGTGCCCACACAGATGCCGGTAGAATCAAATGCTAAACATGGGCTCCCGCAGCCACGATTATGCTAATGGAAACGTTTTTGTTTGTTTAGAGGAGACGAGCATAAACACTCGTTCTCGTCAAACAGATGGCCAGCAAATACCTCCATAATAGCTCCAGCCGTCGCCAGCAGTTTCGGCAATCGGCACGGATGTCTGCAGCAGAGATTCAGATTCTTTTCCCCTGAAGTAGAGAAAAGGTATGTGTGTGTGCGTGTGTGTGTGTGTGTGTGTGTGTGTGTGTGTGTGTGTGTGTGTGTGTGTGTGTGTGTGTGTGTGTGGGTGTGGGTGTGGGTGTGGGTGTATGTTTGTGGGTGTGGGTGTGGGTGTGGGTGTGGGTGGGTGTACATGTGTGCATGTGTCCATTTGTGTGCTCGTGCGTGTGTGTGGATGGGTGGGTGTGGGTGAATGCGGGTGTGGGCGTGGGTGTGGGTTAATTCGGGTGTGGGCGTGGGTGCGGGTGAACGTGGGCGTGGGCGTGGGTGTGGGAGAATGCGGATGTGGGCGTGGGCGTGGGTGAATGTGGGTGTGGGCGTGGGTGTGGGTGAATGCGGGTGTGGGCGTGGGTGTGGGTGACTGCGGGTGTCGGCGTGGGTGTGGGTGAATGTGGGTGTGGGCGTGGGTGTGAGTGGTGCGTGGGTGTGTCTAAATAGCACTGCAAGTGATTCCCGAATGTGATAAGTATTTGTGATTCTCCAACGTGATTAGTACTTCGTGTTTATCGAATGTGATTTGTAGTTTTCTGGATGCCCGATATGACCGGCAGGAAACCAAGACGTCAGACAGGAGGCGAAACCTGAACCCCAACATTAAACGCCCAAATTGGAAGAAATTCAACTTAAACGCCTTAGCAAGATACGGAATGAATTCGTAAGCATTCATGTTACATCACTTTTGGTCAATTCACGCACCCCGGCTGCACGTTTCTAATAATCACGGTGCTCCACAAGATATCCTTGGCATGAAACACCCGCCAAATTACGCAACGGTCCTGGGTAGAATCGGGACCGAGATGTCTGCGCAGCTGCGCAATCAAGGGACCTT
The DNA here is from genome assembly GCF_011947565.3 of Pollicipes pollicipes. Lineage (NCBI taxonomy): Eukaryota > Metazoa > Arthropoda > Thecostraca > Pollicipedomorpha > Pollicipedidae > Pollicipes > Pollicipes pollicipes. The sequence continues at coordinate 27,247,606 of NW_023596448.1, forward strand.
CCACAGCTACACCAGAGCCCGCCGCCCCTCCAAAACACACGGGATGATTAACGAGGTGGTGTTCACCTCGCGCCGCACGTGCAGTGAGTCGGACCGAGCCTGCCCCGCCCGACACCCGACACTGGGCCAACACCCTGACACGCGCCGCAACCTGACATGTGACACAACGATGCGGGACGTCCTTGCCGGCCGAGGACGCAGGGGGCGGGTCCGGTGCGCCCTGCCGAGATCAGCGGCTCTCGTCGGCCTCCGCCCAGACCGGAGCGGAGACAGCTCGCCGGCCGATGGAAAAATCTCGAGGGGGGCGGGGGGGGGGGAGGTGATGATAATCTTGACTTGGCTTTCGCCTAAGACCATTAGAACACTGGAACAGCTGAAGGAGAGAGGCTGAGCAGTAAAATAACTCTGATTAGATCATTTATTAACGGTTTCGCTCCTTTTCACAAGCAAAGTAGTCAATAGGTTATGTTAAATCGTATTGCTGTCTCATATTAATAAATGGCAGCTAAAGAAATTGTTAACGCCTTCAACTACAGTATTGTAATTTCTTCGCTTGTTTGGTTTCCGGTGATAAGATGTCCACAGAAAGAAGGGTTAAAAGCGCGCATCCAGACACCGGCGTTGGTCCCATACAGATGTGCCATCACTAGAAACACATTCCCAGCAAGCCTAAAACAGCCGAGATGCATTCAGTCGAAAACAAAACAAGGTCCGTGCAAAAGCAACAACGCAGGTCCTGGGTAACAGGAAAGGAAGCATGCCGGATAAGCTGAAGATGAACGTTCACCGTTAACCGCAGTGCGCTGCTATGAAAGTAATCGAGACCACCAGAACAATGTTAATTTGATTTAATATGGAGGAATCTGTGGCGTCTCCTCCTGATACATGCATTATCTGTGTTTTGACTACGCGTTTACGCTGGCTTTAACGTGAGCGTGTGACAGAGGGGTAGCATGTAGTGCTCCATGGCATGAAAGTATTGCCGCAAGTATTAAGCAAGTAGTATAAGTGGCAATGTCTCCGTTGTTAACTATCTGCTGGAGCCAATGGCATATTTCGCTTTACTCTACTAGAATAGACCAAAAAGGGTGGACCCGAGTACGATTGCAGAACTCCCTCAGTCCTATGGAAGCACAATCCAATCCAGTGTTTATAATTGCATGCTTCCAAATGTGACGACAAACCGTACGGAGCGCGGACATAACTGTATCAGCATTATTGGGAAGGGATCAGTCTGAAAAGGCACAATTATGATAAACAGGGCAAAAGTACTTCGAGTGGGATTTTCACAACCTCGACGGATGGGCAGGTCTAGTGCTTCCATAGATAATGATGTTCCAGAAAAGGTTACCTGCCTTTGAAAGCTCCCGCGATACCCGGTAAATTTACTACGTTATCACGAACTTTTCAGCGACTTTATGCGCGTTAGTGAGTTGAACACTTTGTGCTATCGCAAAGCAAAACTGATCCCTGTAAACTGATTTGACAAAATCAGCACTCGAATTGTCTTTGGATTGTACAGTAATAATTGAATGGGACAATGTCTACATTTTAACTACCCATTTTTTTTTCTCGCTAGGTGACAAGACCATCCCAGGCGCAGTAAAGTAGGTGCCTACCGGACAAAAGAACCGATGAGTACAACTAGTGATGAATTGTTCCAGAAGGACCAAGACGTCTCTTTCCCAAAACCGCGAGCGACTGGATCGTTCCCCGCGATGAAAAGGACCGTTCAGAGATATTCTTCATCTCGTCAAGTTTATCACAGTCGCAGCAAATCCAGCCATACTCAGCGATCTGTCTGTTGCCCGCTCAAAAAGCGTTATCGCTCATCTAATCTCAAAATCTCAGCCAAAATCTCTGCTCGGACGCGATTATGAATGCCAGGTGATTGCCACTGCACTCGTGTCCTATTGCTCTTGTTTTTTATTTGTGCTCATTCCTGGTGGTCTACAACATTAAGTCGGTGGTAAACCAAACACTGTTATATTATTACCGCGTGCTGTAACATGGTCAAAAACGTTACTGCGGCTGCGTGGACCACCGCCGACTATGCAAAAGATCATCTAAAACTGAATACTGGGCTCTTCCACATATGTTGAGCGGCATATTTAGGTCTGTGTTATAGACGTGGTCTCTAAAAAAGAGTGCAAGCCACTTCATCACATTTGGAAACCCCCATGGAGCAAAATGCTACACTTCAACCACAAATATCCTCCAAAGGTTACATAATTGGGCTCCTAGCGAATTGGACATAATAAATAATGGCACTCACGGCGCGCCCAACGACACTCCAAGGTTCACCACAACCCCCAATTTGCCACCCTGCCATCCTCCACCCCGTCCCCCGGCAGGTGCAGAGCCAGCGGCGGGAGGCGGCGGCGGATGGAGACTGCAGCGCCGGGCGGCGCCAGGTGGCTAGCACCGGCCCCGTCCGCTGCTCGCCGACGCCGCCTCAGTCCCGCGCGAACCCGCCGCGGACGCGAGTGTGTCCGCACGCTCCGCGCCGTCCGCACGCGTCCGCTCCGCCCCGTCCGGACGCCCCATGGCCGCGGACCGGCACGGGACGGCACGGGGCGCCCTGCAGGTGGTCTGCGCGCTCGGGGTCTGCGTGTTCCTCGGCCTGGCGGCGACGCGGGCGGCACGGGTCAGGGCGGGAGGCACTGGCGGGTCACGCGGCGACCGGAGTGGACTCGGCGATCGGAGTGGATTTGATGATCGGAGTGGACTCAATGTCCACAGTGGACTCGGTGGCCTGACCCGGCGTCTGTCGCGCATGTCGAGATCAGCGGAGGGCGTGGGCGTCTCGCGGCCGCTGGAGGAAGGTCAAATCATGGCCACGTCTGTTGGAGAGGCCACCATATCCAGTGGCGTCACCACAACAAAGTGGAGCAGCTCACCACCCTCTTCTGGCCATCTGGTGGCCTCTGGTGAACATCTGGTGACCTCTGATGACCTCCTGGTGACCTCCGGCGATAGTCTAGCGGCCCCAGGGGACATTCTGAGAGATGTGTTCATCAGCGTCAAGACGTCGGGCCAGTTCCACGCCACCCGTCTGCCCCCCATCCTGGACACGTGGTTCAAACGCGTCCCCACTCAGGTACGGACCTTCGGAGAACCATCACGCGAAGACAAACAGCGCCCTCATGTCAAAGTAACTGGTATCGTTAGATCACCTGCGACTGTAAAGCGGCTGAAATAAGACCAGATCCCGCCGGGCTACTTTTGTCCCCAGAATGCTCCTGGCGCACTAATCACGGTTATATCGTAATGTAATTCTCTACTACAGTAGCAATCCTGTTGTAGTCACAATCCTTCAGCTGGTGAACGCGTGTGCTACGATGCGTCATAAACGCATCACTTTGTAAAGTATGAATGACAGGGTTCAACCTAGCCTCGTCGTGGGCAAATGAAGGAACAGACATCGGCGAAGTAACTGGGGCAGTTAAAGCGGCTATTTCTGTCATATGGCACATGATGACATAACATTGCTGAGCGCGATAGATCGCTATTGACCGGGCCGACTCAACACTGTGCTTGGTTTCCATTTTGTTATGAAGAATGCGGGGTCACGGTATCATGTGGGCCTCGGTCACGTGCCTGCAAGTTAGGTGCCGCTGCGTCAGATGGCTAGAGACCACGTGACTACAGGTAGCGTGAACAATAGCCAGGTCATTGCTGCTTGCGCCGAGCATTCTCGCTAGTGTGTGTGGCGGGGGGGGGGGGGGGGGCACGGGCAACTACAAGTCACGATGCTGCAGATGATGCTTTTCAATCCAGGAAATTTCAGGTCACACGCATATGCAGGGCGACCGTGTGTGACCGGGCCGCGGTTGCACGAATGCACGCCCGTGTTATCGCGTCTCGAAAAAGTGCACTACCTTCTGGGCCAGCGCTGATTCTTTCGATAAGAGCAGTAAATCACTCCTCCACCAATTATGGAGGCTGACGTCACCAGCTGCTTTGGCCTGGACGCACTGTCAGGGGCGTGGAGTTGCTTCCAGGGCGCGAGCGAGGCCCACGTATTACATGTCCTGGATGCACATATGGGCATGTTTTAGTTCACATCAGGCTATTCCACGGGAAAATGTTGAATCCTATTCCATAAAACTGCACCCCCTTTAGCACATCATGTTTTGATTTGAGGAGTAGCTCCAATCTGCTATTATGACAACGTCCGATACACAATTTTACAGTGAACACTCTCACTCTCCGCGCATTGGTACCAGGTGGGCTCTGCAGTGCAAAGTAGTATCGACGAGCTCAACTAAGACAGGAGGCTTATTGTTCCTGACATAATTGTATCCGGGTGCATGCTGACATAGACGTTGCCTTGAGCCATCATTACCAGCACGTATGACACGTGCGTGGATTCAAACAGAGAATAAAGACATTTTAAAAGCATCCAGGGCGCCTGCAACAACAAAAGTCCACACCTGCTGAACAGTGTGATATGCATACCGAGAGTTTGCATATACAACTCATCCTTACCTCATGCATCTACTCCCTGCCTACCCACCATCTTTACCTAATCATCCTTGCATCATGGCGTCGTCTGTCATGTCATCAGTGGGCTGGAGGACCAGATAATAAGTGCATCGAGCATTGCGGTCAGCATGAGCTAGCATTGCAACAATTCGTGAGCTTCAACCAGCTCAAAAGCCATCAACGTCAATTGAGCGAAATAGTTAACCTTGCAGCTGTAAGGCAACAAAACTGAAGTCGGGAGCTAGGGATGGTCGCCCGTCACGAGCTGCTGTGATGTCGGGAGCATTCAAGCCCGGTAACCCTTCATTTGCTTACCAGAAGCACTGGCACTCGTTAAACTTCACTGAAAGTATGCATTGTCCTGCGCACGAACATATGCGCACGACGCCTGGTGCACGTGGCGTGCAAAAAATCACCGTATATCTGATCAACCTTGCTGTCCGTTGTACCGTTATCTGTGTGGCCCCTGACGATGCTGGCTTGTAGTGCCGGTATGACCGCGGGGAAGGAACGTGTGCACAAACAATGCCTTAACGGTCCACTGTCCGGCGGCGGTACTAGCGATGTGCACCCATCGACGAGCTGCACCAGATGATGGCTGCTGATTGGGGAGGGGGAAGAGGGGGGGGGGGGGCTTTAACCGTCCCGTTTGCCGTGGTCACATGATGTCGACCGTGTAATGTGATGCAATGTAGTCTCCGGCGGCCGGAATGAAATTTCATCCACGTGCCGTGTAGTTCGGCGCAATTCATGGCAGCTCAGTTTTCGCGAGGTCGATGGCATAAAGTTGGGAGGCCCGCTCCTGCGGCGAGCCCTGTGAGGCTGGCCGAGTTTGGCTCAACCCGCTCCTCTGTCCCGCACCAAAAAAGGCGACCAAAAGGCGAAAAAGGCGAAAGGCGACCAAAGGCGAAAGGCGAAAGGCGACCAAACTCACTCAGGCGCGCGTACAGACACCTTCGCCCAGGCCTGCCCCTCTGCGGGCAGGTCGCCTCGGCTTCGACAGATAGCGACGACTTCCAGTCACCGGCCGCGTTCGGTTGAGGGGCTGGAGAGGGGGAGGGGTCGGTGCTGACAGCGGTCGCCGGTGGGGCTGACCCTCAACCCTCGCGCGAAGGTCGAGGGTCTGGTCTGCCCGCCCGCCGCCCGCGGAGGTCGCGGAGGTCCGGAGGAGGATTCGCGGAAACGTGCCCACCCAAGGTCTGGATGTGGAACTTTGAAGAAAGCATGGGACTGCAGGCAGACTGGCAGGTGGATGGGAGAACTGTAATGCTGTGCCATGCGTGTCTTTAAGCAGGTCAATGGTCTACTTGCTTTGAATGTTGTGCATGCACTGTGCATGTTAAACAATAGGCGACAAGACATGCAACAGCAAACAAACTGTCATTGTCCAAATGTGTCTTTTACGGCGTCGAGGCAAACTGTCCTGTAGTCTTTTCCAGGCAAACCATTTATATATTTATGAGCTTCAGTTTGTGAGGGGGCTTTAGCAGTTCTGGACACCTGGGAATACGAAAATCAAGACAACTTTATGGTTGCAAAATATTTGAGTTGTGCATTCCTCTTAAACGGGCAAGTTTTGAAAAAAGCTTTTTGATGCGACATTTTGATGCGAGCACCAGAAGCAGTCCTGCGGTTCCCGAAAATGTAGTGCGATTGTTGCGATTTTTGTACAAAACAGCTCGTGACGAACAGCTCCTTTACGAACAGCTCCTTTACAAACAGCTCTGCGTCGAGCTGTTCGTAAAGGCCATGCACTCAAGCACCGCATTGTTGTGTCTACAATGTGCTTGTATTTCCCCACATTGATTTCTGTTCATCTTCCGCCATCAGATTCATGAGCATGTCAGTCCGAGTTCTGTGGTAGTGACTGCATGTTTTCATTTTCAGACGTGGTTTTTCACGGATCAAGAAGATCCGGAGCTGCTACAAAGAACGGGTGAGATGTATGGCTGACAACATTGTTTGTAAACGTGAAGCATGTATGAACATGATACAGTTCAACTGTTGACTGTGGGAAATCACGAAATCCGCGTTTTTTGCCGCGCATGCACTGTTCACGTGACGTTCTTTTTAAACTTGTTTGTGTGTATCAGGATTAGAAGTCGGGACCGTAGTAGCCTATGTTAGTGTTCCGCAAGCCCTCACGATGCCAGCTGATGTGCTTCGCTAGGATTAAAAGTCGGGACTGTAGTAGCCGATGTTGGTGTTCCCCAAATCCTCGCGACGCCAGCTGATATGTTTCGTTAGGGAAAGTGTTAATGCCTGCCGAGGTCGTAGCGCAACTGACTTATATATGTCGCGCCACGATAGACTACGTCCGACCTCATAATATGACGAAAACTATTTCATGGCTTATACGTTCAAAGACCCATACTAAAAAGCGTCAAAGAAATGTAGTATTTCATGCGGTATGTCATGTTTGGTGCAATTGAAATCGGGTGATTATCTTTCCTGCCAGTGTAAATTATGAAAAATCTAGGCTCAGGGGTCGTCCAGAAATCACATTACGCATTTTTGACTTTTTCCAAACCCTCTCTACTTCTTATTCACGAGCTGGTTGCGTTGGATTACCCCCCACCCCACCCCCCCACCCCCTGCTACGCTCTGTTAAGGTGACGTTCCCAAAAAGTATCGTGTGTGGCCATAATTCAGCAAGAGGTGCAAAACAAAACAGCGGGCGAGTTCCATGTCGTGTGAGGAAAACAGAACACTTGGCTTTGAGGGTTTAAGCTGGTTTTTTTCAGAATTTCAGCACGATTTGCGTTTTGCAATCACACTTTAGAGTAACGTTACGCTTTTTCAAAACTTCCGTTCCCTCCCTCGTCACGCTTCTGTTCCGCTTGATCAAAGTTCCCCCTCTTTCCCTCCATGCATAGGGTAATTCATCGACGATCCCAAACCAACTGACTGAAAGGAAACACTGAACGCGTTACGTAGGGCTATAATGTATCACCGACCGACTTCAGTGACAACTTTCTGCCGCTTTCGGTGGTGATTTTCTCGCTCTCTACTCGGCTGGTCGACTTCTCGCGAGAATATCATTTTCTTAAGCTGAAGATAATTAACATTTCAGCCCTCTCATGAAAGACTCTCTGTATGTTGGCACTACCCTAAATAGATTGTTCCCAGCGCGTTTTGTCCCGCTGCAGCGAACCCTGAGGTTAATCAGACATTAGTGAGCCAACGTCCGTCAGTAAAACAAAATGACGACTCGCGCAGGCCGGAGGGGAGGGAGCGGGAGTGGAGTCGGAAGTGATAATTTAGCTCCATGATGTTAAGCCGACACCATAAGGGCGTACGATTCCAACTGCGAGGTAGGTTGTGCGCGCTATAATTGCTCCACGCGTTGCAGGAGGTCACGTGATCAACACCAACTGTTCGTCATCACACCACCGAGACGCCCTCTGTTGCAAGATGGCCGTCGAGTACGACACCTTCATGGCGTCTGGCAAAAAGTAGGTACAGCCGCGTCGTTCCGTGCGCAGAAATGTTCAATTAACCGCTACCCCCACGCTCCCGCTTCCTACGCCGTGAAGTTTGAAACATCCATTCGCTTCTGAACTGAAGTGCAGGGCTCGTGGCGTTATCAAAGGCCTGAACGAACTCACGAATATTTCCAGTTCAGGTGTCAGGTTGCCTGTGGGGATAACGTTTAGCATGATCGATGAACCATGGCCGCAGTTGTTCATATTGTCTCGTCGCCTCGAGCCTGTCTTCACAACTGGAGCTCCATGCGCTGGCAGTCTTGGTCCTAATCTCACAGCGGAAGAGCTCGAGGATTACCACGATTTCGGCGCTTGAAGGCGACAGCGCATTCGTGACTAGAAGACCTCCACGGCCGTTGTTGTGGGAGGGATAACCGGCGAGCGCTTCTCTAGATTGTCGTGTTTCTGCATGCTGCCATGACGCCCCCACATGCCAGTCGCTTTCGTGACGCAGCTGCACCTGCTCCTCTTTGTCCCACGGTCCCCTAATGAGGAGTGAGTCAAGCCTGACTCATCTGTGGCTAACTCTTTTACCCCTACAGTGATGTTAGACGCGGCTACCACGGGCTTATGCTTTTCATCATGGCGACAAGCTTGGTAGGGATTTGAAGTCATACGGCTTTTCGAGTGCGGCTTTTGGTTATTTGCTATAGCTGGATTGCCTGAGTCGGCAGTCTCGCTTTCGAAATGAATTGGTCCGGGGTGGCCTCTAGCCACACACTCCGAGGAGGAGTGTAACTGTTTCTGGAAACTTTAACCAGTTAATTAAGTTCAGCTAGCTGGCTAATGCCCCCCAACACAAATACGCACGGCTCTGGCGCATGACGAGCCATTTTTCGCTGAGCTCGGGCGCGAAGGGAGCGGACGGTGGCCGGCTGTTTTTTCCGACCTCGACCCGTAATTGGCCGGAATTAGGTGAGCAGGTGCCACCGCGGCGGCCCTGGCGTTTTTGTTGACCGGCGCCGGACAGGTGCGGGAAACGGCACGGTCACCGCGGCAATCACAGTGTGGTGTGCCACGCCCGCCACCGCAAAAAGGGTAGCGCACTAATGACGGGAAGTCCTCGGGATGGGCCACCTCCGCGCTTTTGTCCCCGTCTGGCTGGCTGGCGGGCTGGCTGGCTGGCTGGTCGTCCGTCCGTCCGTCCGTCCGTCCGTCCGTCCGTCCGTCCGTCCGTCCGTCCGTCCGTCCGTCCGTCCGTCCCCTGTCTGCCCGGTTATTGCTAATTGTTGTCTGTTTCGTTAAGTTAGTGTCTACCCTCCTCTCTATCTGTCTGACTGTCTGTCTGTCTGTACGTCTGTATGTAATACGTATGCAGCACGCGCCTGCCGATTCCCTTCTACCGTATTTAATGATGCGGAGTTTAAGTGAATGAGCCCACCCCTCACCAGGGTAGCGTGCAAGAGTCGATGCATGCCTGCCTCGCATGCACATTCACTGATCTGTTCCCTCCGCTCGTTCAGTACTGCCACACGAGGGTCGGCTGTGCCTGGGTCCGCAGAAATCAGTGCCTTGATGTGATGACCAAATGGTCATCAAAGTGCGCGACATACACGCCTTGGCACTCATACTATACTCACGCATCTCCCGCCAGTCAGCCTGGTGAGGGTGTCAGCTTCCTGCGCGCTGGAAACTGAGTGGTCAGCTGAAGTAGTTGGTTCGGCCCCAGAATGCTCCGATTGTATTTCCCGTATGACCGGATGAACAATATTCCAAAAAAAAGAGTGCTTGAACTGAAATCAATCCAAGCACTTGATGTATTACAGCTGAGGTAATTTATCCGCGATCTCATGTGCGAATGTGTTCGAATCGGCCTTTAACATTATGAACGGACGAACCTTATGCACTAAAACGCCGTCCTAGTTAAAGCACCACCAGTGTTCACCTGTCATCATGGCTACTTCAGGGTCGAAACTTCGCAAGCTTTCCATGTTGAAAAATAGGAAGCCCTTGGTGAAAAATAAGTAATGGTGCAAATCAGCAAGGTGCACACCACATGTCAGGATATCTGACTCAAAAACGCCTTTTGGATCGACACAATCCGTTCAACGGCGGGCGTCGAACATACCGTCACAACAACCCCAACCCCAAATCCCAACATACCGTCCCAAACTGAGCTGGACGACCAAGCCTAGCTATGTTGGATGATATCCGTTCGGACCGCAGGGCAGATATCTGGGCATTCTCTCAATAGCCATGAAAGCTTATAACACTTGATGTCACGATAGGCTGCTAGGCCGAAATGGGGCTCACCGAAGTCTAAAAATTTCATTTTTGTTTTTCCGTGCGAAATATAAGCAGTGCCAGCCGTGAGCGATACCAAACCGTCGCCGCTACGCACGTGCGCCGCGAATGTGTCGGGACGTTCTAAGTTGAAGGTTGGGGGCAGCGGACTTACGGTCGCCAACATGCTCGAAGTGAAACAGCGCTGTTTACAGCTCTGACTGTCCTTGTTGTCTTTGGCATAGGTAGTAAGTTTATGTCACCTAAATTTGGCTCACATTTCCAATGCCTAACTACCTAAATTGAAAACAAAATTGTGCGAATGTGTGGGTAACTACAGTAATCATACAAGCTTTGTTGGGCATTACGTTGTTAATATGACAAACTGGTCATTAAGTCCAATTTGGTTACATTAACAAGCCACATACGTATGTGTAGGTCTTTACGTACACTGGAAATGCATGCCGTAGATTGGAATATCATCGTAGTTGCGACGCTCAACATTTGGCGCTGTTTACCGACAATCACTGATTATAGATGACGCGCCTGAATTCATCAACCAACGCATCGGCTACCAGCCACACTAGCCAGCGTGCTGAGAACACAATAACTGCCGGGCGCCGGCACCATCATCCGTCGGCGTGTTTGCCGGACGCAGGCCCATTCAGCCCGCTCTCACCGGGGTGCTCCGCCGGCTGGACGCGTTCATGGCGGATGCATTAGCTGATCGCCCGTGGTCGGCGCGATTACCGCGCCGCCCGCAAGCGGAGTGTTTTTCCGGAGCCCGCTGTGCCGCCCCCGTCCCGACCACAGGCCGACCAAGCATTCCACCCCCCCCCCCCCCCACACACACATCTGGGCACGACATCCGCTCAGCTGATCCGAACAAACTCTGCCAGTGCAGGTACCATGGCGCTGCTGTCAGCGGAGGGGAGTTGAGCGGTTTTTAAAGCGGTGAAAAGTGGTTAGCGGTGTTTTAATGACAGATTCACTGTGGGTATTAGCAACGGCGTTTACCGCGTCACTCGCTGGCATATACGACACAAAGTGGTTCATCAGGAGCACATTACTTCTGGTGCGCCGTTATGCGGTCACCGATGCGCCTTGATAAGATGTGCAATCGTGGGTACTCAGCGATTAGGCATGCCTACGCGCATACCAGAGGCTGGATTGAAGGGCGGATCCAGGATCCCATAGTGCTTCATATTATGGGCTCCTTGGATCGGACCCTGCGATCTTTTTGGCCTCCAGGATCATATCCGTTTACAGGCACGTGTGTGAGATGATTAATGATCATCAGACTCGTAGTAATGTGACACACGTTGCATTCGAGATAACGGCCGGCGCTCGAGCTGGTGGAAGGTCTGTCTCCCTGCTGTTGCATTCGTATGCATTACACTCACTGTGGTTCTCACTAATCCTTCACCGGTGACAGCGATTAGTAGCTCTCACGCTGAGAGGTAACTGACAGAACAACTTTGGCGAGCGACGTTCACAAAATATCAGTCACGTGACATCGTCTGACGCGTCTGCGCAGTCGCAGACTCGCCTCGAGTCTGGGAGTCCTCACGGAGTCCTCACCTCTAGAGGCCCTCACGGAGCCCTCATCTCTAGGCGTCCGCGCGGATTCCTAGACTCACGAGTGGTCCCACCTGATGACGTGACCGTGAACGGGTGATTTTTATAGTTGTGGATGTTGAAACAGTGCTTTGAAAAATGGGTTGTGACCCCTTCGCCGCAAGGCTCTTTAGAAGCGAACTTAGCGCGCGTAATTTTTGAAATGTTTTTCATTCTATCGATGGATTATGGCACGACAGCAAGCATGTTTAAAACTGGAAACTCCGCATGGATGAGGTTGGGAGCCACGAAATCCTTGCGCGACAAAGCTTCGAACTGGGACAGGCTTTCTGGCTTCGCAGGCACGCACTTTAACAGGTTCGTGGTGTTACAAGGCTCTGCATCCACACCAGTTTTCGATGCATGAAATAGGTGCACCAAAGACCTTGGAAACGCATCTTGTTAATGTCGTCCGTAGAAAGTATGTACGGTTCAAAATCCGACAAAACCCACTTAACTTTATATGCATGGAGCTCCATTTTTTCTAGTCGCAGCAAAATACGCTCCGATTAGGCTCGCGCTTCAGATGACCCAGAGCCGTTTCTTGACGCCTCAGATGGCTCGTTGCCGTTCGCTGGTGCTTCGGATGGCTCACAGCCGTTCGCTGGTGATTCGGATGGCTCACAGCTGTTCGCTGGCACTTCAGATGGCTCGCAGCCGTTCGCTGGTGCTTCAGATGGCTCACAGCCGTTCGCTGGTGCTTCAGATGGCTCACAGCCGTCCACTGGCGCTTCAGATAATTCACAGCCGTTCGTGGCACCGCTCCAGATGACTCACAGCCGTTCGCTGGCACTTCAGATGGCTCACAGCCGTTCGCTGGCTCTTCAGATGGCTGACAGCTGTTCGCTGGCGCTTCAGATGGCTCATGGCCATTCGCTGGCGCCGCTCTAGATGACTCACAGTCGTTCGCCGGCGCTTCAGATGGTTCTGCCACTTCGACGACGACAACTACGTCAACACCGACCAGCTGGCGCGCCTGCTGGACGGCTACGACGCCCGCCACGACTGGTACCTGGGCAGAAACTCCGTCCGCGCGCCTCTGCAGATCATGGACCGAGACCGGCCAGGGGTACGTCTGTGCCGGAGGAGTACGTCTGTACCCGGACCGACCGGAACAAGGTCGAAAACGTCTCGGTCGGTCGACCCTTGACGTGGCGGAATGTGAGCGTATGCATGCGCCATTTAGTGGGGAAGGCGACTGGTCTGGGTGCTTTTACAGGTGTTTCGGTAGCGTAGAACATGGCGACCGAACCGTAACTGGCCACCACCTTTGCGAGCAGGGGAGAGCGGGTCGCTCCCAGTTTTGGTACGTCCCGGGCCCGGGCCATTTGGTCCTACCGCCGCAGCCACCGGCCCGCTCCCTGGCGTCGTGACCACGCTCCGATGAGACGGTCACGGAGCCGGCAGCCGTGAGACGCCCTCCCGCGCCAGTCACGTGACCGGAAATCCCGGGCCCTGGAGCCTATCGCAGCCGGCTTAGGTCTTCCCGTGTCAGCGGGATGAGGAGGGTTCCGTTTGCAGTCTCTGGCGGGAACGCGAATGGCCAGCCACACTTTTAGACTTAGACACGTCAGGGCGCAGGCTGCCCGTCCGCTTACATCAGTCATGGCGGTCCGTGCTCATGGCGAGGCCTTGCGACGGAGGGCGCCTGTTCCGACTGAAATTGTACACTGCACTGTCGTAAAGCCCGCCATACCCATACAAACGTATGCCACTCGGCGGGTTCACTGCATGACCGATGGCGAATCGGGCGATGGACAGCGCTGGGATTATGCATGGCCCACGCATAGATCGGCCCATGGCCCATCTTTACCCATGCAGCATGGGCAAATACCACAGAGCACAGCGATTGAACGTCGCTCAGTTCGGTAAAATTTTTCAAGTTTTTCTTCGGCATTCTACACATCGTTCATGCAGGACTTCCGGCAAATCACCAGAACGTGGGCGGGCGCTGCGCGGTCTCCACTCTCACCGTGCTGCCCTCACGCACTGGCTGTTTCAGGAGCGGATCTCATTCTGGTTCGGCACCGGCGGCGCGGGCTTCTGCTTGAGTCGCGCCCTGGCGCTGAAAATGTCGCCGTTCGCCAGGTAGGTGTCGCCACAGTGACATCATCCCGCCACCGTGACGTCATGCGCCCTGCAGCCGGCGTCGCGAGATGCAATCGCCGAACCTTGCAATCACGCGGTCGCTTACACCCGCTGTCGGTGTTAACTTACCCGTCCTTCGGGCGTATCCTTATTGGAACGGTCGCCGAAGATTAATGCGGGGCAGCCTGTGTTCGGTGAAAGCCGACTGATTTATCGAAAGCTGTAAACCCGGCCGGCTTCTGTATTTATTGCTGCCAACCGGCTTTGCTGCATTCGAACGTAGCCTCGTACACTACGCCGCAGCTACCGTTCCATTAGTGTTTGCAGACGGCAGACTGCAACGAATATACGGTGTCAGGCCTGAATCCGGGCCGTCGGTGATTTAGCTGCAGAGACCGTCTGGTGATAAGACGATGGTGCAGCGGTCATCGCGGTGGGGCGGTGCAGGCGGCAGCAGGCGCTACCTTTGGCGCCGAGGTCACCGGTCCGGTCCAATAACTTGCGATGGCCGGGTTGAGGCTGAAGGCGGCGGGCTACGTGACATGGACTTAAGTATAGGTTGTTTGTGGCTTGTCTTTGTTTGTGTCTCGTGATTGCGCTTCATCGCGCGCGGCGATCGTTGTGACATAGACACATGCTCAGGAACCCTGACCGCCCCTGAAAAGCGCGGACATAGAGATTGAACGCTAAGGAACAACGATTTTGCCTATCGTCGATTTATCGGCTTTGGAGAGAGAAAGCCGTTTGTAGAGTCTGTCTTTGGCGTTCTTTAAGTGGCACGTTCTTGCCATGCATCATGGGGCTTATAATGAACTGTCACAAGTTAAAGCATCCTACCACCATCCCCGCATCCCCGATTCCTTCATGTCTGGATGCGCCTGTGCCCACGCGTGGTTATTCTGTGCCTGCGTTTGGAGATTGTGCACCAAATACAACTTGCCTTAAAACTTGACACTGGATGAGCACCCGATTTCCTAACTAAAAGCTACCTAGCCAACAGTGAGTGAAGTTCACGCGTGCCCCTAGTTGCGACTTGCTACAAGCTACCTAAATCCGGAAGATATTGCCACGCTTTGATCAAATCCTGATAGGGTCGGTGCGACAGCTGATTGGGAACAACGTAGGCTCGCTTTGCAGTGTTTAGGCACGCGCGCGGGACATTCGTAAGGCGGCGATCCTATCTCGAACGGGCCTACGACAGGCACCGCCGTGGGAGCCCTGCGAGGAACGGCTCTTAAAGACCATCACGTTTTTCGTCTCCGGTGGCGACGACTGTGATTGGTGAGTATTGCTGGTGCCGACCAATAACGTCTGCTCCTCGGTTTGCAGCGGAGGCCGCTTCATGCGCGTCGCCGAGAAGATCCGTCTCCCTGATGACGTCACTGTCGGCTACATCGTCGGTGCGTATGACGTCATCACATCAGATCCGTGCTCGGCCCCGGAGGGGTCGGAGCTGGTTCCGAAATCGACAGATGCTGAATCCGGTTATTCACCTGTATGCTATTCCCACCCGAATTTCTGCATCGGAATCCATTCGGGAACTGGGCCACGTCTTATGGAGTCGCGATGTACGACTGCTTCAGACCATGTGGTCTTGCTCGGCGTCGGCGACCGCGTCTGAGTTAGTGCGGACCTGTTCGCACATGAACCACGTACTCCTGGAGTCAGAGCTGGAGTCGATCCCGCTGAAGCCGGGTCCACCATAAGTCTGATCTCACAACGGGCCCAATGGGTTTCGTAACCAAGATAAGTAGTCCACGACACTCCCCATACATGTAAATGCAGTTGTTGCGTAAGTATGTTTGTCGTGCCAAGATACCAATAGCAGACCCTTGCCCCTGACCCTTCTCTCCTGCCTTGTCTCACAATTCCGACGGTGGCACAAGATTTTGCTGCAGTGTTTGCGGTAGCGCCTCTCACCGCACCCAAGGGAGAAGGCGGGAAGCCGCTCCGCAGGAGGACATTGCGGTCACGTTTGAACGAAGCCTGTACGCCGCTGTGCGGTCGCCGTCAGTTCATTCCCCTGCGGTTATACGCACCTCATCCATCACGGCAGGCTTAAACACCACAGCATTCGCAAAAGCACTAAAAACTGCATTGTATTTCGGATATCAATCCCTCGCCCCGCAACACGCATTATGTCCAGGCCTCTCGACAGTGTTTTCCTTGCACCGGGTGCTTTGCTTGTCCGGTGGGCAATGACAGGGAAGCAATGGTGGGCAGTGGCAGTGAAGCGCCACCTCGGTGTCTGCCTGAGCGTGGTCCTGGTGACGCTGCCGGCGCCGTTGCAGAACACCTGCTGAAGGTGCCGCTGACCGTGGTGGACCGGTTTCACTCCCACCTTGAGCAGATGAAGTTCATCCGCAGCGAGGAACTGAGTGAACAGGTAGGGATGATTGGGACGGACGCTGAGCGATCAGGTAGGGATGCCTGGACGGACGCTGAACGATCAGGTAGGGATGACTGGACGGACGCTGAGCGATCAGGTAGGGATGCCTGGACGGACGCTGAACGATCAGGTAGGGATGCCTGGACGGACGCTGAGCGATCAGGTATGAATGCCTGGACGGACGCTGAGCGATCAGGTAGGGTTGCCTGGACGGACAGCTGAGCGAAGAGATAGGGATGACTGGACGGACAGCCGAGCGGAGAGGAAGGGATGACTAGGACGGACGCTGAGCGATCAGGTAGGGATGCCTGGACGGACAGCCGAGCGATCAGGTAGGGATGCCTGGACGGACAGCCGAGCGATCAGGTAGGGATGCCTGGACGGACGCTGGGTGATCAGGTATGAATGCCTGGACGGACGCTGAGCGATCAGGTAGGGATGCCTGGACGGACAGCCGAGCGAAGAGGTAGGGATGCCTGGACGGACAGCTGACCGAAGAGGTGAGGGTGATTGAACGGACAGCCGAGCGGAGAGGTAGGGATGCCTGGACGGACAGCTGACCGAAGAGGTAAGGATGATTGAACGGACAGCCGAGCGGAGAGGTAGGGATGCCTGGACGGACAGCTGAGCGATCAGGTATGGATGCCTGGACGGACGCTGAGGGAATCGGCAAGGATGCCTGGACGGACAGCTGAGTGAACAAGCGCATGGGGTTTCCGGAGGCGGGAGCGACCTTGTCGTGCGTACCAGCAGCGTTAGCCGTCGGCAGCCGAAGGCAGCGGTGCTGCAGAGGACCTCGGAATAACAGCACGCGCTCGTGTGGTCTCTTACGGACCGTGTGAAAGCACGACTAGGCCTAACTGTGCGCGGCGGAGGCAGAGACGTCCTAGAGTTGCTCTTAGGTTTGATTGGCTTTCAATTCAGTCCACTCCGTTAGTTGCATGTTAAACCGGCCGCGAGTTTTTATTTTTCACAGATCTCAAATCTAGCCTATTATCGAGTCTGACGTCGTGAAAAATAGCTTTCGCTTGATTCGTATCAACCATGACATTGTAGGCTATTTGCGAGTACTTAAACGCAAAATGACAGCTTACGAGTATATCATTAAATTAACTTTTTTGTAGTATTACCGTGCCCAAAGCGTGTCGTCCACTTGGTTTGGCCAGGTCGTCAGTCTCTCTCTCTCTCTCTAGGGAGGTCAGAGAGAGCGAGAGGGAGATCGCTCTAAGAGCTAGTCTGGTACGCGCTCAGCTCGGAGAGGTCTCCCTCGAAGGAAGCGGGGAGAGGAGCGACGAGCGCGCAGACTCCTCAGTCGCGAGAGCTCAGCGAGTCTCTGAAGCTGCGTCGATGCAGCTCGAGCGCCTCATCGCTCGCTCCATCTCTCTTCTATCTCTCTATCTTCTCTCTCTCTCTCTCTCTCTCTCTCTCTCTCTCTCTCTCTCTCTCTCTTCTCTCTCTCTCTCTCTCTCTCTCTCTCTCTTCTCTCTCTCTCTCTTCTCTCTCTCTCTCTCTCTCTCTCTCTCTCCTCTCTCTTCTCTCTCTCTCTCTCTCTACTCCTCTCTCTCTCTCTCTCTCTCTCTCTCTCCTCCTCTCTCTCTCGCTCTCTCTCTCTCTCTATCTCTCTCTCTCTCTCTCTCTCTCTATCTCTCTGTCTCTCTCTCTCTCTCTCTCTCTCTTCTCTCGCTCTCTCTCTCTCTCTCTATCTCTCTCTCTCTCTCTCTCTTCTCTCTCTCTCCTCGCTCTCTCTCTCTTCTCTCTCTCTCTCTCTCTCTCTCTCTCTCTCTCTCTCTCTCTCTGTCTCTCATCTCTTCTCTCTCTCTCTCTCTCTCTCTCTCTCTCTCTCTCTCTCTCTCTCTCTCTCTCTCTCTCTCTCACACTCCCTCTCTCTCACACTCCCTCTCTCTCACACTCCCTCTCTCTCACACTCCCTCTCTCTCACACTCCCTCTCTCTCACACTCTCCCTCTCTCTCACACTCTCCCTCTCTCTCACACTCCCTCTCTCTCACACTCCCTCTCTCTCACACTCCCTCTCTCTCACACTCCCTCTCTCCCACACTCCCTCTCTCTCTCTCTCTGCTGGTAGCAGTGCAGGTCTCCAAGGTTGTCATCAATGATCGCTGCCATGGACGCAGCGTGAGAAGTGTCATCAAGGATCTGGAGAGGTGTGAAGGCGCGCACAACGCCAGGCGCATACATCATGAACGCCGCTGTTTTGTCCTTTCGTCGTCATGCCGTCTTCTCCAGTTCTTAAGTTTTAACTTCCGTCATTTTCAGTCCTACGTTTCTTGCGGCGCTTTCAAATACGCAATGCCTGTGACAGTTATCTGTGCGTCCACTAGTGATATGCCGTCATTTCAGTCACCACCGTTAGTGAGAAACGAGGACCGTCAGCCGTGATTGAGCAGCGCCGTACTGCCTTCTTGCATCTGATTAAACGGCTGTGTCGTTTTAGATATCGTTCAGCTATGCCAGCGACGGGGAAGAAGAGAATGTCATCAACCTGGAGACATTCAACAAGCAGAAGGACCCAACACGGTGAGCACCCGATCACCGCAAGCTGTTGAAGGATAATTTATGCGAATAGAAGTGGTTTGAACAGATTATTGTAAAATGGTGTCCTTGGAATAGATTGCGTCTCTTACCCGTCAGAATGTGTTTGTTAGTCTATCAAAACGGTGTAACCTAGTCTAGCATGTCTTCAACTATGGAATATGGGGCACTGATGTCGGGCTTTCCTTGTTTGCAGGTTCTATTCTCTTCACTGCCTGCTTTATCCATCTACGTCATTCTGTCCACGATGACGTTGCATCAAATTCATCATTTAGCACTAAGGGCTTTCACTGCAGCATAGTAATTTCGTGCGGAGTTTGTCGACTGGAAAATGTGTGGCGAACGTGTGGTCACGTGACCGTGCTGTCTGTGATACGCTACCCTCCCTCACACGACGCGAGGTGAGGTGTGATGGGAAAATGTGATATGACGTGATGATGTGACGAAGAATGTCATGCTATCACATAGGGTGCTGTCCGGTTCTGCTCGTATGCCATGTGTAAACGTGAGGGTCCGTTCAAAATGCGCCGAGCTGGGATTGCGATGGGCGGGACGGCGCTGTTCGCGTGGCGGCAGTATTAGGCTTTGTCCCCTGCAGACAGCTGATGCGCACCCTGCCGCCGCATTATCGCAGCAATGCCGCTACACCAAGACGGCGTCAGTGCTCTAACCATTCCACCTATATTTGTTCGCTAGAAACCGGGTGACTTGTGACTTTACTTAGATCACGTGTGTGCTCGTAGGTGCCACGTGTTTCGAGAACTCGTAGCAATTTGTGACGTATCTGTACACTGAGAATGTGTGACACCAAGACACATCAGAATTTAAAGCTGTGTTTTCATCGTGCCGATGAAATCGTACGATGTCGATTTCGATGAGTCTGGTTCGAATTCAAATTGTCGGTTGTGTCGAATTCGAAATGAACCGTTCGAATCGAAAAAATTGATGAATCATATCCATAATGCGGACAGTTTATTCTAGCTGAACATGAACTTTGGCTGGATTTCGTCTCAGATTAGGAAGGCCCCATCAATTCAACGATGGTCAGAAATGCTGTTTTACAGTCATCTTAAATGCACAAATGGCAAAAAGGTCAAATTCGTTCGTTTCGTAGCATCATTTGCAGGACCGGTTACAGCATAGCAAGGTAATACCACCCACATTTGTAAACATGTTCGAATAAATGTAATAAGCAACATGTTTTTAATTAATCTTTGATGCATTTCAACTCATGTAAGTAGTCACTCATGTGTAGAAAGATATCGACCCCCGTCACGTCGGCAAATAAACAAAAACCTTTACTTTCACTTCGCAGACATTTATTTTGTTTGATCTCAAATGCAGCTTGATTTTGTTTCCCCTTAATAATCGGGATCTTTTTTAGCATTGATGATGATCTTTTATTTCGATTTGTCGCTTCTCTTGCGTTTTTTTCCTTTTTCAATTACTTGTTTTTTTAATTTCACGGAAAGCTTTGACAGGGTAGGAGCTCACATAAATTTGCCCGAGCCCCGCTCACGTCGTCTCTCCCGTTATTGTTGGATCAAGACTATCGCCAGCTCGTGTCAAAAATAGATGACAATGGTCTATTTCGTGTTTTCCCTAAGCTGTTTCCATTTTTCTCTGCCACCAGTGGCTCGGTCGTGGCCGGATGCCGCACGGCTGGGCAGTCCTGACGAACGGCCGCCACACGTGGGACGGTGGCGATGCACACGGTCACGCATCGCATGAGTGTGCACGCAGCGCATAAACTCCATACCAAAACACGCGCACGCAGCCCATATTCCCCACATCATATATATATACATATATATATATATATATATATATATATATATATATATATATATATATATATAACGCGTGTGTATAGGCATGTCTTTTCAATTGCTATATTTATAGATATACACAAATATTCGTATATGTAGCATGCAACCATATAATGACACCCAATTGACAAATCTAATTGACACACCCATGTATATGAGGGTGTGTCTATTTCACTTGCTACACGCACACACACACACACACACACACACACCACACACACACACACACACACACACACACACACACACCACACACACACACACACACAACACACACACACACACACACACACACACACACACACACACACACACACACACAACACACACACACACACACACACACACACACACACACCACACACACACACACACACACACACACACACATATATATATATATATATATATATATATATATATATATATATATATCGGTATTCATGAACAACGTTTATATATTCATGTAAATCATGTATAATGTAACCTTGCGTAGGAGCGCGTGCGTCACCAACGGACCGGGCCGTTTTCCCGCTCAGTTTAGCGCAGGTCGCCCGCTTCGACAGCGTAAAAAGCCGTCAGGCACGTGAAAAGAGTGTCCTTCTGCCGATTCAGGTCCCGTGCCGGCGCCGAGCCAGGGCCCGGGGAAAACGGGCCCTGGCTCGGCGCCGGAGGATCGCCAACTGCAGACAATAAGCGCGTGGTGCAGCGACGCCTTTCCTCGTTAAAGACAGCACGCTTTACGGGAGCATTTTCCGGACGGCTTTGTCGGATGGGTGGTTCGGCTTTGGTACCAAGGACGCGTGGCTCACTGTTTGACATTTGCGTTCGTGATTGCATGGATGACATTAGGCCCGGATTAGTGGTGACACGGAGTCCGTTGAGTGCGTCATGACAGCGTCAGTATTTTAGTGCAATTTTGGATGCAAATATGGGTTGAGCCAGTGCCAGTTGATAATCGGACTTCAACAAAAATTTACCAATTTTTCGTTTCACAGGAAAAGCAGAAATCTTATTTTACTTAATATCGATAAATACAAAGCAGTCTTTCACCACGGACAAAACACAACCACCCGAAATGCAACAACGCGACTATTACAGTCTGTCTTCAACCGCGACGGAACGAACGGAAACCTTTTAATTGCAATAGCAACAGATGGTCAGCCCCTTCTGTTGGTCGTTGGGTCTGCTGTAGGGGCACACCACTGCAGAATCATTACAGTCCAACAAGAAAAACATGAGGCCAAAAGGAAATCACAGACAGATGAGCGAAAAAGTGACTCAAACAAAAAGAGACCTCTCATAAATCAGCTACACATGCTTCATCCTGCCGCACATGCCACACTCTGCCACACCCTGCCGCACATGCCATACCCTGCCGCACATGCCACACCTTGCCACACCCTGCCGCACCTGCCGAAATGTCAACTTCCCTCCGTGGCAGAAGTTGCGGATCGGCTTTGTGCACAAGCTAGACAAAATAATCCACATGGCCTGGACTCGAATATGATCACGAGACCAACGCTCACTCATTCCCGAGGCCAGGGCACCTACACTTCCCAGCGCTCAGCAATCGTACGCAGCCAATTCTGCCGACAGTGACATGACCATAGGACATTCGTCGAAAACAAAAGAGGCATCTGTAAAGTGCAAGACCAGAATCCTTTGGTTCATCGAATTGCAGTGGCACGCCCACGCCCCGTGCCGGGGAATATCTAACGCCCCCAGCCCTTGATATTTCGTCACCTTTGAAGGTGTGGCGGGGTACGACGCCCCCGCCGGTGCCACGCCCGGCGTGCTGCAAATAAATTCTAAGGACAGACCACACCCCGCATGTGACCCACATTCCCCTCGGTCAACTTACAATACGCCCAACAGGTGACCTGTCAGGACCTGTCAAACGGGGTCAAACTTCACGATTGTAGTCTGCAGTCTGCGTCTAGTTTCGTATGTGCGCGCTTAACAAAACGGATCTATGTAAGTCAAAGCATTCCACCAACTACTTTTAAAGGGCTGTTGTGAGGTCATTCAAGGTCGCTCCATGCCAATGAATGACTGCACGGAGATCATCTGCAGTGAAGGTATTGTGCAATCTGTGAAGGTCTCTCAGAAGAAGTTAAAATTTAAGATCTTATTTGTGGTGACGGACTTTGAACTCTCATGACCGCTCACATATCATGGTCATTTTGGTTCTTAATGTAGTGCTTTTGGAGGCCTGAGTTGACGCCAATTTCAAAATTTGACACGATGTAACCTTGACTTTAAACGCACCTGGCAGTGGCCCCCGGCACCAATGGCAGTCAATGAATGACGCTCCCGATGTAACGCTTTACAAAATTCCAGCACCAGCGTGTGGGTACGAGATTTATTGCGGGTGCATTTAACCCTAAGAAGCGATGGTTTTTACATTTTCGCGGTGCAAATGCTTTAGAGGGAAGTCAAAATTCGGCTAAATGGCATGGGACGTACTTAAAATTTGCACTTTATGAGCGAACAACTTTGAAAGTATACTTCCCGCATCTTATTGTGAAAAGCCAAACCATTTGGAGGTACCTCCGGAGAGGAAAGGAGGGAACTACATCACCTGTGCCAGGGAAAGTGAAATTGCAAACCTAATCAAGAAGCGAGTGTACAAAGGCACAATTACGGGGGCATTTTCTCGCCCTTTTCATTGATCTTCCACCTGCTTCGCAGATCGCTGTTGACCTTCCAATAACGGACGTCTGGTCCGCGGCAAAGTGATGCGACTGTGAGCTCGTTGCCACTGTCATGGCCTTGCCACTGTGAGGTCGAAGTTCCTGTGGAATTCCTGCTAAGGACTCAGTGCCATCGTGAGACTGGTCCTTACATCCCGCTTCTTCCGCACGCAAGCCCTGCGTGACCTGCGAGTGCCCCATGCGGCGAATCCCCTCAGCTGACAGGCAAGTACAATGCGGCCGTCGGGGCTAAAGTTCGATTCCTGGATGCGCTAACGCGACGAACCGCGGCGGTCGTACTCGTGCTTGCACTGCACTTAGCTCCGTTCGTTGCACTCTGTCCCGAGCGTCGCAGCTCACCGAAAGCCCAGCCACGAGCCCTTCGTGCACGAGGCGGACGCAGCGGCAGTTCATCAATGACAACAGCAGGACACCGCGGAAGGGAAAGTGAACGCGACCCTCGGGCTGAGCGCTGCAGTTTTCCCCCAATCGACAGCCGTCGGCCGCTTCCGATGAAGAACGATCACACGCGATGCCTATCGGCGGACCGGTTCACCCGAAAAGAAGAGCGGCTTGTTTCCTGCGAATTCGCACGAGCGAGTCACGCGGGGATGCGGCGCGGCTCCGCAAAAACTGGGCCGCCGACGTGATGGATTTGGGGGCGACACCAACGGCGGCATTACCGGCTGCAGCAGTGCCAAAAAGAAACCGTATCTATGAAATGCGGCAGGATGAGTTAGGGCCGTATACATATTTGTGACATTCATGAGCGGCCAACAAGGTAAAACGATTTGTAATCAGTAGCCTGGGGATACGACTGCACAGTACAGTCCTCCAAATCAAAACCATGGTATGAAAGCCACGGTTTTTACTAGGATCAGCCGAAATCAAAGCCGGTGGCACGTCGCAAGAAACACAGCGCACCTAATGGCAGCACATTTCCTCAGCCGCTCGCACGCTATGCACAGGCACCGTCGCCCAGCTCAGGCGGAGAATATCCCTTTGGTGAGCCGTTTGTCGGGATAATATGACCACGAGGGTTGTGATGTCTTATCTCAGCCACGAGCTACTCAGATGCAGTGTTTCCTGAATTCTTAGGATTGCTTGCTGCAGTCGGGGTTGCCTGTCGGTTCAAATGCCTTATGCACAACATACAGGAGCGCCTCGCTTGCATTTCTGGCCTGGCCGTATGCAGGTTTCGCCAGAGACAAATAAAAATACACAGTGGGTATGATCTGCGGGTAACCGGATGGATAAGGCATAAGTTACTCCGGTCCAGGAACGTCACTAGTCAAAGGAGACTATCTCCACCTCTGCCCGGCTCTTGTGGCCCTCAGCGATGCGAAAAGCTATTGGTTCAACGTTGGGGACTTGGACCCCAAATACCCGAGCAGTAGTCGGAAGTCGGAACCCTCAGATGGATTGCTGCACCACAAGCCAATCGCCTATCATGATCAAGATCAGATGATTGGTTTATATCATTAGGGTGCAGCTGGCCATAATCAAGACCCTTGAGAGGCCGTTCGGATTATCACCACCCTCATCTAGCACTGTCTCCGAGCCTTAAGAACGCTGTGCCCTCAGCCGCGAGCTGCTCGCAGCCAAAGACGCGGCTCTTCCGCGGCATGCGTGGGACGGGGGCAAAATACTCCTCCAAGCCGATCCATTCCCCGCACTGCCGTAAGGGTAATATTAAAATTTCACGGAGAGTAACCATGCATTCGCCCGCAGCTCTCCCAGAATACCGTGCTCGCAACAAACCTGCCCCGAGTTACCACCCCGGGGAGGGGGGGGGGGGCAGCTGTACCAGCAAACCTCCACAGCCGGCCACAAAACTAACAGCCAGCCTCACATTTCCGGCGTCTTCAAGCCTATATATATATATATATATATATATATATATATATATATATATAGATATATATAGATATATATATCCGTGGACCCGCAATATGCATGTGTAGGGGATACAGACCAGCGAGACACCCTGTGCTGCTATGTCCGATGTCTATGTGCATGACGTGGCTAACTACTCCCCGTCCGGAAGCACGAGACGGGAGACATTGAGCGATCTGGCAAAGATCGTAAGGCCCTGCCAACTGGCACAGAACCAGCCAGCTTTCTGGCGGCGGGTTTGCTTGGCAGTGGTGCGCAGCCAGACGACCCGCGTGCCCTGATCACCAGGCCACCTCCGTTTTGAGGCTCGCGATAAGACATGAGACACGTCTACGTCGCGTGTTGTATTGGTAGAGGCGGAGCGCCAACATGCTTGGCGGCGTCCACCATCCCTTCAGCATGCGTTCTCGTAAACCCCGCGGGCACGGAGCCGACACTTCGTCCCGAGACAATGGTCCTTGACGGACCACGGCTGTCCCTGACGGACCGCACCACCCTTTAGCGGACCACACTCCATCATCGGTCCTTCCTGGCGGCCAACAGACGGCGCAGGCCATTTAGCCAGAGCCGAACCCACGACACACCTGCACCACAAACGCTGCACCTCGCGTGGGTTCTGCAGCCCCGTGTCAACGTTCGGCGCACTGTAGCACTTAGGTGGCGCCACCGGCTGATGGCGCAGCGCACCAGCGGTGACGAGCGCCATTATCAGCCCGCCAGAGGGTGGGTGGGCCAGCGCGTTAGCCAGCAGCGCCAGCCAGCGGCGTCGACCAGCACCGTCGGCCAGCGGCGTCGGCCAGCGGTCTGCCGAGCCGCGGCGGGCTGGAGGAGGCTGCCACACCGAACGCATTTAACCACGCCCGCTAGCGCAGGGTCTGGATCCGGTTTCAGCAAGCCCGCCCTGGTCCCCATCCATCCACCTGCAGTTCTGGGCTGCGAGACCTCTTCACGACCCTCGTCGCCTCCTGCCTACCAGTGAAGTCCAACGAGGCATTCCTGCTGCCGGTCCCCTTTCATGGTCTCGACGTCTTCCGTGTGCACCTCTGCTCACCGGCAGTCCACGTTCCTGTCCACCGCAGCACTTCACACAACACCTTTCCCGTGCGCTCCTGCTCCCCGGCCTCCTGCGCACGCCTCTAGCCGCAGACCTCCCCTGCGCTGTCCACGCCGGCGCGGTCACCGGCGGCCCCGGCGACCGCCTCCCCGCTTCTTGTTGCCCTGCAGCCGGCGCCGGACGCCGGTCTCGCCGTCGTCACCGCCGTCGTCCTCCTCGTCCGGCCGCCGCTTCCGCTTGCGGCCCGTCTCCTTGTCGCCCAGCGACCTCAGCTCCTGTCGGGTCACGGCCGGAGGTCACCGGTCAGGGTCGGCGATCCCCGCTCTGTGACGGCGAGGATAGGACAGCGAGAAACCGCCACTGTGGTTGACGTGTTAGCATTTGAATGTGAGAATAACGCTCGGTCGCAACTGCGCAGAAGCCCGTCTACGGAAGCCAACGACCGCCGACCGATTTCCAAAGGTCAACGTGAAATAAAGACATTGTTTTCGTTTCATTTTGTCTCTTCTTTGGACTAATCACCTGGACAACCGTCGCCGACGGACGCAAACGGACATTCCCGAAAGCGGGGGGCCGCGGTTTACGAATACGGAGACGTAGTGTATACCGGACAATATGAGCACGATCGCAAACACGAGCCGGTACAGCGCTAAGGCCACTCCCCAACTCCCGCCATCCGATGTGGAGAAAGCCGGGCGACAGCAGCGTCCGGGTGAAGAGCGTGTCCCGGGGTCAAACCGGCGGCGCGTCCGGTCGGCCGTGAGGCGGCGCGTCAGGTCGGCCGTGGGTCGGTGCGTCGGTGCTGACCTGTTTGGCGAGCCGGTCAGCCTCCATGACCCGCTCCTGGAGCATCATGACCTCGTCCTCGGCCGCCGCGTACTGCGGCAGCTTTTTGCCTACGGGGCCGCGGGGCGACGGTTAGTGGCGGCCACCCCGCTCGCGGAGGGTCAGAAGCGGCGGTGGACAGGTGACGGGCGCGGGGCGATGGCCAGTGGCGGCCACCCCGCTCGCAGAGCGTCAGAAGCGGCGGTGGACAGGTGACGGGCGCGGAACAATGGACGTGCGGCACAGAATGAACGCCGCAGGGAGGGGGAGGGGGAGGGGGAGGGGGAGGGGGAGGGGGAGGCGGGCATGTCAATGGCAATGTGAATGGACAAATGCAGAAGGCACTGTGTTCGATGGACACTGCAGGAGCGTCCTGGAGACACATCAGAGACAAATGCGGTGATGGGAAGACAATGATGTCATACACTATTCCCCTACGTTACGGGAGGCATGCCAAACAACCAGACTAAGTGAAGAAAATCTGGATAAAAGTCAAATGAATTCAGTACTTCCGCATGGCATGGTCTGCAGCCACCACTGCAATGCTTGCAAAGACAACACACTGAAATCACCTCTGTAAACAAATATCATCTTATAAACATTCCCATCCTTCCGCAACTTTTCAAAGTCTGCAATCTGTAAACAGTGCCCGCAAATGGTTTTTAGCAGCCGTTCCCCATCGCACCCCCACCACATTCTGCGGGCTGTAAGCGCGCGTACCCCCAGTCCCGCCCACTCCTTTCACTGACCGATGAGGTGTTCGATGCGCTGGTACAGCTCCACGTCGTACTGGGTGACGAACGTGACGGAGCGGCCAGCGCGGCCGGCGCGCGCCGTCCGCCCCACCCGGTGGATGTAGTCCTTGCTGTGCGTCGGGATGTCGAAGTTGACCACCACGTCCACGTGCTCGATGTCCAGCCCCCTGAGCGGAGCGGCACGGCCAGATGTCAGAGCGGGGCGGAAATATGTCTGGGCGGGACGGCCAGATGTCAGAGCGGGACGGACAGATATCCGAGCGGGACAGCCAGATGTCAGAGCGGAATGGAGAGATGTCAGAGCGGGACGGACAGATGTCAGCGGGACAGCCAGATGTCAGAGCGGACGGAGAGATGTCAGAGCGGGACGGACAGATGTTCGAGCGGGACAGACATATATCAGCGGGACGGACAGATGTCAGGGCGGGACGGACAGATGTCAGGGCGGGACGGACAGATGTCAGAGCGGAACGGAGAGATGTCAGAGCGGGACGGACAGATGTCAGGGCGGGACGGACAGATGTCAGGGCGGGACGGACAGATGTCAGGGCGGGACGGACAGATGTCAGGGCGGGACGGACAGATGTCAGGGCGGGACGCGCAAGCCTACTGCTGACCAAAAACTGACAGCCAAACTAGTCACGCGTTTAGCTATCGGTTCATTCCGTTACAGCGCACAGGCCGAAGCACACTGAGGTTCCGGTGAACAGACTCGCAAGTCCCCACAGGATCTGTGCCGATCTGAAGCACCCATCTGAGTTATAACTCCAGCCCGGACTGACACTGACTGCAGACGACGGGCGGTGCAAGCGACACCGACACCCGACCTCGTGTGGGAACCGGTCCGCATCTTATCACATCCAACTTTATTCTTCGCCAGCATACTCTGGTGTCAAGTTTTAGTGGCCCAGCCTATATTCTTGACAAGCGAGTGACGTAGTTTGGAGTGCTGGCAAACGCCAAACGATGCGCTGCATGAGCTGTAATTTGCCCAGCCCAGGGGCCTGCCTGTCACGTGCGGTGCAACAAGACTCCCGTCTGCATCCCGACCAGCCGACCCCCGAGGCCAAACTCACTAAACCGACCATTACTATAGGCCGTGCTTTAATTCGCTTTAGTTTGTTTCAATGCTTTAGTGCGGCCTAGCAGTCTCTCAAATCTGGGACGTTTGGCAACACAACACGTAACTGTGAGCCGATCCAGCAGCCCAGCACCCGGCTCGACCCGCTCTCACCGCATTCTCTGCATCTCGCAGCCCAGTTTCACGCCACGACACCCTCAGCAGCCTGGCACGGGACCAGCAGGCGTAGCAGCCGACCCGGCAGACCGGTCAGAAGTGTGTGCCGGCCAGGGTCAGCCCGGCGCCGACCGACCGGAGGTGTACCCCGGTCCGGGTCAGCCCGGCACCGACCGGCCAGAGGTGTGCACCGGCCTGGGTCAGCCCGGCGCCGACCGGCCGGAGGTGTATCCCGACCAGGGTCAGCCCGGTAACAACCGGCCGGGGGTGTACCCCAGTCCGGGTCAGCCCGGCACCGACCGACCAGGGATGCACCCCGGCACCGACCGGTCGTGCCCCCCTCCCTCCGTCTCACCTGCTCGCCACATCCGTAGCCAGCAGGATGCTCTTGTTCTTCGATTTGAACTTGTTGAGCGCGCCCAGCCGCTTGTTCATGGTCATCTGGCCGTGCAGCGGGATCGCCTGGAGAGCCGCAGGCGGCGTCAGGCCACGCGCCCCGGTCCGTGCCGCAGCTCGTGACGGGATCTCGTCACACTCGTCAGGGTAAAGGGGCTGCAAGTGCTGGCTGGTGAGAGCGCGGGGCTCTGACGCCACGCGGAGAGGTAGTGCAGAAAAAACTGGCCAAAGGCTCTGTTTACCACGAATGGCCATTGCCATCATTGATTTATCATTCCTAACTTCATTATAGCACTGTTAATATCATTCTATAATTACATATTATCATCATATCATCGCATATCATCATATCATAAGTGTTATGCCATCAATTTCAAATGCACCTTTGTGACATTCAGTCATGCACTGTTAGGGGAAAACCATAAAAAATCGCCCGCATTCCAGCCTTTGTCAACGCCAAGGCAGCATACATATTTGGTTCCAGTACCCATGAATTTGCTTACATGATGAAATCACAGGGAACAAACCAAATCAACACGGAACCGGCGAGTCACGCAAAGTTAAGACGCCATTGCAAGGCCACAACCCCGTTCACGCCAACAGAAGTCTCGGCCATGGGATGCCTGTCACTAGTGGAGGCCAGTAGGTTAGGTCAGGTCGCGGAGGGCACGTACCGGCAGGCCGAGCGCGTTCAGCAGGAGCGAGAGACGCAACGTGTTGTTGCACGTGCCGCAGAACACCATGAACGAGTTGCCGGCCAGCTCGTTCAGGATGTGCACCAGGTACACGTCCTGCGGCACAGCCAAGGTCATGGTTAGAGGTCACGCCAGAGGTCAACGCGCCGGCAGCTCATGACGAGGGCCGAGGGCAGATTAATGGTCGACTGTCACGGTCCATAAGAAAGGACACGGCTTGTAAGAGCTTTAAAGAAATTGAGCACGACATCAAGCACTTATGCAAATTCATGGGTGCAATTGAGCATGCTGTGCATGGCTGTGCAGCATTTTAAGGTTATACAGTCACACAGCCCTGCACAAGGAGCAGGCACCCGCACCTGCACAGCACCATCATCGCTTGCAAAAAACTTATCAATCTAATCAACATGACAACTGGATATAACTACGAGATCGAACGGAAAAATGTCTAAACATTACCAAACCCGTATGACATAAGGCAAAATGAAGGAATATCTGAAGGAATATCGCAAAATATGAGCTCACGGCCCTTCACAACCTTTCGAAACCCAGCGAGGCCCAGCGACACGGCAACAGACCAAACAGGGCTGCGTGGTACAGAAGGCAGGCCCCCCACCTTGTACTTGGCTGGGATGAAGAGATAGTACTGCTGGAGCTTGTCCACCGTCTGGTACTTGCTGGAGACCTCGACCTTAACGGCGTCGCGCAGGGCCGCGCGCTGCAGTTTCTTGACCTGCCGGCACCGCCGGGGCGGCGTCAGAGACACCGCCGGCAGGGCAGCGCGCTCGTCACACACGGGGCCCGGTTCGAATCCCGGGCGCGACACGTTTCAGTGGACACGACGACAGCGGTCGCGGCGGACTACAACAGGAGCAGACTCGGTAGCTATCCTAAAATATGAATACCACATTGTTGGGGGCAACTGATCCAGACCCGCTCGCTGAGGTCAGGAAGATACAACTCGCTGCTCCACCCCCAACCCACCAGTCAAGACCGGACCGCGTGGTGCCGACGAACAAACTGTTAAAGTATGTTACTGCACGCACATCATTAAACTTTCCTACTTCGTATGTTTTGATGACATGGTCGGCGACGCAACATCAGTCATGCTGGTACATTACGGCGTCATTTCCAACTGCGCATTGCTGAGGGGCAAATGGCGGCGATCGCCCAACTGAACAGGGATCAACATTTATATTTACTTTGTTTAATGAAATAAACAAAGGAAAACACACCGCAAAATGGCCGCCGGCAGCGTCGCTGCCAGCCCGCGACATCCGCCGCTTTCGTGCATGATTGCTATTGTTACAGAATCCCTGCAAATAGGAGCACACCTTCTTGGTCATGGTGGCGGAGAAGAGGAAGGTCTGCCGCTCGCGAGGGATTGCCTTCACGATCTTATCCACTTCCACGCCGAAGTCCATGTTGAGGATCCTGTCCGCTTCGTCCATCACCTGACGTCAGACGTGATGTGACGTCACGCATGACGTCACACGACGGACGCCATGTGATGCGGCGTCACGCGAGGGGAAGCCACACCGTGGAGCGTGAGGTGAGCCGGCGCGGCACAAATGGCGCACTGAGACCGAAGGCATGTGGCGTGGAAGGCATGTCGCGTCGCTACCAAGTGTGACAGGCCATGGCAGTATGCAGTCTGACGAGATATAACAAAACGTAACGTGGCGCACCATGAAGACAACGCACTATGTGACCCGACCCCACACATGCAGCGTGGTGACAGCACACGACGTGGCCCGACCCCACACATGCAGCGTGGTGACAGCACACGACGTGGCCCGACCCCACACATGCAGCGTGGTGACAGCACACGACGTGGCCCGACCCCACACATGCAGCGTGGTGACAGCACACGACGTGGCCCGACGCCACACATGCAGCGTGGTGACAGCACACGACGTGGCCCGACCCCACACATGCAGCGTGGTGACAGCACACGACGTGGCCCGACCCCACACATGCAGCGTGGTGACAGCACACGACGTGGCCCGACCCCACAGATGCCACAGCTTGGCGTGGCGTGATGGCAACGCATAACATGGCCCGATCCCAAAGTTGCCACAGCATAACACTGCATGATAACAACACATGACGCGGCCCGACCCCGCAGTTGCCAGTGTGGGAGATGCTCAGTGTTCTCCGGCGATTCACGTGACTCACGAGACACTTGAGCGACCTCAGCGAGAAGCCCTTGGTGTTCTCCAGATGGTCCACCAGTCGACCGGGCGTGGCGATGACGACGTGCGGCTTCTTGGCCAGCATCAGGCTCTGCGCCATCATGTCCATGCCGCCCACGATGACGCAGCACTTGACGCCAATCGAAGCGCCTGCGGTAGGAGGAGCAGCGCAGTAGTGGCGGCGTCACAGACAGACGCGGCGTGGATGGCGCCATTGGCCACCATGCAGCGCTAAACGCAAAGGGAGTTCTCTGAAATCATAACCGGGCTGGACAAGAGCATGCCTGCAAGACCAGCTAATCCATCTTGAAATTTTTAACATGTTGCACTACAACTTTGAACTAAAATTTTGCCGTCCCTCAGCGTTAATCAACTTCACCAACAACAACTAGTTTTTAGGCTCTCTAAAGCCCATACTGCTTTCAAATACTCTACTTCCTAGTCAGCCTTCCTCTCCGCCACCTCAGCCATGGTCCAGCACTCACCCAGCGCCTCAAACTGCTCAGAGATCTGGTACGCCAGCTCCCTGGTGGGCGTCAGCACGAGCGCGAACAATCGCTGCGGCGCCTCCAGCAGCCGCTGCAAGATCGGCAGCGCGAAGGCACCCGTCTTGCCCGAGCCCGTCTCGGCCAAGCCCACCACATCCTTGCCTGTGGGGACACGCAGACAGGGTTTGATGCAGGGACGTCAGGGGACAATGGGGGCTGAGTGACTCGGAAGCATGGCACAATGGTGGAAGGGTGCGCGTATCTTTGGTTTGAGTAGTGCAGCGCAGGCACATGTTTTTGTCGCGACTGTGGTGCATGGTATGTTGGGATAGCAGTGGCCACAGCAGGACATGTATCGAGGAATGCAATACTTCAATAAGCTAAAGCAGATGGTGGCTTTAGAAGACAGGCTGTCAGGACTACTCACATCCTTTGAAGCCTTGAACATTTGAAACCTGATCGACACACTGTTCCAAACTAATAGGCAGCTATCACAGACCTAGTTGATGTGATATTTGGCCTGAACTCTGGACATTCACAAGGCACAGCCTGGTGAGGATGCCATAGATCTCAAACTCATGGAAAGTGAGAGGATTTGAATAAGGCAAACTTGGAGAAAAAAGTGATGACACATCTTTAAAAAAGGAGTACCATAATTTAAAAAAACAAGTAAGGAGAGTATACATGCAATTGGCATCATGTGTCATTACCTTGCAGAGCAACAGGAACAGCTTCACACTGGATCTGAGTTGGCTTGCTCCACTTGAGCCTCTCTGTGGCTGTGCAAAGCACCTCAGTTATGCCCTGCAGGATGCATCAGCTAGTCAGCAAGGCATGCCAAAGCTCCAGATGGGACATGATACCTGAAGACAGTGCTGACTACACAAACATCTACATGACTCCAATGTGCCTACACCTGGCCACTAGCACATAGCACAAGACATAGTATACCAGACATCAGATTAAAAACTCTACTTAACATTTTAGCATGGTTCCATCCACTTACAAACATTTGTAGTGGAATGGCAAAGTGCCAAAATAATACTTAAATGCCATGTAATTCAGCTTACCAAATCAGCAAATGCCAGCTTGTCTTGGTAGGCTTCAATCTTTTCTGAGCCATCAGGGGCTGGCTCATCATCAGATGACATCTTAATGGCTTTGGCAACAGAAAAGCAGGATCTTTTACTGACCTGGGGACATTTGAAATGTTATGACATTGCCCATCAGTGCACACACTTATCTTGTATGTTCTCTGGGTTTAATATGCAAATGCTCTTTATAGTTTAAATGTAGATCCAACAAAACATGCCAAAAACTGAAATATTTCATGACAATGGCACTACAAGTACTAAAAATATTGGTATTTCTATTGAATATAAAACAAGCTGGGATGTTAGTGGCCAATTTGTTATGGCAGACATTCAGTTTTTTATACATGCAACTGGGTGAGAGCATATCAGAACAAAAGGCAATGAACAAGATCATCATTTATCACATTAACAGATGCCACATACAATGTGTACCATTTTTACACTTTCTTTAGTGCAGGGCAAGTCTCAAGTGCAGAGAGATGCGCATCCAGCCTCTCCACATGCACCAAGGTTCAGAAGTTGTCTATTCTGGGAATGTGGTGGTACTGATAGTGAAATGCTTGCAGAAAGACACCATGACATACTGATTGATGCAATCTGAGTTCAGAAGAGATATGCATACATTTTTTGCACCCATGCTCTGTAAACAAAATATGTATACTGCACTGAATGCCTTCACAACATTAATGCACTGGACC
Organism: Pollicipes pollicipes; assembly: GCF_011947565.3. Classification (NCBI taxonomy): domain Eukaryota; kingdom Metazoa; phylum Arthropoda; class Thecostraca; order Pollicipedomorpha; family Pollicipedidae; genus Pollicipes; species Pollicipes pollicipes. The sequence goes on from NW_023596448.1 coordinate 27,282,305, forward strand.
TAAGGCTTGTGTGTCAAACTCCAGTCAGACCACATCAGAAAATGCTTTGGGATCAAATTTGAATACTTCTTTAGAAGCAAAATTTAAATATTGTCCACCTCTACCCTGGAATTAATGTAGCATGTGCACCAAGCTCTGAGCTCTTTGAGTGTGTGTGTGTGTGCATCATTGGCATTTTATGACACACTCAGCTGCTGATGCTATATGGCGTCGCCTGCCTCTCAACCCGGCAGGAAGGGCGGGCACTGCAGGGAATTGAATCCCGCGCCTCTGGTTTCCCAGATGTGCAGTGGTTAGCAGACACGTTAACCGCTACACTACCAACACCCTTCTGAGCTATTTAATTTAGCTGAAATTGTGACAGCAATGGTTGCTGCCACACCTGACACAATTCATGTGACATATGCATTATGCAGCCTGGCCTATACCTACTGAGTGTGGAGGTCTTTCTTCATCATCTCAAGTCTGGTGGCAAATATAAAAAACATCAGCTAGTGTCTCCATACCTACAAAAGATTGCCATAGAGTTTTGATGCACTGAACATGCCTTTTCAGCTGGCCCTGAGCTGTGCATTGCTTTTCTCAAAATAGTTTCCCATCAATGCTTTGTACTGGCCTGTGCTCATGCCAGTCTTGGTTCTCCAAACACATCATGTCAAAAAACTTCAAATAACAGTCACAAGATACACATAGAAAGCTCAACTTGTGTTGGTGTAACACTACAGCGAGCAATTTACAACATATCTAGGCTACCAATAGACATATATCGCACGTACAATACACACCTTGCGTTCCTGAACTGACTATTTTCCTAACCACACCGTTAACAGCGCGATTCTCTCCCAGAGGCCCTGACCTATCGCCTTGGTCTTGACTGGTCTTGCCGTACGAACACAGATGCAATCTGCCGCACGTGCACTTCGTCAAAATCAACCACATTTGGCACGTATTATCTGCGCCAGAATACCCAAACTTCTATGCTACTAGTTCATGGTGCCTCCAAACTATCATACTAGAGTACTACTAGACGCATTCTTTTTACGGTGATCTGATCGGTAGTTTTGTGTAGAGTACGCTTGTGATTCACCTGAAATGAATACTTTAATGGTTTTTCGTGACTATTAAAGAAAGTTATTTGTATTTTACCGCGAAAAGCTCCTTTATCAAGGCAAAGTACAGTAAAGCTGAAATGCATACAGTAGCACACCACAGCGGCAATCCGGTTACTATAGCAACGGAGATGAGCCGAACCAGGGTGCGTAAGGAATTGAAATCGAAATGTCTCGGCGGTTTTCGGGTTTGGTGCGGTTTGATCTGTGCGCCTACGACGACTGAAATTGAATTTACCTGCTTTGACACAGTGAGTATTTTGTTGCGGTGCATGTACGTGGACTCTTGCAGAAAATATATTACATACGCAGTCAATTGGTAACACGGCATGCATGTCCGAGGCTTTGGAAACGACAAACAGTTTTAACAAGAACCGGCCACGTATAATGACAAAAGAAGCTGGAATGCGTGAAATGGAATAGGAGACGGCTTGAAACCCATTCTGTGGTCGTTTGTGCTAATTCTCTCGCGCATTTCGTATTCGTCGCGATGTTTCCGATTCGTGCCGACATTGCTACACCATCGGTGTATACAGGTATGATCGACACGGTTCCGTCCGTCAGGTTTTGCCCCTGTCGCGATTTGATTTGACTGCCAGCTTAAATACGTCAGGGGCAGATCTCCTTAAAACACATGTTTTAGCATGCTGCATTGTTTTGTTTCCAGATTCAAGATGGATTTCCAATACGTTTACATCAAAAAACGTTCGGAGTTTGGGCGACAATGCTTCTTCAACAGCGAGCCAGGTGTGAAGTGAACCGGTAACATTTGTCGCGCATATACGTGAGAATATTGAGCGTAGCATGCAGGAAATAGCACATACGCACATTGACAACGCGCAGGTGAATGCTAGTGGTTGTGAGTATGGCCGCAGTGCGTGCTATATGCGAGCGCTTGATAAGTCTGGAGGCATCACGCCCACCTTGTAGGGTCTATCGCAGTAGCTCTTTCCGTTATGCACATTTGTTCACCTGGATGGTTGGCTCAGGTGAAGTTGGTGTCAGTGTAGTCGCTAAGCACAGCTTATTCTTGGCCACTAAACCAATCTACGAAGTGGTGGGAACTACACATGCTCGACGGGAACTACAAGTTTCAAGCGTCATGACGCTGATAGGCGCGCCCCTTGTTAAAGGTTCTCCATTGCCAATCGGGAAAAGCACCACCTTGGGTGGAGTTCGAACTCACCTGATGAATGCCGTGTTCCAAGGCAATGACACAGCATCAGCTACTTTGATGACAACATCCGGCGCTCAATAAACTGCCTTTCTAGCTACACAGTGCATAATTGAAGTTGTATTTTCTACAGTGTTCTATTGTTTAAGTTGTTAACCACTCGCGAACATTTCGATCCCTCACGCACCTACCTAAGCGCGCTGCTTATCCGTCCTCTGGCCTGGATTGCGTCCCTGCCCCACCATGTGCCGTGAACCGGTGTGCTGGACGGGCGTTTGGCTGCTCGTCTCGCATTTGTCGTCACAATCAGTTCCGGTTGAATACCGTGCTTAGTCTGACCTCTGGGATGCGGCAGCGCGCCGTTAGCATCCAGCTCGTGCCCGCCCCGCGTCATACCTGTGACCCTGACCTCTTACCCATGCCCACCTCGCGTCATCACCCGTAACACTGACCTCTGACCCGTGCCCGCATCACGCCATCACCAATAACACTGACCTCCGACCCGTGCCCGCCTAGTGTCATCACCCGTAACACTGACCCCTGACGCGTGCCGGCAAAAGCCGCCATCACGTGCGACATCGCGCCGAACGCAGAGCTGGCCGCCAAGTTCCTGCACGTGAACCCGGTGCACCGCGGCACGCAGGTCGGCTGCGAGATGTCGGAGCATGAGGTCAGTCAACGGCTGCCGCGTCTCTTCGGCCCACCGGCCCGAGAATCCGCCACGAGCCCGGCGGGAGCGAGGCTGTCGGATGTGCGAGGCAGAGCACGTGCTCCGGCTAGAGTTGACACATTGTTTGATGCAACGTGTGATCTGGTTTTCGACTGGGGTTGGCGGGGTGTTCAGCGGTTGTTGTCATGTCATGTCACGTCTCTTGGTGGCTCATGTCATGGTTGTCATGTCTCTTGCGTTTTCACAAGGGCGCGAAATAAGACGATGCCCGCGTGGAATTCAGACGCTGAAGCGCACAACTCGCACAACACGGTGTGTTTGCAGTGCGATGCTTGAGATGAGCTGGGAAAGTCCCAGTCAATGGATAGCTATGCCTCGGGGCGCACCGGAACCGAGTAGTAAGGGCGGTCACTGGTAGAGTGTTAACCGGCTCACGGCAACCAAATAAAGGGGAAAAATACAAGTGCAAATCAGGTGGTCTGTAACGCAATTATATCCCTTCGATATTTAATAAGTTTAGCAATGCAATGACGTCCTTTTCGCCTTCAGTAACGGCCACTGCCACCGGGCTCTGACACCGATGATAGTCCTGTTGGAGCACTGGTTTAATGAGGTGAAAAGGGCTCGGCAATCTTCTGTCTTTCGTTCGGGCTGTGGGCGGTAACGGCTCTTATGCCCCAAACAGTATGCTTCAAGATGAAGACGGCACCGGATGCAGCCTTGCAAGGACTTTGCATGCTTCCATCTTTGTTTTTAACTGACCTCTATCTTCCTCGCGCAGGCTCCCAGCCGGTTTCATTTGACCCCCCCCCCCTTCCCCCCTGTTGTGACCTGATGTCAGGTGAGCACGGACCGCGCCGAGTACGCCACAACGGGCGTCGATCACACTGAGGGTGGCTGGCCCAAGGACATCAACCCCCAGGACGTGGAGCAAACGACCCGCTTTAAGAAGAAGGTGGAGAAGGACGACGTGTACATGTCCTCCGTGCTACAGCTCGGCTCGGTGAGTGTCGGCGACGCGATCGCCGAGTGGTAGGCGCCCTCGGTTCCGACGTGGGAGGTCCGGGTTCGAACCCCGTTTGCACCATGGCTCCTGATCGCTAACCTCTGTAACCTCTGTTAGTAACCTCTGTTAGTAGCTGGCGTTCCATAAAAGGGTTCGCGATGACGTACGTCGCGTTCCCTTCATAAAAGCTCGACGAATCCCTGATGCCAGGGGAGTGCCGGTGTCGCCGATGACGGTATGTCGGAGTTTGTAGAGGACCTGGGTTCGAATCCCGCGTTGGCAAAATGTTCAACTGGTCTCATTCCTTGAACTGGTGTAAGCATTGGTGAGCTAAGCTGTGCCGATGGCAGCTTCATGGAAAATAAAGAATTTATTTTATTTGTTTTTATCAGTCATCGTTAGTGGCATTATTGCTACTCTAGTTATTGTTTTATAATCATCATGAACAGCAAAGCAGGCTCATCCTCAGCAAGGGTTGTTGCGGTACACCAGGACTTCGCCGCAGGCGTCAGGATGCTAAACTGTTGAATGATTGCATCCTGCGATGTTGCCATTTGTCTTGTACCCTCTCTTGACAATCAGAGTCAGTGAGACAGTCTGTGGCCATAAATTTGTATTGTGGCGCTAGGGGGTAATGACCATAAAATGGGGAAGTTACGGGCCACGCCGCTATGCGCTCGATTTGTGTTGTGCGCAATGCACGCGTGAAGTATCCATATGCCATCTTATGCCATGCATCCATGATAATACATGATGATGCATGATGCTTTTACCACTATGTCAAGCATCCATGTGCCATCATAGTCGCAACATCTGTAACGCACAGGGCCCGTTGGCCAAATATCATGCGGTTTACGTCCTCGCCGCGAGTTCAGAACGTGCGACGCATCTGAGGAGGGAGCCGACTGTTTCCCCATATCTTCAAACATTTTGGTCAAAGTCAGAGTCCGATCTTCCATCACGTGGCGCGTCACTGACCCAGTGACGCGCCGCTGTTGTCTCTTCTGCTGTTGGTTGTGACGCGTGTAGCCGCTGCCGTTGTGGTCTTTTTGACGATAGCACCGCAAGAAAGAGACGCGCCGGTACAAGCTAGCCTGGCTTCGTCCCGCGGGGTCTGACCCGATTTGCGGTGACCCCCGGCGATCCGTGACCCGATACCGTTCTGTAATCCGTTGATTTGACACATCGCTACGCCTGACACATCGCTATGCCTGACACATCGCTACGTATGACACATTGCTATGCCCGACACATCACTACGCCTGACACATCGCCTTACCTGACACATCGCTATGTCTGACACATCGCTACGCCTGACACATCACCACGCTGGTGCTGTTGTCTGGCACGTTGTCGCCCTACCCTGACTCGGTGACCTGATCACATGATCTTAACCTGCCCTGAGGCCTGACCACGTGACCTCACCCGCGTGACCTTGGCGGGCAGATGATGGAGCACTGCATCAAGCAGAACAACACGCTGGACATCTACGAGGAGTACTTCGGTGGCGAAGGAGCTGACGCCCCCGGGGACGACACCACCAGCGCCAAGACCATCAACGTCTTCCGCGACCCCTGTCCCGTCCACAGGGCGGTAAGGTCCCCCACTACTGATGGCCATACATGTATTCGCTCGTCCCGCGTTTTTGCTGCTTAACTGGGTTCGGCCTGCCAATGACGTTTACAAGAACGAGGTTTGAAAATATTCGTGTCAGTCTCAGGAGTTGTTAAAGAAGTCAACGAGTCAGCATTGAGTGCTGCCACCACCACAAAGGTTTGTTGGATGGCTCCCGCTCGCTAGAGCGTCGCTCTTAGTGCTGCCATTGGGATTTCGAAGAATTGTTATCTCCACACAGATCCCATTGTGTTTGTCGTTTTGGTCTCTTGCCCCAGTTGGTGTCTGGACGCCTCTGACTGTATGTGCCCCCTTATAACTCGCCGTGTGTCTGTGCCAGGTGTCCAGTCTCAGCTGGAGTCCGGACGCCTCTCACTGTATGTACCCCGTATAACTCGCCGTGTGTCTGCGTCAGGTGTCCAGTCTCAGCTGGAGTCCGGACGCCTCTCATCTGGCCGCCGCCTACACCAGCCTGCGTTTCCAGAGCAGCGCCCAAGACCTGCCCACACAGTCATTCGTCTGGGACGTGGGTGAGCAGCTGCCGCTTGGCGTCCGTAGAAGGCGGGGGGGGGGGGGGGGGAGGGGAGCGGTCTGCGTAGCCGGTGCTATGACTGACTCGGTCTGCAGTTCGCCACAGGGGACCGGAGGCAAGACGGTCGATGGATCTTTCGTCCTGCAGAGTTATCGTGTTTGTTGCAACTTACTTTGGATGGTATGTTTAGCAATTTGTGCGAGGCTCCCGGCCAAAAACGCCGGTCCATGTTATCAGGAGTGGTACCGCCCGGCGAATGACGGCAGGAAGGCAGGTGTGTTGGTTACACCCGTCCCATGCAACGCCGCGTCAGGCGTAAAGAGAAGTTGCGCTGCACGCACTGCCGCCGAGGTATGATGTCACGGTTCAAGGTCATGAGGACACGCCGCCCATCCCTGCGGCTGCGCCGTCCCACGTGACCTCCCCTTGTCCTGACGCCCCTCCCCCCACGCCCGTCGCCGCCGACAGAGAACCCGAGCCGGCCCGACTACACCATGGCGCCGCCGGACTGCCTGGTCTCGGTCGAGTTCAACCCGAAGGAGTCGTTCGTGCTGGCCGGCGGCACGTACCGCGGCCGGGTGTGCTGGTTCGACCGGCGGCGCGGCCCGCAGCCGGTGGAGATGAGCACACTGGAGGCCAGCCACCGCGACCCCGTCTACAGCACCGTCTGGGTGAACTCCAAGTCCGGCACCGAGCTCTTCACCGCCTCCACCGACGGCATGGTGAGCACGATCAGGGAGGGGGAGGGTGTCGGCCGGATGGGGACGTAACCAGGTGGTCTGAAGCAACGGCTTCTGGCGCGGGCGGTCTGGGTTCGGCATCGGGTGCGGTGGTGAACTGAAGGACGTGCAGGTGCCGGCGGTCGCAAGAGTGGACTCGTGGTAGCATACACTTACCCCGTAGTGATGACAGGGACGGTGGTCAGTGACGTGACGCCAGCAATCGTATTCATTATTGCTCGCGATGAAAGGCACAGAAAGTGCTCGTCGACCGCCGACGCTTACCTTCACACGTTAATGCTGTGTAAACATAGAAGCGCGCTGTTAAACGGCTGGTTTTGTGGAGCGGCCGTCTTTGTCGCCTCACCACGGTGGGCGTTGGTGGATGGGACCTGACCCTGACCTCAGATCTCTCGACCTCAGCCGACCTCAGGTCGTCTGACCTGACCTGCCGCCGACCTCAGGTGCTGTGGTGGGACACGCGAAAGCTCTCAGAGCCGACGGAGACGCTGATCATTGACGTGAACAAGACGCAGGAGCCGTCGCTGCGGCTGGCGCAGGGCGCCACCGTGCTCGAGTACGAGACCACCATCCCGACCAAGTTCATGATCGGCACCGAGCAGGGCTGCGTCATCCAGTGCAACCGCAAGGGCAAGACGCAGACGGAGAAGATCGCCGCCATCTACTCGGCCCACCTGGGTGCCGTCAAGCAGGTGGGCCCCGCGCCGGGCGGTGGTGACGGGGCGAGGGGAACGGGAGACGGTCTCCCGTCGGACGGGCCTCAGGCCACAGACCCGCAGGCCGCGTGGGTCTGTGGATGGGGCTGGCGTGGGTCTGTGGGTGGGGCTGGGCGGTTGAGAGAGGGTCGGCCGGCAGTCGGTGTTGACGTGCGAGGTGGGGAAGTCAATGTCAGGCGTTCAGAAGACTGGCGAAATGTTCGGCTGTTTAGCAGGGGGGGGGGGGGGGGGGGGACTATTATGCTGTAGACACGGTGGATGCTGGGAGTGACGAACAGGGGGCGTTATTATGAAGTCGGAATACGGCCACGTGGTAACAGACAGACGATTAGAGGTGCAGGAACTGCAAACCAAGACTTCTGCTGTTCGTCTGTCTTCGCATCACTTTGCGCCTGGCCATCCAGACATCCTCATGCGATGTGTGAGCACTTCGTTCTCCACGTAAACTCGCCGAACTTGGCTGTAACACAACTCATGACGGCTGCTCATTACCAACTGGCGCCTGACGCTCCTGGCTGTGGCCAGTGTCCAGTAAACAGGGATCAGCGACGTCCGTGTTCTATCCGCTGCTCAGGTCCAGCGGAACCCGGCCTTCCTGAAGAACTTCCTCACCATCGGCGACTGGTGCGCCAAGATCTGGTCGGAGGAGTGTCGCGAGAGCGCCATTTTCTGGACCGAGTAAGCCCCCCCCCCCCCGCCCACACGCACGCACATACGCCGCTAGAGACGGGCCACATCCGGCATGCTCCCGAGTGACTTCAGAGTGAGTGCCCTGAGTACGCGCGTGACGTTGGTAAGTTAAAGCCTGCCAAATTGTTGTGGGCACAAACACTCCCAGGTGTATTCGGGGAGTGCGTTCAGAGTGGCTGCACAGCCGGCGGCCCGTCGGGCATGGGTCGGCAGATTAGGGTCGGGATCTTAACACCACAAAAACATTTTTCCATGAGTATTAACATGAACATGAACATAAACATAAACGTTCGCATGAACGTGATCATGAACGCCATGCTTCGCGTTGATTAGCTCGTTATAAGTCCTGGCTGTTTGATTGGTAGTCTTTAAGTTTCGCGATATCGGATTGGCTGTTTTTGTCCCCCGACTTTTTCATTGGCTGTGGGCCGTGATCAGCTCTGGCTAACGATTCATTAACCGCACAGATCGACTGCCTGCCAATCGCTGGTAACCACAGCCTGCGCCAATTGGCCGTTGGCCACCCATGCCTCACCCTGATTGGCTGAGTTCCAGCCGTGCTACACTCTGATTGGCGGCGGCTCTGACTAGGCGGAGCCCGTCCCCAGTAACGGCGAGGTGCGCCTGACAAACGGGGCCTGGAGCCCCAGCCGACCTTCGGTCTTCTTCACCACCAAGGCCGACGGCACCGTGGACGTATGGGACATTCTGTACCAGCAGCGGCTGCCCGTACTCACCGTACAGGTAGGTGGGATCCGCTAGTTCCATCTTTAGCGCAAATGAGATGGTGATGAAGACTGAAGACTAGGGCGCGATATCTGCGGTCCCCCACAAACGTGAGAATACGATGTGTGGTTAGCCATGCAAGTCCTTTCACAGAAAAGAACAGCGTTCCTTTGGGCGATATCCTGACCTGACGTGATACCATCCCAGGAGGCTGGTGACAGCTGGAGACGTCGCGGGTGCAGTGCTTTGACTTGACCTGACCTGACATGACCTGGCCCCAGGTGGGCGACAGTCAGCTGGAGACGCTGCGGGTGCAGGAGGCCGGCTCGATCCTGGCGGCCGGCAGCGCCGACGGTCAGATCACGCTGCTCGAGCTCTCCGACAGCCTCGTCAGCTCGCAGAAGAACGACCGGCTCGTGCTGACGGCGGTAGGTCGCCGGCCCGGCACCGGCTCCGGCCGTGGCCGCGGCTGGTCCCGCGGCGGTGTGGCACTCCGTCGAGTGGCAGAGACTACGACGGTTGACTTAGCGCGCGGGGTCGTTGTCTCACCCGCGAACGAGCCCGAGCCTCTCGCGGGGAAGTCTGAGGCTCTCGCAACTGACTTGTTGTTCCTCCCGCCCTGCCATAAGCGCCACACACCGCGCGACGTACCGATGTGGGGATCGCGTGCGCGCCACGAGGCGGGACTGACTCCTGTGCCGTTCTCTTGATACCGATGACCTTTTCGGGCGGGGTTCACCCGCTCCAGCCAGCTGATGCCTCGTGTCCATGTGAGTTTGGAACTGCCGCAGCCGGGTGTTGTGTCTGTGCACGATGTTGCCCCGTTTGCCAGATGTTTGAGCGGGAGACGCGACGTGAGAAAATCCTCGAAGGGAAGAATCGCGAGGCGCGACTGCTGAAGAAGATGAAGGCCGACAGCGCAAACTCCGCCGGTGAGACGCGCGTCGATCACGTGATGGCCGCCCCGGGGGACAGCACTGGCACGCTGCGCACGTGATGGGGAGGACCAGGTGCATCCGATCAGTCAGCATGCTGTCTTTCGGAGCTGAGTACGCCAGGATATCGTCTGTTTTAATCCAAAACATGACCGCTCTCGACTCTCTGACCGCATCCGACCCCTCTGGCCGCGCCTGTTCCCTCCAACCGCGTCTGTCCCCTCTGACCGCATATGGGCCTCGACTGCACCCGGCCCCTCTGACCGCACCCGGCCCTTCTGACCGCGCCTGTTCCCTCCAACCGCGTCTGTCCCCTCTGACCGCACCCGGCCCTCTGACCGCACCCGGCCCTTCTGACTGCGCCTGTTCCCTCCAACCGCACCCGGCCCTCTGACCCCACCCGGCCCTCTGACCGCACCCGGCCCTTCTGACCGCATCCGGCCCTTCTGACCGCATCCGGCCTTCTGACCGCACTCGTCCCCTCTGATCGCGCCCGCCGCCGGTGTCGCCAGTGTCTGAGCGCCCGTCGACCATCTCCCCGACGCTGACGGCCAGCGCGCGCGCCGAGAAGGAGCAGATCGAGGTGGAGCTGATCGAGGAGGCGCAGAAGAGCTTCTTCGAGACCGTGTACAAGGTGGGGCCGTGCGGGTGCCGCTGGACGCTGGCGCTACAGATGGGGAGGCGTCCGGGCTGGGCCGGGCGAGTGCCGAATCTAAATGGCGGCGCTGATTGGTGGTTTGTGAGTGCCACGGAAGTCAGGATGGTTCATTCTGACCCGTGGTGGAACAGGTAACGGGGTGCTTGATATGGATGTAAATTGCTCAAGAGGAGGAAGCCACAAGTATTGCTTACGCCGTTAAAAGGTGATATATTTGCACGTTCGTTTTACCGGGTTCCGTAAGCGTCCACAGCTTCCCCAGTGCGCTGTCGTCGTTTGGGATTGAATCGAATTCGAGGTGGAGACCACCCAAACATCAGTTGGCTACCGTGGAGCTCGGAGCATCGTGAAATAACAGCGACACATTTTTTGTCGCTAGCGCCGGCGAATACATATCAGCGCTTGCAGAGTGTTTTGCGTGCTTCTGTGGTCCGAAGGACTTGACGCACGTAATGAGGTGTTGAGGCGAGCATCGCGGGCGAACGCCCCGTCACGTCATGGCCGGCGTACGCTCCTGGAGTCGGAGCGCGCGTCGCCCCGCACGCGGCCGCAAACGTCGGCGTCTCCACGCGCTGTTATCACCCGTCCTCTCACCTGCCGTCGTCGGTGCCGCGTGCCCGCAGGAGAAGGCGGCACGCCAGGAGTGCCAGCAGCGGCAGATGAGCGAGAAGGGGGTGGAGGCGCAGCTAGACAGCGTCGACTTCCAGGCGCCCGACCTCAGCGCCGACTCGCCCGGCCCGCAGGGTAAGTCCCCGTCGCCGCAGGGATAGCGCAGGTGGCTGGGCCACGGCGCCGGCACTGCCGTGACGTCAGAGTGACGTCGGGTGCGCACGTTGGTGTCATGTCGGGTAGCAAGTGGGCACGTCACTTTTTGCCTTTTTTAGTTTAGACTACGCTGTGCCGAAATAACCACCACCTCCCATTTTGAACGTTTTGCGACACCTTCCAGCCGTTATGAGTTGCACGGTTCTCGTGCCCGTCGCACCGTCCCCAAAGACCCGGCTGGCAGCACGATGCTTGCGGTGTACCACAGGCGGGTGCCTGTTGCGGTGCCGTCCTGCGCCCCCTCCCATCCTCTGACTGGTGGTAACCGCCCCTACAGATGCCGCTGGCGCTAACCTGGCCAGCTCGGCCGCCAGGCAGGGCTCGGTTGGCTCAGTCGCCGCCAAATCCTCGTCCACCGCCGCCGCCAAGGCGTCATCCACAATGGCCGCCAAGGCCTCATCCACCATGGCCGCCAAAACCTCGTCTACCATGGCCGCCAAAACCTCGTCCACTATGGCCGCCAAAACCTCGTCCACCATGGCCGCTAAGCTCTCGTCCACGGTGGCGGCCAAGATCTCGTCGGTCATGGCCGCGAAAACGTCATCCACGGCCACTGCGCGCAAGTCGTCCACTATGGCGGCCAGGACGTCGTCCACGGCCGCCGCAACAGCCTCGTCGACGGAAGCGACGCAGGCTTCGTCGGCGACGGGCGCCTCATCGGCGACGGGTGCCTCGTCGGCGACCGCAGCGTCGTCGGCGACGGCGGCCTCGTCGGCGGCGGCGGCCGCCGCGTCGACGTCGTCGGCGGCGGCGACGGCACCGACAGACGACTCGGCCGGCTCGTCGAGCATGGTGACGGCGGCCGGCGACGACGAGTCGGGCCTGGCGCCGGTCATGTCCGTGGCAGACCAGATCGCCGACGTGGTGGACGGCCTGGAGGCGGCCGTCGACGACCTGCTGGACCCGAGCCGCGAGGAGACCGAGGCCACGTCCCCCGAGGACACGGCCGATCAGACCACCGACTCGTGAGCTGGTGACTGCCAGAGAAGACCGGCGACAAGCAGAAGGAGAAGGGGAGGGGGGGGGGGGGCTGCGGAGAGAGGAGGGGACGCGGGGGGAGGAGGGGCTATTGCTAAAACCTGGAAGAGAAGTGATCCGTGGCTAAGGTGGGGCATAATGACACCGCGATGACATCGCGATGACACCGTGGAACACCGCAATGGGATAAGCTCGCGAATGGTGATGAGTGGTCGGACGCTCCCGAGTGGAGTGAAGCAGCTGAGAGGGAGCGTGCTTGGGAGTGGATGCTGTGAAAGAGGTTGTCAGGTGGACGCCTGAAACGAGTGAAAATGGCATTTCTAGGGAAGCTTAACAAGCTCTAGGGGATAATGAAACGGGAAACTGGATGAACGCCGATTTTTGGGAGTGAATATCAAACGAAGACCTTCTACCAAGCTGCAGAGAGGAGATACAAATTAGGCCAATTTGCGCGAAATACGATAATGCAGAAGCGAGTGGTGAGCTAATTTCAACGTGGGGATTGCGTGAACACGCTGCCGGGGGATCCTTACCGATGCATTCGGTTACAAATGGTTGGTAGCGAAGCCGAAAGTGCACGTGAACCTCGACAGCTTCTGGTTTACGAAGACAATGCCGCAGATGTTCGCAGAAGCCCCTGGCAATGATCCGACAAACAATGTACGTCCTGGCGACGTCACGACGGTCCTGTTCTGGCACAGCAGGTCGCCCGCGCACGAGCTGGCTGTTGGAGCGGGGTGCATGCTGGTGCAATCTAACGCCCCCGTACGGGCGCACAGGCGAGGGTGCGCTGAGCAAAGCGACGTCGAGGACTACCCGTGGCGTCTGGAGCCGTTCCTGTCGACGGTGTTGGAGTGCGAAGCACGGGAATGCTGCGAGATGTTCGGTAGGCGCCGAATTGGCTGAATAGTGACTAAGCGACTTGTACGACACGTCGGAAAATCGAACTATTTTGTTTCGTTTGCTTTTACCTTTCATGAGGGTCATGAGGACAAAAAGAGAATATAAAAACTACAACAGGGCATATTGTGTGCATACGTAGCGGACTTTCCCCAGAGCACAGGGCTTCAAAACTTTAGATCTCAAATGTGCATTTCAGGACGACGGAAAGTTTTAAATCTAAGCGGACCTGACACCCCAGCCTCTAAAGTCCCCCGATCTTTCGTCATATGTGCTTCGGTTTCCTGCGTCCCGAAACATTTCAAAATGATCACCTTGGAAGCTTCAGCCAACGAAGGAACTTCTGCACGCTCATGTAATGTGTCAGGCTCAAATGGCATGTTCTCTACGTCCGCACCAAACCAAGTACGTTGCGCATGGTCGGAGTATGGGGAGAAGCGCTGCACTTGTTACTTCCGGTGCACCGGCAGCGACACAGTCTGCGGACTTCGCTTTATTTAGCGAGCATGGCGGGCGCGCGCACCGCTGCACCACCGGCTCCGCACCTCAGTCGGCGTGCACACGGAGACGCTGGCTGCGTGGTCGCGACGGTGAAGACCGCCGTTTGTGCACGACGCCTGGTGTTCGGAGGTAAGCCGAGTGGGTCGGGTGGCAGGTCTGTCTGAGAGGTGATCCGAAATGTGTTTTTTTCCCGTTACTTCCTGCTCACGTGGTCATCCTCGCCAACGCCAAGAGCGCCCCTGGTTCGCTGGCGCTAGCCCTCTGTTCAGTCTAGAGCCTTGCGGCGTGATTATGGTGGCGGTTTCCGACTGCTTGCCTCGGATGTCTGCAAGAGCATTCATACCTTATTCACTAATGGCTAGGATTGTCTACACTGTGGCCCCTGCTTCAGCGGCGGCCGGTCGACTAATCAACCGAGCGGCAGCCGGCCCGCAGGCGGCGCAGCCGGCCGCCGGCTCCCAGCTGCGTCCGCCGCCGGCGCCGGCCTTGTCACTGCCGCCTGCCGCCCGCCAGGCGGCGTCAGCCTGCGCGCAGGCGGCGTCAGCCTGCGCGCAGGCGGAGCCTGGCGCCGCGGAGCCGCCTGTGCTCTCCTTAGCTGTACCGAAGGTCACCGGTGTGCCAGGTGAGATGCCGCATTTGAAGATAACTAACGACGGGCAAATTATCTGTTCATGCGTGCTGGTCACCCAGCAGAGTGGCGCAGTGCAAGCGTGCTGTGCACATAACCCAGAGGTCCGTGGATCGAAACCTCGCTCTGCTAGTTTTTTTCTGGGTGTAGTCGCTTACGTTTCACCTTTGAAAACGGTTATAATTATCAGGCGACGTTTGTGCAGTTCCATTGTTATCCGCTAGCAGAGTGGCGCAGTGGAAGCGTGCTGGGCCCATAACCCAGAGGTCCGTGGATCGAAACCACGCTCTGCTACGTTTTGTGGGCAGCGTCTTGTGCGTCACTTTGCTTCAAGGTACACGTCCCACACGGAACTCAGGCACGAGTGGCATAAAAACCACACGGAGTGTCCATTTGACTTTCCATTCAAGGCTTCGCTCGTTCTACGTGCAGAAGCACATGCCAAAACTAACAACAAAAAAGTTATCCGCTACTCGTGACATCTCGAAAGCAGGCGCTTTCTACCGGCTGACTGTCCAGGTCCCACCGCCGTCGTCTGACCTCCTCACCCTGATAGCACGGCCCTCGCGGCGCCGGGAGTCGGCGGCGCCGCCGCACGCGCCGCCCGTCCGGCGAGCCACCACCGAGGACTCTGAGACCAGCTGGTGCAGCCAGTCCTCGGACGCCGGCGAGTCCTCGGAGGAGGAGGAGGAGGCACCAGCGGTGGAGGAGACCGGCAGCGGCGTCGGCTCGGACGGCGGCACCGGCAGCGAGGGCGACGGCCGGTCCGCCAGCGGCGCGGTCTCCGAGGACGACTGAGGCAGTGGCTTGGACGGTGGGCTCGGGGTCGAGGGTCAGCTGCTGCCCCTCCCCCAGTCGGGGCGAAAATTAATAGAGGTCGCTAGCTTCTCACAGCAAGAAACCAGATGAACTCTGCTTTTGCTTCTCCCCCAATTCTCTAGGCTTCATCGGCACTATGCTTCGAGAGAGACCGACTGGTGAAGTGAGCACGTTGCGTACATGACGCCCATGTCGCATGGAGGGAGTTGGATGGCGGGAAGCCAACACCCGGACTAGTGAGGTTCAAAGTGTGACATCCAGGCGCGTGAGGCACTACAGTCTGCGCACGCAGATGACAGGATAGTTGAGGATGCTATCAATAACTACGACAGTTCCAAGCGGACAGTGTGTATGGGGGGGGGGGGGGGGGGGTCCGGATACACCTGACCCCAACACGTGGGTAGTGAGCTCCTGATCAACCACCGAGTGTTTGCTGGACGCTGTGTCAGCTGATGGCTCAGTCGTGCCAGTGCCTGTAGATGACCCATGAAGTGACAGATCCGAAAACGACCTTGTTTACTGCATTTGACCATGACTAAACGCCAACAAACACCACGCGTTTACATGGCGATAAAGGCACAGTATTGTTCGGGTTGATCTAGTGGAATGCACTGCCTGGGGGGGGGGGGGGGCGGGGGGGGCGCATGGTACCGCAATGACGTGGACGCGAACCAACAAAACTACCGCCAGATCCCAGCATCTCGATCCCCTCGTTTCCTTTCAGCATTTTGAATATCGTTTATCCCAGGTAGCGTATGTGCAATAATAAAGATACCTGGCACGTCTCGCTGAAGTTTTACGCCGACATCCACTGCCGTCGATTCCCCAAACCCTAGCGGAGGCGATTCCCATCCACCTTCTACGGGTCTGTTCCAGTTCTCCCTGTTTAGGAACTTCCGAGGTATTACCAGAGAGATCACACGCTCTCCGCTAAATCCACCGAACAAAGGTGACGTCATCAACCACAGCGCCTGCTGGGCCCATTACGCACATGGCGCCGCTACTCCCCCACCGTCGTATAGCCCGGTCACGACTCGTTGCATTCACGTTTGCTTGGTGGCTGTGGTGAAGGTCGTGTGGTAATCTCTCTGAAGGCGACCAAGACGTCGTATTTGATGAGTATACGACGTTCATATCTTATTTAGAAACACTTAGTGTCGTCTAAGCTGCCCTGCAAAATACCATTTAACAGGTGAGTGCTCGGAGATAGAGTAAGAACCTAGAGATGCGTCGTCTTTTGATGAGATGTTTTTGGCCGCGTGATGGCGTCACGGAACGAATGTAATGATGCGTTGAATAGGTGCCTGTATGGCTACTTTTGTACTCCATTGACTATTGTTGTGCTGCCCCAGCACGCTACTGTGGCCCCTGCTTCAGCGGCGGCCGGCCGACCAATCACCCGAGCGGCAGCCGGCCTGTAGGCAGCGCAGCCGGCCGCCGGCTCCCAGCTGCGTCCGCCGCCGGCGCCGGCCTTGTCACTGCCGCCTGCCGCCCGCCAGGCGGCGTCAGCCTGCGCGCAGGCGGAGCCTGGCGCCGCGGAGCCGCCTGTGCTCTCCTTAGCTGTGCCGAAGGTCACCGGTGTGCCAGGTGAGGCGCCGCATTTGGAGATAATTAACGTCGGACAAATTATCTGTTCATGCGTACAGGTCACCCAGCAGAGTGGCGCAGTGGAAGCGTGCTGGGCCCATAACCCAGAGGTCCGTGGATCGAAACCACGCTCTGCTAGGTCTTGTGGGCTGCGTCTTGTGCACCACTTTGTTTCAAGCCACATGTCCCACACGGAACTCAGGCACGAGTGCCATAAAAAACCACACGGAGTGTCCATTTGTCTTCCCATTCATGTCTTTGCTCGTTCCACATGCAGAAGCGCATGCCAAAACTAACAACAAAAAGGTTCTCCGCTACTCGTGTCATCTCGAAAGCAGGCACTTTCCACCGGCTGACTGTCCAGGTCCCACCGCCGTCGTCTGACCTCGTCGCCCTGGCAGCACGGCCCTCGCGGCGCCGCACGCGCCGCCCGTCCGGCGAGCCACCACCGAGGACTCTGAGACCAGCTGGTGCAGCCAGTCCTCGGACGTCGGCGAGTCCTCGGAGGAGGAGGAGGAGGCACCAGCGGTGGAGGAGACCGGCAGCGGCGTCGGCTCGGACGGCGGCACGGGCAGCGAGGGCGACGGCCGGTCCGCCAGCGGCGCGGTCTCCGAGGACGACTGAGGCAGCGTCTTGGACGGTGGGCTGGGGGTGAAAGGTTAGCTGCGGCCCCCTCCCCAATCGGAGCGAAAATTAATGTTGGTCGCGTGGCCTCGCACGGCAAGAAACCAGGTGAACTCTGTTTTTGCTTCTCCCCCAATTCCCTGGGTTCCATCAGCACAATGCTTCGAATGGAACCGAATGGTGAAGTGGGCACGTTGCGTACATGACTCCCATGTCGCATGGAAGGAGTTGGATGGCAGGAAGCCAACACCCGGAATCGTGAGGTTCAAAGTGTGACATCCAGGTGCAGGCACTGCGGTCTGCGCACGCAGATGACAGGAAAGTTGAGGATTTTATCAATAGCTACGACAGTTCCAAGCGGACAGTGTGTATGGGGATGCCCGCGTGCACCTTGCCCCAACACGTGAGTAGTGAGCTCCTGAATTAATCGCCGAGTGTTGTTGTGGGACGCTGTGTCACTTTCTGGCTCGGTCGTCCATGCGCCTGTAGATGACTCAAGACGCGACATCTATCCCCTCGTTTCCTCTCAGCATCTTGAATATCGCCGTTTATCCCAGGTAGCGTATGTGCTGTAATAAACATACCTGACACGTCTCGCTGACCTTTGACGCCGAGATCCACTGTCGCCGATTCGCCAAACCCTAGCGGAAACGAACGCCCCACTCAAATTCTACGGGTCTGTCCCGGTTCTCTACGCTTAGAAACTTCCGAGGAATGACCAGAGAGATCATCAGAATTTTGAAAGTAAATTGATGGCTCACGGCACAACAGATTTTGCATACGCCTTTATTTCGCTGGCTGCTTTTCAGGAGATAAGACTTGTCGCGGCATTTTAGGCGGAAACAAATTCGAAAGCTTGAAACTGCCAAAAGCCATGTGACCAGAGCCATAGAACGGGAGGTTCTCCTTTGAAAACCAAGCCACAGAATAAAGGCCCGTCTGTCAGGTTTTCCTTCTCTGAACCCTGCTGCCGTCAGCCGTCGGTGGCCACTTTCCTGGTCGGTCTTCGAATGACTGACCGCCTACTGATTGTATGGCTGCTTTATTGCACGTTTCTGGATCAGCATTGCTACTAGATGGAATGTAAAACATGTGCTGGACACCTACAACAGTATCTTTTCCGAATTATCTTCCCTTACCACCCCAGAAAAATGCCGCCGGGAAACTGGCTACTTCAGGTATAAATTGGCTCAACGGGCATTTAATTATCCGTCATTTAACATGGATGACGTGATCTGCTTTTGTGTGCATGCAGGGGGTAGCCAGAGCCTTGCTAAGAGGAACGCGTGGTTGACAAAAGCCCCCTTTATGAGCATTTTGCCAATAGCTACGGCAGTTCCAAGCGGACAGTGTGTATGGAGAGGCCCGGGTGCACGTTACCCCAACACGTGAGTAGTGAGCTCCTGAATCAACCACCGGGTGTTTGCAGGACGCTGTGTCAGCTGATGGCTCGTCCTTGCCAGCGCCTGTAGATGACCCAAGACGTGACAAATCCGAAAACGACCTTGTTTGCTTCATTTTGACGATGGCTAAACATCAACAAACATGACGCGTTTACATGGCTATAAATGCACAGTATTGTCCGGACTGATCTGGCGGAATGCACTGGCGGGGGGGGGGGGGGGAGGACGCATGACACCAGAATGATGTGGACGCTAGCCGACAAAACTACCGCCAAATGTCAGCATGTCTATCCCCTCGTTTCCTGTCAGTATATTGAATATCGCCGATTGTCCCAGGTAGCGTATGTGCAGTAATAAACATACTTGACACGTCTCGCTGAAGTTTGACGCCGAGATCCAATGTCGTCGATTCGCCAAACCGTAGCGAAAACGAACCCCCCCCCCCCCCCCATCCAAGTTTTACCGGTCTGTCCCAGTTCTCTCTGTTTAGGAACTTTCGAGGTATTACCAGGGATATCACACACTCTCCGCTAGAGCCACCGAACAAAGGTGACGTCATCAACCACGGCGCCAGCTGAGCCCATTACGCACATACCGTGGCTGCTCCCCCACAGTGGTACAGCCTGGTCACGACACGCCGCTCGCGAGCCCGTTCGTTACGACCCATCTGCGGTCGCGTCGTAGGTCCCCCAGGAGTCCGTGCAATGCCTGAGTGTGTTTGATGACATCACCTTTATTTGGTGGCTGTGGTGGAGGTCTTGCGGTAATCTCTCTGATGTCGACCAAGACGTATCTGATGAGTATATAACATTCCTATCTTATTCAATAATGCTTTGGGCATAGGCGTAAGAACGTTTCAAAAAGTGTTGGGGGGAGCAAGCACAGGGCGCACTCCAGGAACTTTTTCTGGAAAACAAGCCCGATGACCGGGGGGGGGGGGGGGGGGAGGGATGGGGTGGAGACGGACGATGAATGCCCTTCTGTCATATATTCCTTGTCTGAGCCCTGCTCCCGTCCGCCGTCGGTGGCCACTTTCCTGGCCGGGCTGTCTCCGATTGACTGACCGCTAACTGATTGTATGGCTGGTTTGTTGCACGTTTCTGGATCAGCATCGCTGGTAATTGGGATGTAAAACATGTTTTGGACACCTGAAACAATACCTTTTTCCGAATTATCTTCCCATACACCACAGCAGCCCAGAGAAATTCCGCCGGGAGCTGCCTTCTTTAGGTATAAATTGGCTCAACGGACATTTAATTATCCGTCATTTAACGTGGATGATGTGATCTGCTTCTGTGTGCAGGCAGGGGGGTAGCCAGAGCCTTGCTAAGAGGAACGCATGGTTGACAAAAGCCCCCTTTATGAGGACCCACCCACCCTCAAAAACTATCCCCGGATATAGTTTGCTTGTTAGCCAGGGATACAGTTTTCTTCTTTTCATTGTTATTTTCACGTTGCAACCAGAACAGAAACCAGAGGCTACTGTGAAATCAATTCTGTTTACATTTTTAACACGCGCACGCGTGGCCTGCTAGATACCCTTCGCTGGGGTGGGGGTCAATTTGACACCGCCCCTCTGAGATCTCGGTAACTAAGAGAGCTAGAAACACCAAATTCACAGGATGTGTTGACCTGCACGTGAACTCACTTAGGTCCAAGTTTGAGGTTCCCAGGTTATGAATTTCGGGTGAAATAAGCTCAAACAATGTTAAGTTCCAGGCTGGTCCCTAAAGTGCCCCAGAACATAGACAGCTGCTATAAAACAAAAGGTCGCATGTTCAGGTAAAGCCAGTATCCTTGTTTGACCTTGTGAAGGTCATGGTGACCAAAATCATGTAAGACTGCTCTGAGTTTTGCACTTGAATAAGCGAGAAAGATTACGCTAGGCAGTGCGTTTCTAAAAAAAAGAAGAAAAAGCCACCACCTTTTGTTGGTGGCTGTGGCAGAGGTCGTGTGGTTATCTCTCTGACGTCGACCAAGACGTCGTTTTTTGATGAACATACGTCATTCGTACCTGATTCAATAACACTTAGGGTCGTTTAAGCTGCGCCGCAAAAGGTCAGCAAACAGGTGAGTGTTCAGAGTTGCAGGAAGAAATTAGAGCTGCGTCGTTTTTTGGCAAGATAATTTTGGCCGCGTGAAGGCGCCACACAACTTATGTAATGATGCGTTGAATAAGTGCCTGTATGGCTACTTCTTCATACTTACCTGTGGACATTGCCCCAACACGTGAGTAGTGAGCTCCTGAATTAATCGCCGAGTGTTTGCTGGACGCTGCCAGTTGATGGCTCGGTCGTGCCGGCGCCTGTAGATGACTTAAGACGTGACAAATCCGAAAACGACCTTGTTCACTTCATCTGACGATGACTAAACGTCAATAAACATGACGCGTTTACATGGCGATAAAAGTACAGTATTGTCCGGGTTGATCTCGTGGAATGCACTGGCTGGTAAGGGGGGGGGGGGGCGCATGGAACCAGAACCAAACTTTTCGCCGAGATCCATGGTCGTCGCTTCGCTAAACCGTAGCAGAGACGAACCCCCCACCTAAATTTTACGGGTCTGTCCGAGTTGTCTCCGTCGAAGAACTTTCCAGGCTCTACGGCACCAGCTGAGCCCATTACGCGCTTGCCGCCGCTGCTCCCCCACAGTGGTACAGCATGGTCACGACTCGCCGCTCGCGAGCCTGTTCGTTACGATCCATCTGCCGTCGCGTCGTAGGTACCCCAGAAGTTCGCGTAATGCCTGAGCGTGTATGATGACACCACTTTTATTTGGTGGCTGCGGTGGAGGTCGTGTGATAATCTCTCTGATGTCGACAAAGATGTAGTTTTTTGATCAGCATACGCCATTCATACCTTGCTCAATAACACCTAGGGTCGTCAAAGCTGCGCCGCAAAAGGTCAGTTAACAGGTGAATGCTCGGAGTTGGAGTAAGAACCTAGAGATGTGTCGTCTTTTCATGAGATGTTTTTGGCCGCGTGATGACGTCACGGAACTAATGTAATGATGCTCTGAATAAGTGCCTGTGTGGCTATTTTTGTACTCCGTTGATTATTATTGTGCTGTCCCAGCACGCCCTTGTGGACCCTGCTTCTGACAGCGGCAGTGACAAGGCCGGCGCCGGCCTTGTCACTGCCGCCTGCCGCCCGCCAGGCGGCGTCAGCCTGCGCGCAGGCGGAGCCCGGCGCCGCGGAGCCGCCTGTGCTCTCCTTAGCTGTGCCGAAGGTCACCGGTGTGCCAGGTGAGGAGCCGCATTTGGGGATAATTCGACAAATTATCTGCAAATGCGGACAATTTATCTGTTCATTCGCACAGGTGCTCAGCAGAGTGGCTCAATGGAGGCGTGCTGGGCCCATAACCCAGAGGTCCGTGGATCGAAACCACGCTCTGCTAGATTTTCTGGGTGTAGTCGCGTACGTTTCACATTTGAAAACGGTTATTATTATCAGGCGACGTTTGTGTAGTTCCGTGGCTATCCGCCAGCAGAGTGGCGCAGTGGAAGCGTGCTGGGCCCATAACCCAGAGGTCCGTGGATCGAAACCACGCTCTGCTACGTCTTGTGGCCAGCGTCCTGTGCGCCACTTTATTTCAAGCCACACGTCCTACACGGAACCCAGGCACGAGTGGCATAAAAACCACACGGAGTGTCCATTTGACTTCCCATTAAAGGCTGCTTGTTCCACATGCAGAAGGACATGTCAAAACTAACAACAAGAAAGTTTTCTGCTACTCGTGGCATCTCGAAAGCAGGCGCTCCACCGGCTGACTGTCCAGGTCCCGCCGCCGTCGTCTGACCTCTTCGCCCTGGCAGCACGGCCCTCGCGGCGCCGGGAGTCGGCCGCGGCGCCGCACGTGCCGCCTGTCCGGCGAGACACCACCGAGGACTCTGAGACCAGCTGGTGCAGCCAGTCCTCGGACGCAGGCGAGTCTTCGGAGGAGGAGGAGGAGGCACCAGCGGTGGAGGAGACCGGAAGCGGCGTCGGCTCGGACGGCGGCACCGACAGCGAGGGCGACGGCCGGTCCGCCAGCGGCGCGGTCTCCGAGGATGACTGAAGGAGCGGCTTTGACGGTGGGCTGGGGGTGAAAGGTCAGCTGCGGCCCCCTACCTTAATCGGAGCGAAAATTAATGTTGGTCGCTAGCTTCGCATGGCAAAAAACCAGATGAACTCTGCTTTTGCTTCTCCCCGCAATTCTCTAGGCTTCATCGGCACTATGCTTCGAGCGAGACCGACGGGTGAAGTGAGCACGTTCCGTACATGACGCCCATGTCGCATGGAAGGAGTTGCATGGCAGGAAATCAACACCCGGAATCTTGAGGTTCAAAGTGCGACATCAAGGTGCGCAAGGCACTGCAGTCTGCGCACGCAGATGACAGGATAGTACAGGATTTTACCAATAGCTATGACAGTTCCAAGCGGACAATGTGTATGGAGAGGCCCGGGTGGACATTGCCCCAACACGTGAGTAGTGAGCTCCTGAAACAATCGCCGAGTGTTTGCGGGACGCTGTGTCAGTTGATGGCTCGGTCGTGCCAGCGCCTGTAGATGACTTATCACGTGACAAATCCGAAAACGACCTTGTTCACTGCATTTGACGATGACTAAACGTCAACAAACATCCCGCGCTTACATGGCGATAAATGTACAGTATTGTCCGGGTTGATCTAGTGGAATGCACTGGCTGGCAAGGGGGGGGGGGCGGGGGCGCATGGCACCAGAATGATGTGGATGCCAACCGACAAAACTACCGCCATATTTCAGCATGTCTATCCCCTCGTTTCCTTTCAGCATCTTGCATATTGTTGTGTATCCCAGGTAGCGTATGTGCAGTAATAAACATGCCTGATGCGTCTCGCTGAAGTTTTACTCCGAGATCCATTGTCGTAGATCCGCCAAACTGTAGCGGAGAAGAACCCCCATCCAAATTCTACGGGTCTGTTCCAGTTTTCTCTGTATAGGAATTTCCGAGATATTACCAGAGATATCACACGCTCTCCGCTAAAGTCACCGAACAAAGGTGACGTCATCGACCACGGCGCCAGCTGAGCCCATTACCCGCTTGTCGTCGCTGTTCCCCCACAGTCGTACAGCCTGGTCACGACTCGCTGCTTGCGAGCCCGTTCGTTGCGATCTATCTGCCGTCGCGTCGTAGGTCCCCCAGAAGTCCGAGTAATGCCGGAGCGTATTTGATGACATCACATTTATTTGGTGGCTGTGGTGAAGATCGTGTGATGATCTCTCTGACGTCGACCAACACGTATTGGATGAGTATACCACATTCCCATCTTATCCAATAACACTTAGGGATGTCTAAGCTGCGACGCAAAATGTCAGTAAACAGGCGAGTGCTCGGAGTTTGAACGTAGGAGACAAGAGGGACCTCGTTTTGTGACGAGATGTTTTTGACCGCGTGATGGCGTCACGGAACTAAGCTAACGATGCGTTGGATTAGTGTCTGTATGGCTATTCTGCAATCTATTGGCTATTATGGCGCTGCCCCAGCACGCCACTGTGGCCCCTGCTTCAGCGGTGGCCGGTCGACCCATCACCGGAGAGGCGGCCGGCCCGCAGGCGGTGCGGACGGCCGCCGGCTCCCAGCTGCGTCCGCCGGCGGCGCCGGCCTTGTCACTGCCGCCTGCCGCCCGCCAGGCGGCGTCAGCCTGCGCTCAGGCGGAGCCTGGCGCCGCGGAGCCGTCTGTGCTCTCCTTGGCTGTGCCGAAGGTCACCGGTGTGCCAGGTGAGGCGCCGCATTTGGAGGCAATTAACGACGGGTGAATTATTTGTTCATCCGCGCAAGTGCTCAGCAGAGTGGCGCAGTGGAAGCGTGCTGGGCCCATAACCCAGAGGTCCGTGGATCGAAACCACGCTCTGCTACGTTTTATGGGCAGCGTCTATTGCGCCACTTTGTCTCAAGCCACACGCCCCACACGGAACTCAGGCACGAGTGGCACGAAAACCGCACGGAGTGTCCATTTGACTTCCTATTCAAGGCTGCGCTCCTTCAACATGCAGAAGTACGTGTCAAAACTAACAATGAAAAAGTTATGCGCTACTCGTGGCATCTCGAAAGCAGGCACTTTCCATCGGCTGAATGCCCGGGTCCCACCGCCGTCGTGTGACCTCGTCGCCCTGGCAGCACGGCCCTCGCGGCGCCGGGAGTCGGCCGCAGCGCCGCACGCGCCGCCCGTCCGGCGAGCCACCACCGAGGACTCTGAGACCGGCTGGTGCAGCCAGTCCTCGGACGCCGGCGAGTCTTCGGAGGAGGAGGAGGAGGCACCAGCGGTGGAGGAGACTGGCAGCGGCGTCGGCTCGGACGGCGGCACCGGCAGCGAGGGCGACGGTCGGTCCGCCAGCGTCGCGGTCTCCAAGGACGACTGAGGCAGCGGCTTGGACGGTGGGCTGGGGGTGAAAGGTCAGCTGCGGCCTCCTCCCCAATCGGAGGGAAAAATAATGTTGGTCGCTAGCTTGGCATGGCAAGAAACCAGCTGAACTCTGCTTTTGCTTCTCTCCCAATTCTCCAGCCTTCATCGGCACTATGCTTCAAGTGAGACCGACTGGTGAAATGAGCACGTTGCGTGCATGACGTCCATGTCGCATGGAGGGAGTTGGATGACAGTAAATCAACACCCGGAATCGTGAGGTTCAAAGTGTGACGTTCAGGTGCGTAAGGCACCGCAGTTTGCGCACGCCGATTACGGGATAGTTGAGGATTTTACCAATAACTACGACAGTTCCAAGCGGACAGCGTGTATGAAGAGGCCAGGGTGTACCCTACCCCAACATGTGCGTAGTGAGCTCCTGAATCAACCACCGGCTGTTTGCTGGACGCTGTGTCGTAGATGAATCGGTCGTGCCAGCGCCTGTAGATGACCCATGAAGTGACAGATCCGAAAACGACCCTGTTCACTGCATTTGACGAGTACTAAACGTCAACAGTCGTGACGCGTTTACATGGTCATATATGCACAGCATTGTCCGTGTTGATCTGGTTGAATGCACTGCCTGGCAAGGGGGGGGGCGCATGACCCCAGAATGACGTGAACGCCAACCGACAAAACTACCACCGAATCTCAGCACGTCTATCCCTCGTTTCCTTTCAGCGTCTTGAACATCGCCGTTTATCCCAGGTAATGTATGTGCAGTAATAAACATACCTGACACGTCTCGCTGAAGTTTGAAGTCGAGATCCATTGTCGTTGAGTCGCCAAACCGTAGCGGAGACGACCCCCCCCCCCCTCCCACCCTAATTTTACGGGTCTGTCCGAGTTCTCGCCGTCGAAGAACTTCCTAGGAATGACCAGAGAGACCAACACGCGCCCTCCGCCAGAGCCACCAAACAAAGATGACATCATCAACCACAGCACCAGCTGAGCCGCATTACGCACATGCCCCCGCTGCTCCCCCACAGTCGTAGAGCCTGGTCACGACTTGCTGCTTCCCAGCCCGTTCGTTACAACCCATCTGCGGTCGCGTCTTAGCTACCCCAGAAGTCCGCATAATGCCTGAGCATGTTTGATGACATCACCTTTATTTGGTGGCTGTGGTAGAGGTCGTGTGGTAATCTCTCTGACGTTGACCAAGACGTCGTTTTTTGATGAGCATACGCCATTCATACATTATCCAAAAACACTTCGGGTCGTCTAAGCTGCGTCGCAAAAGGTCATTAAACAGGTGAGTGCTCGGAGTTGGAGGAAGAAACTAGAACTGTGCGTTTTTTGAAGAGATGTTTTTGGCCGCGTGGTGGGGTCACAGAGCTTACCTAATGATGCGTTGAACAAGTGCCTGCATGGCTACTTTTGTACTCCATTGACTATTATGGTGCTGCCCCTGCACGTCACTGTGGCCCCTGCTTCAGCGGCGGCCGGCCCGCAGGCGGCGGGGCCGGCCGCCGGCTTCCAGCTGCGTCCGCCGCCAGCGCCGGCCTTGTCACTGCCGCCTGCCGCCCGCCAGGCGGCGTCAGCCTGCGCGCAGGCGGAGCATGGCGCCGCGGAGCCGCCTGTGCTCTCCTTAGCTGTTCCGAAGGTCACCGGTGTGCCAGGTGAGGCGCTGCATTTGCAGATAATTCGACAAATTATCTGCAAATGCGGACAAATTATCTGTTCATTCGCACAGGTGCTCAGCAGAGTGGCGCAGTGGAAGCGTGCTGGGCCCATAACCCAGAGGTCCGTGGATCGAAACCGCGCTCTGCTACGCCTTGTGGGCAGCGTCTTGTGCGCCACTTTATTTCAAGCCACACGTCCTACACGGAACTCAGGCACGAACGGCATAAAAACCACACTGAGTTTCCATTTGACTTCCCATTGAAGACTGCTTGTTCCACATGCAGAAGCACATGCCAAAACTAACAACAAAAAAGTTAGCCACTACTCGTGGCATCTCGAAAGCAGGCACTTTCCACCGGCTGACTGTCCAGGTCCCGCCGCCGTCGTGCAAGAAAACAACCGTCAAATCTCAGCATGTCTATTCCCTCGTTTTCTTTCAGCATCTTGAGTATCGTCGTGTATCCCAGGTAGCGCATGTGCAGTAATAAACATATCTGACACGAATCGCTGAAGTTTTACGCCGAGATTCATTGTCGTGGACTCGCCAAACCGTAGCGGAGACAAACCCCCCACCGACATTTTACTGGTTTGTCCCAGTTCTCTCTGTCGAGGAACTTCCCAGGAATGACCAGAGAGATCACGCACCCTCCGCTAAAGCCACCGAATAAATGTGACGTCATCAACCACGGCGTCAGCTGAGCCGCATTACGCACATGCCGCCGCTGTTCCCCTACATTGGTACAGCCTGGTCACGACTCGCTGCTTGCGAGCTCGTTCGTCGCGACCCATCTGTCGTGGCGGCGTAGGTACCCCAGAAGTCCACGTAATACCTGAGCATGTTTGATGACATCGCCTTTATTTTTTGGCTATGGTGGAGATCATGTGGTAATCTCTCTGACGTCGACCAAGACGTATCTGATGAGTGCATGACATTCCTATCTTATTTGATAAAACTTAGGGCATATATATATAGACGTAGGAACGTTTCAAAAAGTGGGGGCCGAGCTCAGGGCGTACTGCAGGAACTTTTTTTCGGGAAAACAAGCCCGATGACCGAGGCGGGGGGGGGGGGGGGGGCGGGGTAGTAGAAATGAACGTTATCACTCTATTTAAATGTAATGACTGCTATTCTAGATATGCATCCAGAGTTTTTTTTCTCACTGGTACACACTCCGGCCTACCCGACTCATCTATGTCACTCGGGAAATAGGGCTATCCAGCTTCTCAAGGTTATTCGTCCATTTCAACGTTGTCTTTCTTGGTGAGCCGAAATTCCACGAGCGGGTAGGCATTTTGGGTCATTTAGGAGCCATCTGTCTCAACAAAGGAGATGCCAAAATATGGCCTGAGCATAGGCTGGTGAAAATTTTGAAAGTAAATCGATGGCTCACAGCACAACAGATTTTGCATACGCCTTTATTTCGCTGGCTGCTTTTCAGGAGATAAGACTTGTCGCGGCATTTTATGCGGAAACTAATTCGGAAGGTTGAAACTGCCAAAAACCATGTGACCAGAGCCATAGAACTTGAGGTTCTTCTTTTGAAACCAGGCCACAGAATGAAGGCCCTTCTGTCATATATTTCCTGTATGAGCCCTGCTCCCGTCCGCCGTCGGTTGCCTCTTTGCTGGCCCGGCTCTCTCCGAATGACTGACCGCTAAATGATTGTATGGCTTCTTTGTTGCACGTTTCTGGATCAACATTGCTACTAATTGGATGTAAAACATGTGTTAGACACCTGCAACAGTACGTTTTTCCGAATTATCTTCCCTTACACCACACCATCCCAGAAAAATCCCGCCGGGGAGCTGCCTACTTTAGGTTTGAATTGCCCCAACAGACATTAAATTGCCCGTCATTCAACGTAGATGACTTGATCTGCTTTTGTGTGCAGGCATGGGGTACCCAGAGCATTGCCAAGAGGAACACAGGGTTAACAAAAGCCCCTTTATGATGCCCCCCCCCACAAAAAATATATCCGGGTATAGTCTACTTGTTAACGAGGGACACCATTTTCTTTATTTCATTGTTATTTTTACGTTGTGACCAGAGCGGAAACGAGAGGCTGCCGTGAAATCAATTCTGTCCACATGTTTAACACGCGCCCGAGTGGCCTGCTAGATACCCTTCTCTCGGGTGGGGGTCAATTTGACCCGCCCCTCTGAGATCTCGGTAACTAGGAGAGCTAGAAACACCAAATTCACCGGGCGTGTTGACCTGCACGTGAACTCACTTAGGGCCAAGTTTGAGGTTCCTAGGTCATGACTTTCGGGTGAAATAAGGTCAAACAAGATTAAGTTCCAGGCTGGTCCCCAAAGTGTCCCAGAACATAGACAGCTGCTATAAAGCAAAACATCACATGTTCAGGTAAGATCAGTAGCCTTGTTTGACCTTTTGAAGGTCATGGTGGCCAAAACCATGTAAGACAGCTCGGAGTTTTGCATTTGAATAAGCGAGAAAGATTACCACTGAGTCTATCAAGCCCATGGAAGATGCATGATGCGGTTCCTGCTGTCAATAAATTCGAAATGAGCACCAGAAACATCCCATACAGCAAGCTCTAAAGTAATAAAACAAGTTGGTTTTGACCTTGGTCTAACCTTTATATCTGACCTTAGGTCAACGTAACTTGCTCATTCAATATTTGTGTTGCCTGAGAAAGCAAGAGATGCATGGCTTCGTCTGACGCGGCCTTACAAAGTACATCTAAATTTTTGATGTCAAACGAACCGCTATTGAATTATCTAAAGGTATGCAAAACATAGCGCGGCTGCGCCGCGCCGTTGGGAAACCATTCTGGAAAAACCTTTGGGGGCGAGCCAATTTGCTCCCCCCCCCCCACTCGAGCGCGTTTTAAGGTCAATAAACTGCAGAAATCAGGCCTTTAACTGCCGCATGGAATAAAATACCAGTGTACGTACTTGCAATGGCTCAGTAGACTCTTTCTAAACCGATAGAATTCAGAAGCTTTTTAATAACGTTTTATCTACGTGTTTCAGATATTGAGGACACCGCGAATGTAGATTGTAGGGCGATGTGTATGATCGAAATTTGAGAATGAAAATTTTGATTGCAGATCGAGTGGTCAACAATGTGTATTAATATCGCCAAGCCATGTTTGTTTTTTTTTTCAATTCGCTAAATTCATTTCTATTAAACAATAACGAGACCTCTACCCCACTTAACAATAATGAGGCCCCTTAATTCCTTCCGGGCAGGGCGCCCCTTGAGTAGAACATCACAGGCACATTACCAGTTCGGGTGAACAGCTCCGCCACTCCCGGGCCACTCCGTCCCATCGCGAAGCGTCTTCTGGCTGTCATTCTAGCGTCATGGGGCGGGATCTCCCGGTCGATCCGGAGGCCATTGGAAGGATATATCATATCACACTGTTCCCCTCCCTGACAGCAGGCCTTTTGACCCGCGTGGTTGGCCCCGGATTAGCACAGGAGCCCCCATTGACGCAACAACATCCTTGATCGCCAAAGGTGGTCCAATAATTGTCACACACTCGGAGATATTGAGGAATCCCTGAACGCAGATTGGAGATAAAATGGGTTCCTCAACTTGTATAAACATGACCAATCCATGTTCGTCTTAAAACGTCTAAGATTCATTCAGAATTGATTACTGATAAAACACAATGCAATATGGTTTTGAACGTACGCGCTCGCAAGACATAGCAACAACAGCCTGAACACCAGGCGTTGCAGTCTCCATAGGCGGCTCGGTGTCGGCCTGTGGCCGTGGTAGTGAGCGATGGCCAATAAACAAAGGAAAAAGATAATGCAGCTTGAGGAAGATGGCTGGTGAACTAGGTAAATCGGCATGTATATTTAAATGTGGTGCAGAAGTAAGCTAAACACAGCCTACCATCTGAAAAGTGTGTGTGTGGGGGGGGGGGGGCCGTTAGTACTGTAGGGGGACATGGCCCCCTGGCCCCCCTGTCCCTACACCCATGCCGTAGGCTTGTCTAAACTGCGCCGCAAAGGGTCAGTTAATAGATGAGTGCTTGGGGTTCGAACGTAGGAAACAAGAGCTGGATCGCTTTGTGACGAGATGTTTTTAGCCGCGTATTGACGTCACGGAACCAACCTAACGATGCGTTGGATTAGTGCCTATATGGTTATTTTCGCATTCCATTGGCTGTTGCGGTGCTGCCCCAGCACGCTACTGTGCCCCCTGCTTCAACGGCGGCCGGTCGACCCATCACCCGAGCGCCAGCCGGCCCGCAGGCGGCGCTGCCGGCCGCCGGCTCCCAGCTGCGTCCGCCGCCGGCGCCGGCCTTGTCACTGCCGCCTGCCGCCCGCCAGGCGGCGTCAGCCTGCGCGCAGGCGGAGCCCGGCGCCGCGGAACCGCCTGTGCTTACCTTAGCTGTGCCGAAGGTCACCGGTGTGCCAGGTGAGGCGCCGCATTTGGAGATAATTAACGACGGGCAAATTATCTGTTCATACTAGGATGTTACCCAGCAGAGTGGCGCAGTTGAAGCGTGCTGGGCCCGTGATGCAGAGGTCCGTGGATCGAAACCACGCTCTGCTACGTTTTGTAAGCAGCGTCTTGTGCGCCGCTGTCTTTCAAGCCACAAGGCCCACACGGAACTCAGGCACGAGTGGCATAAAAACCACACGGAGTGTCCATTTGACTTCCAATTGAAGGTTTTTGCTCGTTCCACATGCCGAAGCACATGCCAAGACTAACAACAAAAAAGTTAGCCGTTACTCGTGGCATCTCGAAAGCAGGTACTTTCCACCGGCTGACTGTCCCGGTCCCGCCGCCGTCGTCTGACCTCGTCGCCCTGGCAGCACGGCCCTCGCGGCGCCGGGAGTCGGCCGCGGCTCCGCACGCGCCGCCCGTCCGGCTCGCCACCACCGAGGACTCTGAGACCAGCCGCTGCAGCCAGTCCTCGGACGCCGGCGAGTCCTCGGAGGAGGAGGAGGAGGCACCAGCGGTGGAGGAAACCGGCAGCGGCGTCGGCTCGGACGGCGGCACCGGCAGCGAGGGCGACGGCCGATCCGCCAGCGGCGCGGTCTCCGAGAACGACTGAGGCAGCGGCTTGGACGGTGGGCTCGGGGTGAAAGGTCAGCTGCGGCCCCCTCCCCAATCGAAGCGAAAATTAATGTTGGGCGCTAGCTTCGCACGGCAAGAAACCAGATGAACTCTGCTTTTGCTTCTCCCCAATTTTCCAAGCTTCATCGGCACAATGTTCGAGTGAGACCGACCGGTGAAGTGGGCACGTTGCGTACATGACGTCCATGTCGCACGGAGGGAGTTGGATGGCAGGAAACCAACACCCGGAATCGTGAGGTTCAAAGTGTGACGTCCAGGTGCGTAAGGCACTGCAGTCTGCGGACGCAGATGACGGGATAGTTAAGGATTTGATCAATAGCTACGACAGTTCCAAGCGGACAGTGTGTATTGGGAGGCCCGGGAGCACCCTACCCCAGCACGTGAGTAGTGAGCTCCTGAATCAACCACCGGGTGTTTGCGGGACGCTGAGTCAGTTGATGGCTTGGTCGTGCCAGCTGATGGCTCGGTCGTGTTAGCGCCTGTAGATGACCCAAGACGTGACAAATCAGAAAACGGTCTTGTTCACTGCATTTGACGATAACTAAAGGTCAACAAACATGACGTGTTTACATGGCGATAAATGCGCAGTACTGTCCGGGTTGATCTAGTGGAATGCACTGCCTGAGGGCCGCATGGTACCACAATGACGTGGACGCCAACCAGCAAAACACACGTCTCGCTGAAGTTTGACGCCGAGATCCACTGTCGTCGATTCGCCAAATTCTAGCGAAAACAAATCCCCCATAACCCATAGGTCCGTGGACCGAAACCACGCTCTGCTAGCTTTTCTGAGTGCAGTCACGTTCGTTTCAAATTTGAGAATTATTATCATCATGCGACGTTCGTATAGATCCGCGGTTACCGGCCAGAAGGGTGGAGCGGTGGGAGCTTGCGGGGCCCATAACCCAGAGGCCCTCGCACGGCCCTCGTGGCGCCGCACGCGCCTCCCGTCCAGCGCGCCACCACCGAGGACTCTCCGAGTCCCGCGGTTCAGCCAGCCCTCGGGTCTCGGCGAGTCCTCGGAGCAGGAGGAGGCACCAGCGGCGGAGACCGGCAGCGGCCCCGGCTCGGGCGGCGGCGTGAGACCGAGTGGTGAAGTGGACACGTTGCGTACATGACGTCCATGTCGCATGGAGGGAGTTGGATGGCATGAAATCAACACCCGGAATCGTGATGTTCAAAGTGTGACATCCAGGTGCGTAAGGCACTGCAGTCTGCGCACGCCGATGACAGGATAGTAGAGGACTTTACTAGCAGCTACGACAGTTCCAAGCGGACAGTGTGCATGGGGAGGCCTGCGTGCACCCTACCCCAACACGGGAGTAGTGAGCTCCTGTCTGGCTCGATCGTGTGAGCGCCTGTAGATGACCCAAGACATGGCAAATCCCAAAACCGTCTTGTTCACTGCATTTGACGATGATTAAACGTCAGCAAACATCACGCGTTTACATGGCGATAAATGCACAGTACTGTCCGGGTTGATCTGGCGGAATGCACTGGCTGGGGGGAGGGGGGGGGGGGGAGCGCATGGCGTCAGAATGACGTGGACGCCAACCGGCAAAACTACCGCCAAATCTCAGCATGTGTATCCATTCGTTTCCTTTCAGCATCTTGAATATCGTTGTTTATCCCAGGTAGCGTATGTGCAGTAATAAACATATCTGACACGTCTCGCTGAAGTTTGACGCCGAGATCCATCATCGTCGATCCGCCAAACCCCAGCAACCCCCCCCCCCCCCCCTCATCCAAATTCTACAGGTCTGTCCCAGTTCTCTCCGTTTAGGAACCTCCGAGGTATTACCAGAGAGATCACACGCTCTCCGCTAAAGCCACCGAATAAAGGTGACGTCATCAACCACGGCGCCAGCTCAGCCCACTACGCGCTTGCCGCTGCTGCTCCCCCACAGTCGTACAGCCCGGTCACGACTCGCCGCTTGCGAGCCCGTTCGTTACGATCCTTCTGCCGTCGCGTCGTAGGTCCCACAGAAGTCGGCGTAATGCCTGAGGTGTGCGATGACAATATTTATTTGGTGGCTGTGGTGGAGGTCGTGTGGTTATCTCTCAGACGTCGACCAACACGTATTGAATGAGTATACGATATTGCCATGTCATCCAATAACGCTTATACGCACGAGACGAGATGATTCGCGACAAGATAATTCGACAAATTATCTGCACAAGCGGACAAATCATCTGTTCATTCGCGCAGGTGCTCAGCAGAGTGGCGCAGTGGAAGCGTGCTGGGCCCATAACCCAGAGGTCCGTGGATCGAAACCACGCTCTGCTAGATTTTCTGGGTGTAGTCGCATACGTTTCACCTTTGAAAACGGTTGTTGTTTTCAGGCGACGTTTGTGTAGTTCCGTGGATATCCGCCAGCAGAGTGGCGCAGTGGAAGCGTGCTGGGCCCATAACCCAGAGGTCCGTGGATCGAAACCACGCTCTGCTACGTCTTGTGGGCGGCGTCTTGTGCGCCACTTTATTTCAAGCCACACGTCCTATACGGAACTCAGGCACGAGAGGCATAAAAACCACACGGAGTGTCCATTTGACTTCCCATGCAAGACTGCTTGTTCCATATGCAGAAGGACATGGCAAAACTAACAATAAAAAGGTTCTCCGCTACTCGTGGCATCTCGAAAGCAGGCGCTTTCCACCGGCTCACTGTCCCGGTCCCGCCGCCGTCGTCTGACCTCGTCGCCCTGGCAGCACGGCCCTCGCGGCGCCGGGAGTCGGCCGCGGGCGCCGCACGCGCCGCCCGTCCGGCGCGCCACCACCGATGACTCTGAGACCGGCTGGTGCAGCCAGTCCTCGGACGCCGGCGAGTCCTCGGAGGAGGAGGAGGAGGCACCAGCGGTGGAGGAGACCGGCAGCGGCACCGGCTCGGACGGCGGCACCGACAGCGAGGGCGACGGCCGATCCGCCAGCGGCGCGGTCTCCGAGGACGACTGAGGCAGCGGCTTTGACGGTTGGCTGGGGGTCAAGGGTCAACTGCGACCCCCTCTCCCAATCGAAGCGAAAATTAATACTGGTCGCAAGCTTTGCGCGGCAAGAAACCACGTGAATTCTGCTTTTGCTTCTCCCCCAATTCTTTAGGCTTCATCGGCACGATGCTTCGAGTGAGACCGACTGGCGAAGTGGGCACGTTGCGTACATGACGTCCATGTCGCATAGAGGGAGTTGCATGGCAGGAAATCAACACCAGGAATCGTGAGGTTCAAAGTGTAACACCCAGGTGCGTAAGGCACTGCAGTCTGCGCACGCCGATGACAGGATAGTTATGGATTTTACCAATAACTACGACAGTTCCAAGCGGACAATGTGTATGGGGAGGCCCGGGTGCACCTTACCCCAACTGGTGAGTAGTGAGCTCCTGAATCAATCGCCGAGCGTTTGCCAGACGCTGTGCCAGCTGATGGCTCGGTCTTGTTTACGCCTGTAGGTGATTCAAGACATGAAAAATCCGAAAATGGTCTTGTTCACTGAATCTGACGATGACCAAATGTCAACAAGCATCACACGTTTACATAGTGATAAATGCACGGTATTGTCCGGGTTGATCTGGTGGAATGCACTGGCTGGGGAGGAGGGGGGCGGGGGAGCGCATGGCACCAGAATGGCGTGGACGCCAACCGACAAAACTACCACCACGTCTCAGCATGTCTATCCCCTGGTTTCCTTTCAGCATCTTGAACATCGTTGTTTATCCCAGGTAGCGTATGTACAGTAATAAACATGCCTGACACGTGTCGCTGAAGTTTGACGCCGATATCCATTGTCGAAGATCCGCCAAACCCTGGCAAACACGAACCCCTATCCAAATTCTACCGGTCTGTTCCAGTTCTCTTTGTTTAGGAACTTACGAGGCATTACCAGAGAGATCACACACTCTCCGCTAAAGCCACCGAATAAAGGTGACGTCATCAGCCACGGCGCCAGCTGAGCCCACTACTCGCTTGCCCCCCCCCCCCCCACAGTAGTACAGCCTGGTCATGACTCGCTTCTCGCGAGCCCGTTCGTTACGACCTATCTGCCGTCGCGTCGTAGATCCCCAAGGAGTCCGCGTAATGCCGGAGCGTGTTTGATGACATCACCTTGATTTGGTGGCTGTGGTGGAGGTCGTGTGATAATCTCTTTGACGTCGACGAAAACGTTGTTGTTTTATTAGTATACGTCATTCATACCTTATTCAATAACACTTAGGGTCGTCTAAGCT
Organism: Pollicipes pollicipes; assembly: GCF_011947565.3. Classification (NCBI taxonomy): domain Eukaryota; kingdom Metazoa; phylum Arthropoda; class Thecostraca; order Pollicipedomorpha; family Pollicipedidae; genus Pollicipes; species Pollicipes pollicipes. The sequence goes on from NW_023596448.1 coordinate 27,318,463, forward strand.
GCGCCGCAAAAGGTCAGTAAAAAAGTGGGTGCTCAGAGTGGGAGAAAGAAACTAGAGCTGCGTCGTTTTTTGACGAGATGTTTTTAGCCGCGTGGTGACGTCACGGAACTAACCTAGCGATATGTTGCATTAGTGCCTGTATGGCTATTCTGCACTCCATTGGCTATTGTGGCGCTGCCCCAGCACTCCATTGTGGCCCCTGCTGCAGCGGCGGCCGGTCAACCCAGCACCCGAGCGGCAGCCAGCCCGCATGCGGCGCGGCCGGCCGCCGGCTCCCAGCTGCGTCCGCCGCCGGCGCCGGCCTTGTCACTGCCGCCTGCCGCCCGCCAGGCGGCGTCAGCCTGCGCGCAGGCGGAGCCTGTCGCCGCGGAGCCTGTGCCTGTGCTCTCATTAGCTGTGCCGAAGGTCACCGGTGCGCCAGGTGAGGCGCCGCATTTGGAGTTAACGAACGACGACGGGCAAATCATCTGTTCATACGTGCGGATGACCCAGCAGAGTGGCGCAGTGGAAGCGTGCTGGGCCCATAACCCAGAGGTCCGTGGATCGAAACCACGCTCTGCTAGCTTTTCTGAGTGTAGTCACGTTCGTTTCAAATTCAAATTCAAATTCAAATTCGGCGGCGGACGCAGCTGGGAGCCGGCGGCCGGCCGCGCCGCCTGCGGGACGCCTGCCGCTCGGGTGATGGGTCGACCGGCCGCCGCTGAAGCAGGGGCCTCAGTGGCGTGCTGGGGCAGACACGCAATAGCCAATAGAGTGCAGAATAGCCATACAGGCACTAATGCAATGTATCGTTAGGTTAGTTTCGTGACGTCAACACGCGGCTGAAAACATCTCGTCACAAAACGAGACAGCTCTTGTTTCCTACGTTCGAACCACGAGCACTCACCTGTTAACTGACCTCTTGCGGCGCAGCTTAGACAACCCTAAGTCATGGGCGTAGGAACAGGGGGGGGGGGGGCAGAGGGGCCAGCAGTGTCAACTACCGCCCCCCCCCCCCTTACACTTTTCAGATGGAAGGTTGTGTTTAGTTTACACTTGCACCACATTTAAATATACATGCCGATTTACCTAGTTCACCAGCCATGGTCCTCAAGATGCGTCATCTTTTTCGTTTGCTTATTGGTCATCGTTCAGTGCCACGGCCGCGGGACGACACCAAGCGGCCTATGGAGACTGCAACACCGTGCGTTCAGGCTGTTGTTGCTATCACTTGCGAGCGCTTACGTCCAATCCATCCTGCATTGCTTTTTATCAGTAATCAATTCTGACTGAATCTTGAACGTTTTAACACGAACATGGATTGTCCATGTTAATACAAGTTTAGGACTCCTTTTCATCTCCAATCTACTTTCAGGGATTCCTCATATCTCTGAGAAAAACGGAAAAACAGGGCACTGGAGCCTGTGTGACAATTATTGGACCACCCTTGGCGATCAGGGATGTTGTTGAGTCAATGAGGGCTCCTGTGCTGATCCGGGACCAACTGCGCGGGTCAGAAGGCCTCCCGTGTCAGGGAGGGGAACAGTGTGATATTATATATCCTTCCAATTGCTTCCGGATCGACCGGGAGATCCCGCCCCATGACCCTAAAATGGCAGTCAGAAGACGCTTCGCGATGGGACGGAGTGACCCTTCAGCTCTTGACCTGGACTGGGAACGTGCCTTTGGTGTTCTACTCAAGGGGCCCCTGCCCGGAAGGAAATAAGGGGCCTCATTATTGTTAAATGAAGTAGAGGTCTCATTATTGTTTAGTAGAGTAGGTCGGAATGAATTAAAAAAACACAAACATGGCGATCCCATGTTTGCCTATGAACGTTTATTTTTTCAAAGTGGATTGATGAAAAAAGTGCATCAAAAGTTTTGAACATGCCCGCCCGCAACCTGCAGAGCAAGGACAGCGATGATCTGGGTTGCAGCTTCCGTAAAACCGAACGGCGTCGGCCACTGCAAATGCCAACAGACGGAGGGCACCGTGTTAATCTGTCTTCTGGACAGATTACTAGCTACAAAAACACGAAAAATAGAGAATCTGCCTTCACTCTTCTAGTTCCACCACCAGATTCCAGCACCACTTCGCGGTGCTTTAAGGGCCAATCCGTCCTTATCATCAGTCTTAAAACCGCACACGTGAAATAGGCGGCCAGACTGCCTTGCAGATGTAAGATTTCGTGTACTGAATCGTTCAAAGGTACTTATTTCAGACAGGAGCGGATCTAGCCTGGAGTTTTGGGGGGAGGAGGGGGGAGGGGGACAACCGTTCGTCGTCAGCTGGCTGGTGTGGGAACCGAGGTCCAGTGCATGGTGCCTCTCGAGAGTACCTAGTAGGGACACTATTTAAGCACCGAAATGCTTTTGAATTTTAAACAAAAGTTAAAACAAAACAGTTAAGACAGTTAAAGTTAAAACATGTGGTAAGTAAACGAAACTTTTATGAAGTTCTGGGAATGCTTTGGGGAGGCAAAACATGCTCTCATAGTTTTTGGGGGGGCCATGACCCGTGCCCCCCTCCCCCCAGGATCCGGCTATGCTTTCAGAAGCGTCATCATCTTCGTCCACCCGTTAGCCACGGCTCAGTGTCAGCTGTGGAACCGACGCTGCGCGGCCTATGGAGACTGCAGCGTCTGGCATCGGGGTCTTTTAAAGTAAGATTTGCGAGTACGCATGCTCAAAATTACGTCACATAACTTTTGTTACTGACCGATTCAAGTGTTGATCCACGGACTTTGGAGCCTGCAACGCCTGGTGTCGAGGTTTTTGTTGCGAAGACTTGCGAGCGCGCATGCTAAAAAAACCACGTTATATGGATTGTGTCACCAATTGATTCTGACTGAATGCTTAAAATTTCCAAGCAAACATGGCTTGGCGATATTAATACACATTGCTGACCACTCGATCTGCAATCAATTTTTTATTCTCAAATTACGATGAAACACATCGCTCTACAATCTACTTTCGCGGTGTCCTCAATGTCTGTAGAACGCAGATAAAACGTTAGGAATAGGCTTCTGAATTCTATCGGTTTATGCAGAGTCTACTAAGCCATTGCAAATACGTACACTGGTGAGTTATTCCATGCGGTCGCTAAACGCCTGATTTCTGCAGTTTATTGACCTTGACACGCGCTCGGATGTGGGGGGGGGGGCAAATTGGTTCGCCCCCCCAAAGGTTTTTCCAGACTGGTTCCGAACGGCGCGGCATAGCCGCGCTCTGTTTTGCATAGCTTTAGACAGTTGATTAGCGGATCGTTTGGCATCAACAATATAGATGCACATTGCAAGGCCGCTACCTATGGCAGGTTAAAGTCAGGCCGTGGTTTCAGCGAAGTCAGCTTGTAGGGAATCGCTCAATCTAATGCAACAATGGAGTGTAAGAAGAAACCGCACATCTCTGAGATGCTTTCTTAGGCAACATAAGTATTGAATGAGTAAATTACGTTGACCTAAGGTAAGGTATAAAGCTCAGACCAAGGTCAAAACCAACCATTTTTATTACTTTAGGGCTTGCTGTATGGGATGTTTCTGGCGCTCACTTCGAATTTATTGACGGCAGGGACCACATCATACATCTTCCATTGACTTGTTAGAAGTCAGAATAGATCACTGGCCTAGAATGACATGGGCCTACATTTTTCTTATATTTTTAGAAACACACTGCCTAGCGTAATCTTTCTCGCTTATTCAAATGCAAAACTCAGAGCAGTCTTGTATGATGTTGGTCACCATGGCCTTCAAAAGGTCAAACAAGGCTACTGACCTTATCTGAACATGTGACCTTTATCTATCTAGTAGCAGGTATCTAGCAGGCCACGCGGGCGCGTGTTAAAAATGTAAACAGAATTGATTTCACGGTAGCCTCTGGTTTCTGTTCTGGTTGCAACGTGAAAATAACAATGAAACGAGGAAAACCGTATCCTTGGCTAGCAAGTAAACTACATCCGGGGATGCTTTTTTGTGTGTGGGGGGTCCTCATAAAGGGGGCTTTTGTCAACCATGTGTTCCTCTTAGCAAGGCTCTGGCTACCTCCTGCCTACACACAAAAGCAGATCAAGTCATCTACGTCAAATGACGGACAATTAAATGTCCGTTGGGCCAATTCATACCCAAAGTAGGCAGCTCCCCGGCGGAATTTCTCTGGGATGGTGTGGTGTATGGGAAGATAATTCGGAAAAGGTACTGTTTCAGGCGTCCAAAACATGTTTTACATCCCGATTAGTAGCAATGCTGATCCAGAAACGTGCAACAAAGCAGCCACACCATCAGTTCGCGGTCAATCATTCGACGACAGCCGGGCCAGGAAAGTGGCCACCGACGGCGGACGGGAGAAGAGCTCACATAAGGAATATATGACAGAAGGGCATTCATTCTGTGGCTTGGTTTTTGAAAGAAGAATCTCCTGTCCTATGCCTCCTGTCACATGGTTTTTGGCAGTTTCAATCTTCCGAATTCTTTACCGCCTAAGATGCCGCCAAGTCTTATCTCTTGAAAAGCAGCCAGCGAAATGAAGATGCATGCAAAATATGTTGTGCTGTGAGCCATCGATTTACTTTCAAAATTCTCACCAGCCTATGCTCCGGCCATATTTTGGCATCTACTTTGTGAAGACAGAGGCCTCCGCAATGACCCAAAATGCCTACCCGCTCGTTGAATTTCGGCTCCCCAGGAAAGACAACGTTGAAATGGACGAATTATCTTGGGAAGCTGGATAGCCTTATTTCCCGAATGACGTACATGGGTCGGGTAGGCAGGAGTGTGCACCAGTGAGAAAAAGCTCTAGATGCATATCTCGAATAGCAGTCATTACATTTAAATAAAGAGCGATAACGTTCATCTCTACCACGCTCGCCCCGGTCATCGAGCTTGTTTTCCAGAAAAAGTTCCTGAAGAACGCCCTGAGCTTCCCCCCCCCCCCCACTTTTTGAAACGTTCCTACAGCTGCGCATATGCCCTAAGCATTATTGAACAAGATAGGAATGTTATACACTCATCAGATACGTCTTGGTCGAAGTCAGAGAGATTACCACACGACCTCTACCACAGCCACCAAATAAAGGTGATGTCATCAAACATGCTCAGGCATTACGCGGACTTCTTGGATACCTACGACGCGACGACAGATGTGTCGTAGCGAAAGGGTTCGCAAGCAGCGAGTCGTGACCAGGTTGTACGACTGTGGGGGAGCAGCGGCGGCATGTGCGTAATGCGGCTCAGCTGGCGCCACGGTTGATGACGTCACCTTTGTTCGGTGGCTGTGGCGGAGGGCGCGTGATGATCTTTCTGGTCATTCCTGGGAAGCTCTTCGACGGAGAGAACTCGGAGAGACCCATAAAATTTGGGTGGGGGGTTCGTCTCCGCTACGGTTTGGCGAATCGACGACAATGGATCTCGACGTCAAACTTCAGCGATGCGTGTCAGGTATGTTTGTTACTGCACATACGCTACCTATGATAAACAACGATGTTCAAGATGCTGAAAGGAAAAGAGGGGATAGATACGCTGAGATTTGCTGCCAGTTTTATCGGTTGGCGTTCACGTGATTCTGGCGCCATGTGCCCCCTCCCCCACCCTTCTCCAGCCAGTGCATTCCACCAGATCAACCCGGACAATACTGTGCATTTATCGCCATGTAAACGCATCATGTTTGTTCACGTTTGGTTATAGTTAAATGCAGTGAACAGGGTCGTTTTCGGATTTGTCACGTCTTGAGTTATCTACAGGCGCTGGCACGACCGAGCCAGAAACTGACACAGAGTCCCGCAAACACTCGGCGATTGATTCAGGGGCTCACTGCTCACGTGTTGGGGTAGGGTGCTCCCGGGCCTCCCCATACACACTGTCCGCTTGGAACTGTCGTAGCTATTGGTAAAATCCTTAACTGTCCTGTCATCGGCGTGCGCAGACTGCAGTGCCTTACGCACCTGGATGTCACACTTTGAACCTCACGATTCCGGGTGTTGATTTCCTGTCATCCAACTCCCTCCATGCGACATGGGCGTCATGTACGCAACGTGCCCACTTCACCAGTCGGTCTCACTCGAAGCATAGTGCTGATGGAACCCAGGGAATTGGGGGAGAAGGAAAAGCAGAGTTCACCTGGTTTCTTGCCGTGCGAAGCTAGCGACCAACATTAATTTTCGCTCCGATTGGGCGGGGGGGGGGGGGCAGCAGCTGACCCTCGACTCCCAGTCCACCGTCCAAGCTGCTCCCTCAGTCGTCCTCGGAGACCGCGCCGCTGGCGGACCGACCGTCGCCCTCGCTGCCGGTGCCGCCGTCCGAGCCAACGCCGCTGCCGGTCTGCTCCACCGCTGGTGCCTCCTCCTCCTCCTCCGAGGACTCGCCGGCGTCCGAGAACTGGCTGCACCAGCTGGTCTCAGAGTCCTCGGTGGTGGCTCGCCGGACGGGCGGCGCGTGGGGCGCCATGGCCGACTCCCGGCGCCGCGAGGGCCGTGCTGTCGGGGCGACGAGGTCAGACGACGGCGGCGGGACCTGGACAGTCAGCCGGTGGAAAGTTCCTGCTTTTGGGATGCCACGAGTAGCGCAGAACATTTAACGCTGCCCACAAAGCGTAGCAGAGTGTGGTTTCGATCCACGGACCTCTGGGTTATGGGCCCAGCACGCTTCCACTGCGCCACTCTGCTGGGTGACCTGTACGCATGAACAGATAATTTGTCCGACGTTAGTTATCTCCAAATGCGGCTCCTCACCTGACACACCGGTGACCTTCGGCACAGCTAAGGAGAGCACAGGCGGCTCCGCGGCGCCGGGCTCCGCCTGCGCGCAGGCTGACGCCGCCTGGCGGGCGGCAGGCGGCAGTGACAAGGCCGGCGCCGGCGGCGGACGCAGCTGGGAGCCGGCGGCCGGCTGCGCTGCCTACAGGCCGGCTGCCGCTCGGGTGATTGGTCGGCCGGCCGCCGCTGAAGCAGGGGCCACAGTAGCGTGCTGGGGCAGCACAACAATAGTCAATGGAGTACAAAAGTAGCCATACAGGCACTTATTCAACGCATCATTACATAAGTTGTGTGGCGCCATCACGCGGCCAAAATTATCTTGCCAAAAGACGACGCAGCTCTAATTTCTTCCTGCAGCTCTGAACACTCACGTGTTTACTGCCCTTTTGCGGCGCAGCTTAAACGACTCTAAGTGTTATTGAATCAGGTATGAATGACGTATGTTCATCAAAAAACGACGTCTTGGTCAACGTCAGAGAGAAAACCACACGACCTCTGCCACAGCCACCAACTAAAAGTGGTGGCTTTTTCTTTTTTTTTAGAAACACACTGCCTAGCGTAATCTTTCTCGATTATTCAAATGCAAAACTCAGAGCAGTCTTAAATGATTTTGGTCACCATGGCCTTCGAAAGGTCAAACAAGGCTACTGACCTTACCTTAACATGTGGCCTTTTGCTTTACAGCAGCTGTCTATGTTCTGGGGTACTTAAGAGACCAGCCTGGCACTTAACCTTGTTTGACCTTATTTCACCCGAATGTCATGACCTAGGAACCTCAGACTTGGACCTAAGTGAGTTCACGTGCAGGTCAACACACCCTGTGAATTTGGTGTTTCTAGCTCTCCTAGTTACCTCAGGGGGCGGGGTCAAATTGACCCCCACCCAAGCGAAGGGTATCTAGCAGGCCACGCGTGCGCGTGTTAAAAATGTAAACAGAATTGATTTCACAGTAGCCTCTGGTTTCTGTTCTGGTTGCAACGTGAAAATAACAATGGAAAGAAGAAAACTGTATCTCTGGCTAACAAGTACACTACATCCGGGGATAGTTTTTGTGTGTGGGTGGGTCCTCATAAAGGGGGCTTTTGTCAACCATGCGTTCCTCTTAGCAAGGCTCTGGCTACCCCCTTCCTGCACACAAAAGCAGATCGCATCATCCACGTTAAATGACGGATAATTAAATGTCCGTTGAGCCAATTTATACCTAAAGTAGGCAGCTCCCCAGCGGAATTTCTCTGGAGTGGTGTGGTGTAAAGGAAGATAATTCGGAAAAAGGTACTGTTTCAGGTGTCCAAAACATGTTTGGCATCCCGATTAGTAGCAATGTTGATCCAGAAACGAGCAACAAAGCAGCCACACCATCAGTTCGCGGTCAGTCATTCGAAGACAGCCGGGCCCGGAAAGTGACCACCGACGGCGGACGGGAGCAGGGCTCAGACAAGGAATATATGACAGAAGGGCATTCACTCTGTGGCCTGGTTTTCAAAGGAGAATCCCCAGTTCTATGGCTCTTGTCACACGGTTTTTGGCAGTTTCAAGGTTCCGAACTAGTTTCCGCCTAAAATGCCGTGACATGTCTTATCTCCTGAAAAGCAGCCAGCGAAATAAAGGCGCAGGCAAAATCCGTTGTGCTGTGAGCCATCGATTCACTTTCAAAATTCTCACCGCCTATGCTCAGGCCATATTTTGGCCTCTACTTTGTGGAGACAGATGCCTCCTCAATGACCCAAAATGCCTACCCGCTCATGGAATTTCGGCTCCCCAGGAAAAACATCGTTGAAATGGACGAATAATCTTGGGAAGCTGGATAGCCTTATTTCCCGAATGCCATAGATAAGTCGGGTGGGCCGGAGTGTGCACCAGTGAGAAACAGCTCTAGATGCATATCTAGAATAGCGGTCATTACATTTAAATAAAGAGCGATAACGTTCATCTCTAGTCTCCCGTCGCCCGTCCGGCCGGCGCCTACCCGTGGGGAGGGGTCAGTCAGTTAAGTCCGCAGGGGTGGTTCCGCATCTGCCTCGTGCGGTTTGGTCCGTCGGTGTGCAGGCTCCCTGCCCGAGTGAGGGACTGCAAGCCAACGGGGTGGGCTTCGCGAGGTAGGTGTGGGCGGCCCGGGTTTGAACGATTCCGTCGACCAAGCGTGCTGTCATTGGCGGCAGATGAGTCGTAACGAACGGGCTCGCGAGTGGCGAGTCGTGACCAGGCTGTACGACTGGGGGAGCAGCGGTGGCGTGTGCGTAATGCGGCTCAGCTGGCTCCGTGGTTGATGACTTCACCTTTATTCGGTGGCTGTGGCGGGGGGCGCGTGATGATCGCTATGATTATTCCTTGGAAGTTCCTAAGCGGAGAGAACGGGGACAGACCCGTAGAATTTGGATGGGGTTCGTGTTCGCTAGGGTTTGGAGAATCTACGACAATGGATATCGGTGTAAAACTTCAGCGAGACGCGTCAGGTATGGTTATTGCTGCACATACACTGCCTGGGACAAACGGCAATATTCAAAATGCTGAAAAGAAGCGGGGGGGGGGGGGAGGATAGAGACGCTGAGGTTTGGGGAGAGTTTTGCTGGTTGACGTCCACGTCATTGTGGTGCCATGCCCCCTCCCCAGTCAGTGCACTCCGCCAGATTAGTCCGAACAGTACTGTGCGTTTATCGCCATGTAAAGGCGTGGTGTTTGTTGACGTTAAGTAATCGTCAAATGCAGTGAACAAGGTCGTTTTCGGATTTGTCACGTCTTGGGTCATCTACAGGCGCTGGCACGACCGAGCCATCAACTGACACTGAATGGGAAGTCAAATGGACACTCCGTGCGGTTGTTATGCCACTCGTGCCTGAGTTCCGTGTGGGACGTGCGGCGAAACAAAGTGGTGCACAAGACGCTGCTCACAAAACCTAGCAGAGCGTGGTTTCGATCCACGGACCTCTGGGTTATGGGCCCAGCACGCTTCCACTGCGCCACTCTGCTGGGTGACCTGCGTACATGAACAGATAATTCGCCCGTCGTTAGTTAACTCCAAATGCGGCGCCTCACATGACGCACCGGTGACCTTCGTCACAGCTAAGGAGAGCACAGGCGGCTCCGCGGCGCCGGGCTCCGCCTGCGCGCAGGCTGACGCCGCCTGGCGGGCGGCAGGCGGCAGTGACAAGGCCGGTGCCGGCGGCGGACGCAGCTGGGAGCCGGCGGCCGGCCGCGCCGCCTGCGGGCCGGCTGCCGCTCGGGTGATGGTCGACCGGCCGCTGCTGAACCAGGGGCCACAGTGGCGTGCCGGGGCAGCACAATAATGGTCAATGGAGTACAAAAGTAGCCACACAGGCACTCATTCAACGCGTCATTACATTACTTTCGCGACGCCATCACGCGGCCAAAAACATCTCGTCAAAAAACGCCGCAGCTCTAGTTTTTTCCTCCAACTCTGAGCACTCACCTGTTTACTGACCTTTTGCGGTGCAACTTAGACAACCCCCTAAGTGTTATCGAATAAGGTATGAGTGACGTATGTTCATCAAAAAACGACGTCGTGGTCGACACCAGAGATATTAGCATACGGCCTCTACCACAGCCACCAAATAAAGATGATCTCATCAAACACACTCAGGTATTACGCAGACTTCTGGGGGACCCACAACGCGACCGCAGATGGGTTGTAACGAACGGGCTTGCGAGCAGCGAGTCGTGACCAGGCTGCACGACTGTGGGGAGCAGCGGCGGCATGCGCGTATTGCCGCTCAGCTGGCTCCGTGGTTGATGACGTCACCTTTACTCGGTGGCTTTGGCAGAAGGCGAGTGATGATCAGACGAGTGTCAGGTATGTTTATTACAGCACATACGCTGCCTGGGATAAACGGCGATATTCAAGATGCTGAAAGGAAACGAGGGGATAGACATGCTAAAACTTTGCAGTAGTTTTGTTGGTTGGCGTTCGCGTCATTGTGGTGCCATGCGCCTCCCAGCCAGTGCATTCCGCCAGATCAGTCCGGACAATACTGTGCATTTAGCGCCGTGTAAACGCGTCATGTTTGTTGACGTTTAGTCATCGTCAAAAGCAGTGGACAAGGTCGTTTTCGGATTTGTCACGTCTTGGGTCATCTACAGGCGCTGGCACGACCGAGCCATCAGCTGACACGACCGAGCTATCACCTGGCCAGCTGGCACTGAAAGGGAAGTCAAATGGACACTCAGTGTGGTTTTTATGCCACTCGTGCCTGAGTTCCGTGTAGGACGTGTGGCGAAACAAAGTGGCGCACAAGATGCTGCCCACAAAATATAGCAAAGCGTGGCTTCGATCCACGGACCTCTGGGTTATGGGCCCGGCACGCTTCCACTGCGCCACTCTGCTGGCGGATAACCACGCAACTGCACAAACGCCTTCGGATAATTATAACCGTTTTCAAATGTGAAACGTAAGCGACTACACCCAGAAAATCTAGCAGAGCGTGGTTTCGATCCACGGACCTCTGGGTTATGGGCCCAGCACGCTTCCACTGCGCCACTCTGCTGAGCACTTGCGCGGATGAACAAATAATTCACCCGTCGTTAAATATCTTCAAATGCGGCGCCTCACCTGGCACACCGGTGACCTTCGGCACAGCTAAGGAGAGCACAGACGGCTCCGCGGCGCCAGGCTCCGCCTGAGCGCAGGCTGACGCCGCCTGGCGGGCGGCAGGCGGCAGTGACAAGGCCGGCGCTGGCGGCGGACGCGGCTGGGAGCCGGCGGCCGGCCGCGCCGCCTGCGGGCCGGCTGCCGCTCGGGTAATGGGTTGACCGGCCGCCGCTGAAGAACGAGCCATAGTGGCGTGCTGGGACAGAACCATAATAGTCAATGGAGTACAAAAGTAGCCATACAGGCACTCATTCAACGGGTCATTACATTACTTTCGTGACGCCATCACGCGGCCTCATCTCATCATCTCATCATTATCACGCGGCCAAAACATCTCATCAAAAGACGACGCAGTTCTAACTCCAACTCCGAGCACTCACCTGTTAAATAGTCTTTTGCACTGCTGCTTGGACGACACTAAGTGTTACCTAATAAGATATTAATGTCGTCTACTCAGCAGATACGACGTCTTGGTCGGCTTCAGAGAGATTATCACACGACCTCCACCACAGACACCAATAAAGGCAATGTCACCAAACACGCTCAGGCATGACGCGTGCTTCTGGGGGACCTACTACCCGACGGCAGACGGATCGTAACCAACGGGCTCGCAAGCAGCGAGTCGTGATCAGGCTGTACAACTGTGGAGATCAGCGGCGGCAACGCGTAATGGGCTCAGCTGGCCCCGTGGTTGATGACGTCATCTCTGTTCGGTGGCTTTAGCGGAGAGTGTGTGATCTCTCTGGTAATATCTCGGAAGCTCCTAAACAGAGAGAACTGGGACAGACCAGTACAATTTGGATGGGGGGGGGGGGGGGTTGTTTTCGCTACGGTTTCTGATTTCTGAGGCAGGTCACTCCGGCATGTGGCGGTGCGTTAAATCAATTATTGGCAGTAAACAGGGTAGGTCAGCCACACCTAACATTCATCCTGATACTCTGAAGGTAGGGCCTAGGACTGTCGCCAGCGTGCCGAACCGAGGCACGGCTTTGCCAGTCAGGCCCTCCCGAGTTATGACCTGCTTATTTAAGGTGCATCCTGTGTCATGCGATGAGCTGCTTGCAGCTATGTCTACGATGAACCCGACGACATCCTGTGGGCTAGATGATATTAGTACGGTCGCCCTCGAAGCATAGTGCTGATGGAACCCAGGGAATTGGGGGAGAAGGAAAAGCAGAGTTCACCTGGTTTCTTGCCGTGCGAAGCTAGCGACCAATATTATTTTTCGCTCCGATTGGGGGAGGGGGCCGCAGCTGACCTTTCACCCCCAGCCCACCGTCCAAGCCGCTGCCTCAGTCGTCCTCGGAGACCGCGCCGCTGGCGGACCGGCCGTCGCCCTCGCTGCCGGTGCCGCCGTCCGAGCCGACGCCGCTGCCGGTCTCCTCCACCGCTGGTGCCTCCTCCTCCTCCTCCGAGGACTCGCCGGCGTCCGAGGACTGGCTGCACCAGCTGGTCTCAGAGTCCTCGGTGGTGGCTCGCCGGACGGGCGGCGCGTGCGGCGCCGCGGCCGACTCCCGGCGCCGCGAGGGCCGTGCTGCCAGGGTGACGAGGTCACACGACGGAGGTGGGACCGGGACAGTCAGCCGGTGGAAAGTACCTGCTTTTGGGATGCCACGAGTAGCGCAGAACATTTTTTGTTGTTAGTTTTGGCATGTGCTTCTGCATGTGGAAGGAGCGAAGCTTTCAGTGGGAAGTCAAATGGACACTCCGTGTGGTTTTTATGCCACACGTACCTGAGCTCTGTGTAGGACGTGCACAAGACGCTGCCCACTGACGTCACGGAACTAACCTAACGATACGTTGGATTCGTGCCTGTATGGCTATTCTGCACTCTATTAGCTATTGCGTTGCTGCCCCAGCACGCCACTATGGCCTCTTCTTCAGCAGCGGCCGGTCGACCCATCACCCGAGCGGCAGCCGGCCCGCAGGCGGCGTGGCCGGCCGCCGGCTCCCAGCTGCGTCCGCCGCCGGCGCCGGCCTTGTCACTGCCGCCTGCCGCCCGCCAGGCGGCGTCAGCCTGCGCACAGGCGGAGCCCGGCGCCGCGGAGCCGCCTGTGCTCTCCTTAGCTGTGCCGAAGGTCACCGGTGCGCCAGGTGAGGCGCCATATTTGGAGATAATTAACGACGGGCGAATTATCTGTTCATGCGTGAGGATCACCCAGCAGAGTGGCGCGGTGGAAGCGTGCTGGGCCCATAACCCAGAGGTCAGTGGATCGAAACCACGCTCTGTTACGTTCTGTAGGCAGCGTCTTGTGCGCCACTTTGTTTCAAGCCACACGTCCCGCACGGAGCTCAGGCACGAGTGGCATAAAAACCACACGGAGTGTCCATCTGACTTCCCATTCAAGGCCTCGCTCGTTCCACATGCAGAAGCACGTGCCAAAACTTTTTTTGCGCATGACATTTGGGCGCATGGGCACCAGAATGACGCGAACGCCAACCAACAAAATTACCGCCAAATATCAGCATGTCTATCCCTCGTTTCCTTTCAGCATCTCGAATATCGCTGTTTATCCCAAGTAGCGGCTGTGCAGTAATAAACATACCTGACACGTCTCGCCGAAGTTTTAGGCCGAGATTCATTGTCGTTTGCTTCGCTAAACCGTAGCGGAGACGGACCCCCCAACCAAATTTTACGGGTCTGTCCGAGTTGTCTCCGTCGAAGAACTTCCCAGGAATGACCAGAGAGATCATCACACGCCCTCCGCCAAAGCCACCGAATAAAGGTGACGTCATCAACCTCGGTGGCAGCTGAGCCGCATTACGCACATGCCGCAGCTGATCCCCACAGTGGTACAGCCTGGTCACGACTCGCTGCTTGCGAGCCGTCCGTTACGACCCATCTGCCGTCGCGTCGTAAGTCCCTAAGAAATCCGCGTAATGTCTGAGCGTGTTTGATGACACCACCTTTATTTGGTGGCTGTGGTGGAGGTCATGTGGTAATCTCTCTGACGTCGGCCAAGACGCATCTGCTGAGTATATGACATTCCTATCCTACTCAATAATACTTAGGGCATAGGTGTAGGAACGTTTCAAAAAGTGAGGCGGGGGGGGGGCAAGCACAGGGCGTACTTCAGGAACTTTTTCTGGAAAGGAAGCCCGATGACCGGGGAGGGGGGGATGGAGACGAACGTTATCGCCCTTTGTTTAAATGTAATGACTGCTATTCTAGATATGCATCTAGAGCTGTTTCTCACTGGTGCACACTCTTGCCTACCCGACTCCACTATGTCGTTCGAGAAATAAGGCTATCCAGTTTCCCAAGATTATTCGTTCATTTCAACGTTGTCTTTCCTGGGGAGCCGAAATTCAACGAGCGGGTAGACATTGTGGATCATTAAGGAGGCATCTGTCTCAACAAGTAGATGCCAAAATATGGCCTGAGCATAGGCTGGTGAGAATTTTGAAAGTGAATCGAGGGCTCACAGCACAACATATTTTGCATACGTTTTTATTTCGCTAGCTGCTTTTCAGGAGATAAGACTTGTCGCGGCATTTTAGGCGGAAACTAATTCGGAAGCTTGAAACTGCCAAAAAACATGTGACAAGAGCCATAGAACTGGAGATTCCTCTTTGAAAACCAGGCCACAGAGTGAATGCCCTTCTGTCATATATTCCTCGTCTGAGCCCTGCTCCCGTCCGCCGTCGGTGGCCGCTTTCCTGGCCCGGCTGTCTTCGAATGACTGACGGCGAACTGATGGTGTGGCTGCTTTGTTGCTCGTTTCTGGATCAGCATTGCTACTAATCGGGACGTAAAACATGTTTTGGACACCTGAAACAGTACCTTTTTTCGAATTATCGTCCCTTACACCACACCACCACAGAGAAATTCCACCGGGGAGCTGCCTACTTTGGGTATAAATTGGCCCAACGGACATTTAATTGTCCGTCATTTAACGTAGATGACTTGATCTGCTCTTGTGTGGGTAGGCAGAGGGTAGCGAGAGCCTTGCTAAGAGGAACACTTGGCTGACAAAAGCCCCCTTTATGACAACCCCCGCCACGCACACAAAAAATACCCCCGGGTATAGCTTGCTTGTTAGCCAAGAATACGGTTTTCTTCGTTTCATTGTTATCGTTTTGTGACGAGATTTGTTTCATCGTTTTGTTTCATCGTTTCGTGACGAGATGTTTTCTTCAGCCGCGTGTTGACGTCACGAAACTAACCTAACGATACGTTGGATTCGTGCCCGTATGGCTATTCTGCACTCTATTGGCTATTGCATTGCTGCCCCAGCACGCCACTGAGGCCCCTGCTTCAGCGGCGGCCGGTCGACCCATCACCCAAGCGGCAGCCGGCCCGCAGGCGGCGCGGCCGGCCGCCGGCTCCCAGCTGCGTCCGCCGCCGGCGCCGGCCCTGTCATTGCCGCCTGCCGCCCGCCAGGCGGCGTCAGCCTGCGCGCAGGCGGAGCCCGGCGCCGCGGAGCCGCCTGTGCTCTCCTTAGCTGTGCCGAAGGTCACCGGTGCGCCAGGTGAGGCGCCGCATTTGGAGTTAACTAACGACGACGGGCGAATTATCTGTTCATGCGTGCGGGCGACCCAGCAGAGTGGCGCAGTTGAAGCGTGCTGGGCCCATAACCCAGAGGTCCGTGGATCGAAACCACGCTCTGCTAGTTTTTCTGGGTGTAGTCACGCACGTTTCACCTTTGAAAACGGTTATAATTATCAGGCGAAGTTTGTGTAGTTCCGTCGTTATCCTGTAGCAGAGTGGCGCGGTGGAAGTGTGCTGGGCCCATAACCCAGAGGTCCGTGGATCGAAACCACGCTCTGCTAGTTTTTCTGAGTGTAGTCAGGTTCGTTTTAAACTTAAAAATTATTATTATCATGCGACGTTCGTATAGATCCGCGGTTACCGGCCAGAAGAGTGGCGCGGTGGAAGCGTGCGGGGCCCATAACCCAGGGGCCCTGGCACGGCCCTCACGGCACCACACGCGCCTCCCGTCCAGCGCGACACCACCGAGGACTATCCGAGTCCCGAGGTTCAGCCAGCCCTCGGGCACCGGCGAGTCTTCGGAGGAGGAGGAGGCACCAGCGGCGGAGACCGGCAGCGGCCCCGGCTCGGGCGGCGGCGTGAGACCGACTGGTGAAGTGGGCACGTTGCGTACATGACGTCCATGTCGCATGGAGAGAGTTGCATGGCAGGAAATCAACACCCGGAACCGTGAGGTCCAAAGCGTGACATCCAGGTGCGTAAGGCACTGCAGTCTACGCACGTAGATGACAGGATGGCAGAGGAATTTACCAATAGCTACGACAGTTCCAAGCGGACAGTGTGTATGGAGAGGCCCGGGTGCACCCTACCCCAACACGGGAGTAGTGACCTCCTGAATCAATTGCCGGGTGTTTGCTGGATGCTGAGTCAGTTGATGGCTCGGTCGTGTCAGCGCCTGTAGATGACTTAGACGTGACAAATCCGACAACGGCCTTATTCACTGCATTTGACGATGTCTAAACGTCCACAAACATGATGCGTTTACATGACGATAAATGCACAGTATTGTCCGGGTTGGTCTGGTGGAATGAACTGCTTGGGGGGGGGGGGGGGGAGGGGGAGGGCGCATGACACCAGAATGACGTGTACGCTAACCGACAAAGCTACCGCCGAATGAAAGCATGTCTATCCCCTCGCTTCCTTTCAGCATCTTCAATATCGCCGTGTATCCCAAGTAGCGTATGTGCAGTAATAAACACACCTGACACGTCTCGCTGAAGTTTGACGCCGAGATCCATTGTCGTCGATTCGCCAAACCGTAGCAAAAACGAACCCCCCCCCCCCCATCCAAATTTTTCCGGTCTGTCCCAGTTCTCTCTGTTTAAGAACTTCCGAGGTACTACCAAAGAGATCACACACTCTCCGCTAAAGCCACCGAACAAAGGTGACTTCATCAACCACGGTGCCAGCTGAGCCCATTACGCGCTTGCTGCCACTGCTACCCCACAGTGGTAAAGCCTGGTCACGACTCGCCGCTCGTGAGCCCGTTCGCTACGATCCATCTGCCGTCATGTCGTAGGTCCCCCAGAACTCCGCGTAATGTCTGAGCGTGTTTGGTGACATCACCTTCATTTGGTGGCTGTGGTGGAGGTCGTGTGGTAATCTCTCTGACGTCGACCAACACGTGTTGGATGAGTATGCGCCATTCCTTTCTTATCCAATAAAAGTTAGGGTTGTCTAAGCTAAGACGCCAAAGGTCAGTAAATAGGCGAGTGCTCGGAGTTTGAACGTAGGAAACAAGATCTGCTTCGTTTTGTGATGAATGTTTTTAGCCGCGTGGTGACGTCACGGAACTAACCTAACGGTGCGTTGGACTAGTGCCTGTATCGTTATTTTTGCATTCTATTGGGTATTGCGTTGCTGTCCCAGCACGCCGCTGTGGTCCCTGCTTCAGCGGCGGCCGGTCGACACATCACCCGACCGGTAGCCGGCTCCCAGCTGCGTCCGCCGCCGGCGCCGGCCTTGTCACTGCCGCCTGCCGCCCGCCAGGCGGCGTCAGCCTGCTCGCAGGCGGAGCCGCCTGTGCTCTCCTTAGCTGTGCCGAAGGTCACCGGTGCGCCAGGTGAGGCGCCGCATTTGGAGATAGTTAACGACGTGCAAATTATCTTCATGCGTACAGGTCATTCAGCAGAGTGGCGCAGTGGAAGCGTGCGGGGCCCATAACCCAGAGGCCCTCGCACAGCCCTCGCGGCGCCGCACGCGCCTCCCGTCCAGAGCGCCACCACCGAGGACTATCCGAGTCCCGCGGTTCAGCTAGCCCTCGGGCACCGGCGAGTCTTCGGAGGAGGAGGAGGCACCAGCGGCGGAGACCGGCAGCGGCCCCGGCTCGGGCGGCGGCGTGAGACCGAATGGTGAAGTGGACACGTTGCGTACATGACGCCCATGTCGCATGGAGGGAGTTGCATGACAGGAAACCAACACCCGGAATCGTGAGGTTCAAAGTGTGACGTCCAGGTGCGTAAGGCACTGCAGTCTGCACACGCAGATGACAGGAAAGAAGGAAAATTTACCAATAGCTACGACAGTTCCAAGCGGACAGTGTGTATGGCTGCCCGGGTGCACCTTACCCCAATACGTGGGAAGTGACCTGATCAACCACCGGGTGTTTGCGGGATGCTGTGTCAGCTGATGGCTCGGTCGTGCCAGCGCCTGTAGGTGACTTAAGACGTGACAAATCCGAAAACGACCTTGTTCACTGCATTTGACCATGACTAAACGCCAACAAACACCACGCGTTTACATGACGGTAAATGCACAGTATTGTCCGGGTTTATCTAGTGGAATGCACTGCCTGGGGGGCGCATGGTACCACAATGACGTGGACGCGAACCAACAAAACTACCGCCGGGTCCCAGCATCTCGATCCCCTCGTTTCCTTTCAGCATTTTGAATACCGTTTATCCCAGGTAGCGTATGTGCAGTAATAAACATACCTGGCACGTCTCGCTGAAGTTTTACGCCGAGATCCACTGCCGTCGATTCGCCAAACCCTAGCGGAGACGATTTCCCATCCACCTTCTACGGGTCTGTTCCAGTTCTCTCTGTATAGGAACCTCCGAGGTATTACCAGAGAGATCACACGCTCTCCGCTAAACCCACCGAACAAAGGTGACGTCATCAACCACAGCGCCAGCTGGGCCCATTACGCACATGCCGCCGCTAAACCCCTACAATCGTATAGCCTGGTCGCGACTCGTTGCATTCACGTTTACTTGGTGGCTGTGGTGCGGGTCGTGTGGTAATCTCTCTGAAGGCGACCAAGACGTCGTATTTGATGAGTATACGACATTCATATCTTATTTAGTGACACTCGGTGTCGTCTAAGCTGCCTTGCAAAATACCATTTAAGCGAGGGCGACGGCCGGTCCGCCAGCGGCGCGGTCTCCGATGACGACTGAGGGGCGGCTTGGACGGTGGGCTGGGGGTGAAAGGTCAGCTGCAGCCCCCTCCCCCAATCAGAGCGAAAATTAACGTCGGTCGCTAGCTTCGCACGGCAAGAAACCCGCTGAACTCTGCTTCTGCTTCTCCCCCAATTCTCTAGGCTTCATCGGCACTATGCTTCGAGTGAGACCGACTGGTGAAGTGAGCACGTTGCGTACATGACGCCCATGTCGCATGGAGGGAGCTGGATGGCAGGAAACCAACACCCGGAATCGTGATGTTCAAAGTGTGACATCCAGATGCGTAAGGCACCGCAGTCTGCGCACGCAGATGACAGGATAGTTGAGGATTTTATCAATAGCTACGACAGTTCCAAGCGGACAGTGTGTATGGAGAGGCCCGGGTGCACGCTGCTCCAACACGTGAGTAGTGAGCTCTTGAATTAATCGCCAAGTGTTTACTAGACGCTGTGTCAGTTGATGGCTCGGTTGTGCCAGCGCCTGTAGATGATCCAAGACGTGACAAATCCGAAAACGACCTTGTTCACTTCATTTGGCGATGACTAAATGTCAACAAACAAGACGCGTTTACATGGCGATAAATGCACAGTATTGTCCGGGTTGATCTGGTGGAATACACTGGCTGGGGAGGGAAGAGGGGCGCATGGCACCAGAATGACGTGAACGCTAACCGACAAAACTACCACAGAATCCCAGCATGTCTATCCCCTCGTTTCCTTTCAGCATCTTGAATATCGCTGTTTATACCAGGTAGCGTATGTGCAGCAATAAACATAACTGACACGCATCGCTGAAGTTTGACGCCGAGATCCACTGTCGTCGATTCGCCAAACCCTAGCGAACCCCCCCCCCCCCCCCCCCCTCTACATTATACTGGTCTGTCCCAGTTCTCTCCGTTTAGGAACTTCCGAGGCATTACCAGAGAGATCACACACCCTCCGCTAAAGCCACCGAACAAAGGTGACGTCATCAACCACGGCGCCAGCTGAGCCCATCGCTCCCCCACAGTGGTACAGCCTGGTCACGACTCGCCGCTTGCGAGCCCGTTCGTTACGACCGATCTGCCGTCGCGTCATAGGTCCCCCAGAAGACCGCGTGATGCCTGAGCGTGTTTTATGGCATCACCTTTATTTAGTGGCTGCGGTGGAGGTCGTGTGGTAATCTCTCTCACGTCGACCGAGACGCCGGTTTTTTTATGAACATCCGTCATTCATACCTGATTCAATAAGATTTAAGGTTGTCTACGCTTCGCCGCAAAAGCCCAGTAAACAGGTGAGTGCTCGGAGTTCGAACGTAGGAAACAAGAGATGCCTCGTTTTGTGACGAGATGTTCTTAGCCGCGTGGTGACGTAACGGAACTAACCTAACGATGTGTTGGATTAGTGCCTGTATGACTATTCTGCACTCTATTGGCTATTACGGCGCTGCCCCAGTACGCCACTATGGCCCCTGCTTCAGCGGCGGGAGGTCGACCCATCACCGCAGAGGCGGCCGGCCCGCAGGCGGCGCGACCGGCCGCCAGCTCTCAGCTGCATCCGCCGCCGGCGCCGGTCTTGTCACTGCCGCCTGCCGCCCGTCAGGCGGCGTCAGCCTGCGCGCAGGCGGAGCCTGGCGCCGCGGAGCCGCCTGTGCTCTCCTTAGCTGTGCCGAAGGTCACCGGTGTGTCAGGTGAGGAGCCGCATTTGGAGATAACTAACGTCGGACAAATTATCTGTTCATGCGTACAGGTCACCCAGCAGAGTGGCGCAGTGGAAGCGTGCTGGGCCCATAACCCAGAGGTCCGTGGATCGAAACCACGCTCTGCTAGTTTTTCTGGGTGTATTCACGTACGTTTCACCTTTGAAAACGGTTATAATTATCAGGCGAAGTTTGTGTAGTTCCGATGTTATCCGATAGCAGAGTGGCGCAGTGGAAGCGTGCTGGGCCCATAACCCAGAGGTCCGTGGATCGAAACCACGCTCTGCTAGCTTTTCTGAGTGTAGTCACGTTCGTTTCAAATTTGAACATTATTACTATCATGCGACGTTCGTATAGATCCGCGGTTACCGGCCAGAAGAGTGGCGCGGTGGAAGCGTGCGGGGCCCATAACCCAGAGTTCGCACGGCCCTGGCGGCGCCGCACGCGCCGCCCGTCCGCCGCGCCACCACCGAGGACTCTCCGAGTCCCGCGGTTCAGCCAGTCCTCGGGCACCGGCGAGTCTTCGGAGGAGGAGGAGGCACCAGCGGCGGAGACCGGCAGCGGCCTCGGCTCGGACGGCGGCGTGAAACCGACTGGTGAAGTGGACACGTTGCGTACATGACGTCCATGTCGCATGGAGGGAGTTGCATGACAGGAAATCAACACCCGGAACCGTGAGGTCCAAAGTGTCACATCCAGGTGCGTAAGGCACTGCAGTCTACGCACGCAAATGACCGGATTGTTGAGGGTTTTATCAATAACTACGACAGTTCCAAGCGGACAGTGTGTATGGGGAGGCCCGGGTGCACCTTACCCCAACACGTGAGCAGTGACCTCCTGAATCAACCACCAAGTGTTTGCTGGACGCTGTGTCAGTTTCTGGCTCGGTCGCGCCAGGGCCTGTAGATGACCCAAGACATGACAAATCCGAAAACATCTTGTTCACTTCATTTGACGATGACTAAACGCCAACAAACATCACGCACTTACATGGCGATAAATGTACAGTATTGCCCGGACTGAACTGGCGGAATGCACTGGCGGGGGGGGGGGGGGGTAGGGCCGGGGGGGGGAGCACATGACACCAGAATGACGTGAACGCCAACGAACAAAGCTACCACCGAATCCCAGCATGTCTATCCACTCGTTTCCTTTCAGCACCTTGAATATTGCTGTTAATCCCAGGTAGCGGATGTGCAGTAATAAACATACTTGACACGTCTCGCTGAAGTTTGACGCCGAGATCCATCGTCGTCGATCCGCCAAACCCTAGCAAAAGCGAGCCCCCATCCCAATTCTACGGGTCTGTCCCGGTTCTCTCCGCTTAGGAACTTCCGAGGAATGACCAGAGCGATCATCACACGCCCTCCGCCACAACCACCGAATAAAGGTGACGTCATCAACCACGGCGCCAGCTATGCCCATCACGCGCATGCCGCCGCTGCTCCCCCACAGTGGTACAGCCTGGTCACGACTCGCCACTCGCGAGCCCGTTCGTTACGACTCATCTGCCGCCAATGGCAGCACGCTTGGTCGGCGGAATCGTTCAAACCCGGGCCGCCCACAGCTTCCTCGCGAAGTCCGCCCCGTTGGCTTGCAGTCCCTCCCTCGGGTAGGGAGTCTGCACACCGACGGACCAAACCGCACGAAGCAGATGCGGAACCACTCCGCGGACCTAACTGGCTGACCCCTCCCCACGGGCAGGCGCCGGCGGGATGGGCGATGGTCGGGTGGGGGGCGGGGAAGGGGGACGGCACACCGGCGTCAGCTGCACCGCTTCTCGTCGAAGGCTGCGCACTAGCCCTCCGGAGGAAGCGCTTCTCATCACAGGCGTCACTACAACACCAGACGCGAGCGCAGGCACTGACTTCGCCTGGGCTTCCGCAGGAGACCAGTGCGCAGACCCCTTCATCATCATCAACCATCATCCTCAGGCAGCAGCATCAATCATATCAGGCGGCATATCTCACCGGTCCTCTGACATCTTCACCATCATGAGGTATCACCATCATAAACGGCAGCTAGCACCATCATCACGCAGCACATCATACCAAGTTGACAAACGGCCACCGCCCATAGACAGATACTTCAGCCTGTCGCAGACCAGCAGGCTCTTCAGCGCTCGCAGGCGCCATCGCCGGTCGGTCCAGGTCCACACTCCGCTAGGCAGTGCTCACAGCTCGGTGTGCTCGAACCTTCGCATGTCGGGCGGCGGCCGGTTGTACCAGCGCGCGAACGCCATGTTGGCCACGTTCCGCGCCGCGACCACGGACATCTCCATGGCCGAGGCTGCCGCCTCCACGCTGTTCAGGTAGTACAGGTTGTCCCGCAGCGTGAAGTTGCCCAGCGGCGCGCCGACGCCGTAGCTCGGGTAGGCGAGCCACGACAGCCGCCGCTCGCGCCGCCTGGCGGCGAACAGGGCGTCCAGCTGCGGGGCGCTGAGCGGCGCGTTGGAGAAGACCTTGTGGACGGCGTGCGGCGCCTGCGCCCCGCTCACCGGCCGCACGCGGCCGATGGAGTTGAACTCGGCGCAGCCAGCCGAGCAGAGTATGTCCTCCGGGAGGGAGGAGGCCGCGAGCGCTCCCGGCCGCAGCTGCCGGCGCACAGGCAGCGTCAACGGCCGTACACGGCTAGACGACGGCCCTCTGGCGTGTGGTTCAGCGCATTGCGGCGCTGAACAAGCGTGAGAGACTACTACGCGCCGACCTTATATGTCTCGATCTGGCACCACGAGAGCGACGGACAGGTGATAAGTTCTGTACACGAGCACGGTCAGGTCGGGTGATAAGTTCTGTACGCGTGAAGGGCGGGCGCATGATAAGTTTTATACACGAGAGGGACGGGCAGGTGGCATGTTCTGCACACGAGAAAGATGGGCGGATGATAAGTTCTGTACACAAGGACGGTCAGGTCGGGTGATACGTTCTGTACGCGTGAAGGGCGGGCGGATGACAGGTTTTGTACTCGAAAGGGACGGGCGGGTAGTATGTTCTGCACACGAGAAGGATGGGCGGGCGATGCATTACGTATACGTGAAGGACGGGCGGGTTACAAGTTCCGCCAAAAAGCCACGACCCAGCAAACAAAAACGTAACACAAATGGACCAACTAACGTCGATCAGCACTCCTCTGCAAACATCAAAACAAAAACGTAGCCTTTCAAAGCATACAGTGCCTTATTCCCAAAGCAACGCCCACTAAAGGCACTCCACCGTGATTGTGCCATGGCGTATAGCCTGGGCACAATCACACCGGCTCACCCATACGAGCGCACACTCACCTCCCCGTCCACGAACGTGACGCTCAGGTTGTGGTAGCGCCCGGGGAAGTGGAGCGGCACCGGCAGGCCCTCCCACACGATCGGAGCGTGGTCGGCCGTCTGCGGCGCCGCCACTATCACGATGTCGAACACCTGCGTCTGCGGCGCGCCGCCGCCGTCTGCTGACGTCACCAGGTACGCGTCGCCTGCCGGGGGTCGCCCGGGCGGGGTCAGGAGGAACCCGTGGTCAGCGGGTGTCGGGTGGAGGTGAACTTGTGTTCGGGCGTACAAGACGCTCGCTGTCCAGCACGGGGAGCTCATAAGAAAAGTGAATAAATACGGCTTATGTTCCAACAAACAAATTCCTTCACATGGGCGTGTACTGATATTTGCGCCTTTGCAAAGGAAATGGTTGTCACTTGTAGGAAAGCCCAGTTTGTCAGAGTCAGAGCAGTCAGACATGGGTGCTAAAAGAACACGGAATTGTTATTAAATCATCAGTGTTTGAGCCTGATTAACATTTCTTTACCATAATCATACCGAAATTTTACAAACCGACGGGGTTATTCACCAGTGAACTTGATCTTTTCTACGCGCTCTTTGCGTACTGTGGCGCCCGACTCCTCGACCGCTTTCACCGCCACCTGATAGTTGCCGCCCATAACTGCAGTTAGCTCGTTTGCCGCGCCCGCCAGCGCCACCATTCCTGCGGAAAGCGGAAAAGCGAGATAAATATGTCTGGCAATATCAGAATCAATCAATCAATCAATGTCCCGAGCAACCACATTGACAGATCCAAATCGTGGCTTATTAGCGCTTATACTTTTGAGTGCTATCACTACGTCCAAGAATGCGCATCACTGGTGGTTACCCGGTGTGCCCACAATGCACCGGCACACGCTGGTTACCAAGGATTTCGGAATAAAAAACGCCACCAGCTGCCAGCTGAACAACCAATCACCGAACAACGCGAACGTTACACGCACGACCCGATCGCCCGATGAGCCAACGAATGCGTCACGCACGAGCTAACGCCCCGCACCGCAAAACGAGCCCACCCACACACCGCACGAACACTCCAGAGGCAGCCGAACGACAAGCGAATGCCTTGCATACCTTCATCCGCGACACAATACTGGCGGACGTGAGCACTCACCGACGAAGGCGTGGATATCAGGCCTCTGTCCGTAGTTGGTTAGCGTGGCGGCTGTCACCATCTCCTCCACAAAGCCGGGCTGCAAGCCGCTCAGCCTGGCAGCGCCGGCAGCGGGTCAGGCCGCATCACACACGGGAGCAGGTACGGCAGCGGGTCAGGCCGCATCACACACGGGAGCAGGTACGGCAGCAGGTCAGGCCGCGTCACACACGGGAGCGGGTACAGCAGCGGGTCAGACCGCGTCACACACGGGGGCGGGTACGGCAGCGGGTCAGACCGCGTCACACACGGGAGCAGGCACGGCAGCGGGTCAGACTGCGTCACACACGGGAGCGGGTACGGCAGCGGGTCAGACCGCGTCACACACGGGGGCAGGTACGTCAGCGGGCCAGGCCGCGTCACACACGGGAGCGGGTACGGCAGCGGGTCAGGCCGCGTCACACACGGGAGCGGGTACGGCAGCGGGTCAGGCCGCGTCACACACGGGAGCAGGTACGTCAGCGGGCCAGGCCGCGTCACACACGGGAGCGGGTACGGCAGCGGGTCAGGTCGTGTCACACACGGGAGCGGGTACGGCAGCGGGTCAGGCCGCGTCACACACGGGAGCGGGTACGTCAGCGGGTCAGGCCGCGTCACACACGGGAGCGGGTACGTCAGCGGGTCAGGCCGCGTCACACACGGGAGCGGGTACGGCCGGACAGACACAATCTCGGCGCGACGCTGCGTTGCCTTGGTAACGAACAGCGATGCGCGGGGCTGTAAATCATCAGCTGTAGTTCATAAACTCGAAGCTCAGCGCCTATACGTCTGTTTTGCTAATCCAAGTGAGCACCTGAGCGACTCTGTCCACAAAGAGGCAGGGCCTCTCGTCCCCCACTGCTGTTCTCATGCAAACAACAGGGCTAAGTGTTGAGCCATCCCTTGTGCTGGTGGTGAGTGGATTTGCTATTGAACCAACCTCTCCAGAACCGTGAAACCACTGAGGGAAGACCCAGTTATCGTGGAACACAGCAGAGACAGAGTAAGTGCGTATTACCAGCCATGATTTGGTCCCTGGTTGTTCACAAACCCATCAAACAGTTCATGATGTCATCCATCACAATACGATGTCAAAAATGTCGCTCGTCACTGATGAATTGCACTGCTTACTTGAGGTATTGTGAGAGTGGAAGGCCCATCAGTTTGATCAGGCTGGGGTCCATGGCCATTATGAGGTCCTCCACGGTGTCGTAGGCCGCGCCCGAGTCCAGCAGGTTGTAAATACTGACGGTAGATGGCAGTGTCAACCACACGTTGGTTGCATTTGCTGACGGCAGATGGCATGTGCAACTAACCAAATATGTAACTAACGACAGACCGCTCAGGTCATGATCGATGTACAGAGACCCGGTCACCCCCCCCCCCCCCCCCCCCATTGGTGCACACAGAAGACAGTGAACTATCGATACGGAAGAACCGGAAGTCACGCGGAAATGAAGAGGGGTTTCCTCCAGAGAACTGAACATAGGCCAAGATGGCACGAAAGTGGGCAATGCGCACTTACCTACAAGCGAGTTTCCGGGGTTTTCGTATAGACTCTTCCCTGTGCGACGTTTGCTGATTATTTCGAAAAAATTTCGCGGAACATACGGAATCAAATGTTTACCAAGTGTTCATGAAATATTGGCCGCACACTTTGACGGCCACATAGTTACACGCCGCGTCGAAACGCTTCCAGCGACTCTGAGCTCGAGGACCCATCGACGCCTCTCACAGCACTCAAGCCTCTCCCACCACAGCTGATTCAGGCGACGCCACCAATGAATTACAGGGGGGGGGGAGGGGGAGGGGCAGAGGGCACGGAACGTCCACTTTTTCCATGCAACGCCAGTCCACGCCCCTCCCCACGGCGGCAATCCTGACAAATGTCCCGCCTCCACACCTGCTGAACTTGAGCAGCATGGCGGACACCAGCCGCTGCAGCTTGATGACGTCGTAGCCGTAGCGCCAGAAGAGCTTGGCCATGGTGACGAAAGACCAGCTGGAGCTGACGAAGAGCAGCTGCTGGCCGTCGCAGAGGCCGAACGTGTCGTCAGAGTCTGGTCTGCGCTGCAGACCTGGCGGCGACGGAACGGACGTAGCCGAACGGATTAAGGCCTTTGGTTTTAGACCAAGAGGTCTAGGGTTAGATCTCCGCCGCAGGAAGCTTCCATCCACCCTATATATATATATATATATATATATATATATATATATATATATATATATACAACCAACGAAAAACACGCATGCACCACGACTGACAGAAACACTCGGTGAAAACGTGCCAGTACGTGCGTAGACGTTCGCAAAACATCGTGCGTACGGGCTGCAAGAGAAAAGGAGGCACGCAAGAAGAGTACGTGAGCGCGGGACATTTTTATACGGAAGCGCGGATATGCGAGTGACGGTGGCTCCCAACGCAACCGCAAAGAGCACTTACCGAATTTATCAATAAAATCCATCATGTACTTGTTCTTGGTATGTATGATAGAGCCTCCAGACTCGAACCTGGGGCAAAATCGTCATGTGAGTAGTCGATAGCAACGACTAAGTCGTTTCTTAAACTCAACAACATTAGAATTTAGAAAATCACGTTGAAAACCCTTATGGCTTAGTGGATAATCCCGGACAAATATCAAATACCAAAAGCCTTCAGTTTCACCCAGCGCAAGTCCTCGAACCTCTCATATTCGCAAATCTCAGACATAATTTTTACTAATCACTACAGCATTCCAAACCCGACTTCACCGACCAGTGGTCGTTGACCTCCTCCATGTCCAGGCGGCCGCCGATCCTGTTCTGTTCGTACAGCTGAATGTCGGCGTCCTCCTTGAACAGCTGACGGACGAAGTAGGCGGCCGAGGAGCCGCCGATGCCACCTCCGACGATGCCTGCAGCGCACGACAGGGTCACATGGGCACCCTGTCTGGGGATCCCACAGCCATCCCATCCCCAACCACTTCTCTGGTGTGCTGATGTTCTTCAGCAGGGCATTAACAAGCAGAGGGACAGCTCACAGACCTGATGCCATGTGATGGCTTGAGTCTGCCATGTACTCTGTCACATATAGTCTGTCATATAGTCTGTCATATTGACATACCAGCTAGACAACCCTATGATGAGCATGTCATGATGAAAAATGTCAGAAAATGTCAGAAAATGTTCTCTGTCATGGGGGTAACCCACTGTTGCGCAGTTTCTATTTGAGACAGCATCCACCAGAGAGACAAGGCTGGATAAAACACAATGGCATTGTGCCATCTGGAATGCTAGGTATGATTTGTAATTACCATGCCTTGATATGATGTGCGTGATACTTCAACAAAGGAAAATGACATTGTGAACTCTGGCCATAGTGTGATTACTTGCCTGTGGCTCTACACATTGTATCCACACTTATTGCATCTGTGGCATCCACACACATTAATGCTCAGGCTATAACAAAGGATGATATTCCAGTGGCAGTCAGCCAGTATATGTGGTAAAGAGCAAACACAACTACATTTTCTGAGTATTCCACTTTACTGATTTCACCATGCATTCTGTCCCAATAATTGAACAAAGTAAATATAACTTATATGCAGACCAATGAAATCCAATTTTACAAAAACTTCTCACGTTAAACTCCCCTAGGCTTTTCTGAAAAGCGGCCACTGATGAAAGCTGTCATGTAGAGAGCTCTCCCCTGCAATCAATGGGAGGTGATGATCTAGCAGCTATCCTTTTAACATGCATGGAAAAGCCCACAGACATGCAGCAAGCATGAGTCAAATGCATTGATTGTCAATGGTTATGTGGTGCTTAGATCAGATAAAGGGACGCATTATGTTGGCACACTATAGAGTAGCATGAGTAAAATTGCTTGCATCATCAGTCACGTTTCTCACACCAAATTATAGCGCAAAACTTAGAATGAACTTACCAACTCTGACAGCTGAGCTGCAGATGGCTGACATAATCAACACACATCCTACCAGATGTATATCATTCATGATTGAGGCACCTAGAACACAGCATTTGTAAGTTAAACAAATCAGTGGGTGATGAGTGAGTGGTAAGGACTTATGGGCAGTCTTGCCAGCATGGTCAAACAATGGTAAATAGTTAACCATGATGAATATTCATGATAAATGTACATGAATATATATATATATATATATATATATATATATATATATATATGTTCTGGAACATAAGTCAAACACTACCCGCATTAAGACTCAACAGACTGCATTGATCACAGGTAATGTCTCTGAACCATAACCTCACTACCTCCTCAACTTGCTAGCTACATGAGTGTATTGCTAGCTACTTGCTAGCTTCTTGCTAGCTACATGTCATTTTAGCAGAAAATTTCGAAACATTTTGTTTTCCAAATGTCTTGTCACTGTTGATGATGCTGAACTGAAGTGATACAACTACAAGTAACATCAGCATCACTCAACTTAGAATCAAGATTATTTCCAGCAGAAATTTGCTACACAATAATAAGCATAATATTGCACAAATGCCAAACTTATTTTGTGCCACACTTACACTTTCATTTCAATTGTTAGCATGCGAGAGCCACTTATCAAACAAATAGTTGTTACAATTGTACCGAACTTGTGGAACGCAACGTCTTTAAGAGCCACGCCACTGCCTCACACTTAAGTAATTCCAAAATCAATTCCTGTTGAAATGACCGCTGATTCCATTGCTATGTACCTGTGTACGCACCTAAGTGTAGGACTCCGCGGTTATCTGCAATTGTTTAACTACCAACTAAGCGTCACGTTCAACAACGGATATAAAATGTAAGGGAAACATTCCCAAAACACCGCAAGCCAGAAACGTCTGAGTAGCGCGGCAAAGGGGCCACTACCATATTGAATCCACATCCGGCCGTATAAAAGAATTTGGAGGGAATTCTTGCATCATATCAAAGGAAGCAATCTGAACTCGGGGGTAAGCTTATATATCTGAGATAAGTTGGTTACAAAACTAACATCTGCATCCGCGCGGCACTCTGGCTATGTGTGTTCTAAAGATACATCGTAAGTTATGTTTATTTTGGGAAGACATATAACTGAAAATTACCTGTTCTGCAAGACGTACGCCTCGACCCAAGGCGAACGGTTTGCAGAGCCGCGCGCTGCACTCAAGGCCGTAGAACAGAGGTCCTAGGCTGCATTTCCGCCAATAAAGATGCGGCACATGAACAGTAGGTGCGGAATGCATGTTTGGCCCTAATGATGCTCAGCAGTTCTGTAGAAGAACCCATAGACGTAAGAACGGGGGGGGGGGGGGGGAGTCCAAGGGCGTCACGACGCACCCACTTTCCGAGACTGCTGAGCATTAGCTGTATGGTGGCGCATGGAAAGAATCGACTAAAAAATTGTTTTGGTGCCCCAATCTCTGAAATATCCCTCCGCCTATGACAGACAAATGACTGTCGTCATGTGGTGCGTAATTTCACTTTTCCTCGACTTTACTTTATGGCATGGTGTTGAAATATAAACATAAGCAAAGAATGAAAAAGTCCTAGGGATCGCAGGGTAATCTTATTTCGGTCGTCGAATGGCCTAATGATATCCGCGATCCACCAATGAAGTCCAGACATGGGCTGAATCAGAAGCGCGGGAATCCCGGAGCGTGCGCGATAAAAGACGTCGGCAACAAAATTGCAGAGACCAGCCGCCGAGCGCCACACAAAGCTCACCGAAAACATATCATGCAGAGGGAAACACTGTTGACCGTCCTGGTGACTCATGTACCCATTTGTGCTTCCCTTGGCCGGTATTGGCTCTGTGACTTCGCACGGCAAAAGAGAGTGTTCACTGTGTTTGATTCATAGACGCTAGAAGCAATATCATTATAAATTCATCGGCTTCGTCAGCTGAAATTACTCGGCCTGGGCATAGCACTGGCCAGCCAATTACCAAGCCATATGCGTTTTGCGAATGAGTACACGAAGCCTGTGACGGGGAATCGCTGTCCACTAAACTCTCATGACAGGTAGACTTCCCAAGACAATAATCAAAACCATTCATGGGTATTCCCAAATGTATTTGCCTCCATCAGAGTAAGCTTCGTGATAGTGACGTCATGGAAATTGGATGATTGCCGTAATGACAATTGATAATGCTCACCATGTGTGTAAATAACTCTTCAAAGTCAGCTGGGTAGGGATGTTGAGCTGAACAATGAAAATCTTGCGCAATTGGCTTCCAAAATTCACCAACAAACGAATCTTTCCACGGATTCGGTCACTTCCTTTTCAACTTGGGGAAGGGGCTGCAATTCAAGCTGGTGAGGCTACCCCCCCCCCCCCCCACCCAAGCTAAAAATGAAACCAACCCCGAGAATTCCGTTGTTGTTAACTCCTAAATTTCACTTCGCACAAAATGTCTTACTAAAATAACTATAAAATAAAATAAATAAAATAAGATAATAATAATAATCTTTTGATGGTTTCTGGACGCGGGGCCAGGCAAATATTTACGGAATACAGCGCTATGCACCAATTACCGTCGTCATTTTTTGCATGCAATTATTTCGCCACGAAACACAAACACAAACACGATCTCCCGACAACAGATCAACTGAGATGCATGCGACGACGCGTTGACAAGAACGGCCAGACCCCAACTGGACACTCATCACGTCTCGAAGATTGAGGATCACTCAGGTTGCGGGGAAATTTAGAGAATTTGGGGGAGGGGGAAATAGAGGGCGCTTATTCCTCCGCTCCACCGTTCCCAGAGGTAACCATAATACCTTCGGCTCGGAACGGGGCGTACTGCCTCGCCCACCAAGAACTCTGGAACGGCGGTCCCCGTCAGTATCAACTGGTGTTTGTTTATTCGACGGAGTGGTCACGGCTGACCCTCGCACGACCCCAGCCCATCGCTTCCAGGAGCAGTCACAGGATGTGGGGGAGGGGGGGGGGGGGCGAGTCAGCATGCGCAGAGGAAGCATCGATTGCGTTTAGTAGGAGATGGGAGCTCAGTTGTGTTAGAGGAATAATGCCATTTTCCTTTGGAGGGGAGGAAACGTGGAGCATCCCTCCCCCTCCGCTCACGCTTTTCTTGCCTGTGTCGCTCCTCGCATCTTTCTCAGGCGTGCGTCGATTCGTGGGCGCTGAATTCCGATGAAGAGTTTCCATTGGGGTGTGCCTGGCCTAACCCAGCATAATGTCAAACATCAACAGACCCCTGATGGCTCTCGCATCCACCCAATGATGGCTTGAACTGCTGCATGCTTGCATACGACTGTTTTCGACTGGTCATTTAACTCTGCAATATTGGAATGCCGGGAGCATCAGTTAAATATTCTAGAAGATTTCGGTGTTTACTGAAACTTTTGAAGAAGTAGACAAAAAGCACCTAATGTCCTCAACCCAATTAGGAACTGGTATGGTTCACGTTTTCGGGCTTTCGAGAGATTTTAAAGAAGTAGATAAAAAGCACCTAATGTCCTCAATCCAATTAGGAACTGGTATGGTACACGTTTTCGGGCTTTAGGGAGAGTGGGGCCTATTAAGAATTTACAGGCTTATGCTATTTTTAAACAAGAAAATTACGGTAAGTGGAAGAAAGAACAGGGCGGGATGCATAAGGTTTTACGTTTATCTCCGTAGCTTCAAATGTAGGGAGCATTAAGTGGTGTGCTCAAAGCCTCCCATAGTTAACATCGCACAGCGGTAAAATATGTTCTGCAAGTACTGAAGCTTATTCCCGGTTGAAAGCATATGTCTGCATTGGCAACGTATTAAAAATGCAGCATGCAACATGCCTATATAGTGCTGAGCCGGCCGCCGCAGTGGTGTCTGCCCCGGGACGCTGAACATCAGGATACTGAGACCGAACCGGCAGCTCGGTTCCAGCTTGCACGCCTTCCAAACACTCCGGCTGCTCCTCAAGAGCCAGACACTGACATGACTGCGGCAGCCGTCACATGCCGGAAACCACGTGCATGAGAGGCTGTGCGGCGCATGGGCTCGTGTATGCGAGAGCCCACCAGGCGGCCGCTCACGGTTTGTGTTCAAACCCGACTCGAGCCGCTGGCGCTCCGACAGCGAGCTCTGCTTCTTCTCTGCGGGCTGTTTACGATGCGTGGCTGTTCTCTGGCGGACTGGGCCTGGATCGCTGCGACCTTGGACGGAGCTACAGCCTGGTCTCGTAGCGGACATACGCGGCAATAAGGGACGGTCGGCGGACCTGCAGGTCATCCTGAGGGCAGCTGCTCAAGCACCCTGACCAAACAGGTAAGCCATTACACGAATGCGAAGGTTTGCTTTTGCGCGACACCTCGGTGATCTAAACACGGGGAGGAAACCAGAGACACCAGCGGGTGTCGGGACATCACAGCCCAACGTCCGGTCAGGCATGCACGCTGTTTGTTTGGGTCGTATTTATGCCAAAATGACTTTAGTAGCTATCTGTTACTAGAAAATAGTCGATGTGCTCAGAGAACGTGTTTCGCAAAGAGCAGATTTTCGCAGCCGTGGTTATCATAGGCATTGGGATACCATTTAAAGCGCAATAGGTTTGCACTAGTTATCAATGATGTGTGCAGCAAACCAATGTGACGACTCACTAGCAAGGCTTTATCCTTTTTGTGACCTATCGGGTAGCATCCTGCACTGCAGTCTTGCTCACGACGACCAGTGCTCGTTATCAACATGTGGTTTTATGACACGCTCAGTGGATAACGGTGCTCAAACATTGATTGATTGCAGACCTTGCCAAAGGCGGTTCCAAACAGCCCTGTCTTCCGCGCAGAACGGCTGGGGAAGCGAGGCATGCTCATATGGGGTCGGCCCACAGCGGCAGTTCGTGCGCCTATGTACGAAAAAACCCACCATCCACCCCGAAGCTGCATGCGTTACACCCGACTCCGTCGTTCCCGGCGTCAATGTGACCTTTGGCCTTGACTGGGCCAGATTACCGCGATAGTTGGACCGCTGATTACCGTTGTATGTTGCCAGCAGGCGCAGGCGCCTGGGTGCTGCTGGAAAAACAGAGGCAGGTGCTGTCCAGCGCTTCCCCGCGTTACGCTTTGTGCCGGCGCAAGCTAGTGCTCTCTGTGCGCGTCGCATTGGTAAGTTAAGCTAGTTTTTGGTTGTTTGTGAAATTCACAAGGGTTACATATTACAGACTATGGCTGTTGGCACGTACCACCTTCATAACATGGTTGTCATATCTTGTCGTAAGGGGCCTGGCCATCAATATTGCACGCTCTTGTGACAAAAAAACAACACACTAATAAGTTGTTTTAAGACACTTTTGAAAGGAGGAGCTCTGCATTTTCTGCGCGCGTAACACTTCTACGGCATGCATTTTCGCGTAGCTTATATCACTTCATGCCATAGCTAAATACGTGTCTGCTCTACCGATGCTACATCATGCTCAGGTAAGATCCATTGCCCACCATGTATCGTTTCATGCTGCATTCTAGATCGACGACACTCGATTAAAAGTGTGTTATTATTGCATGGCACTGTGAACGGACCGCAGTGACGAGAACGTACTGGCCATAACAGGTGCCAAGGGTCTGCCACTAGTCAGCTGTTGGACCCCGTTGTAATTTTCCACGGCTCAAGCAAGAGAATCGTTAAATTTGCGCCACGCTTTATGCGTCTCTAATGCGACGTGTTGTTCACGCATTGTCGGGTATCAATAAAAGTAGCTCGGAATGCAGAAAAAAACAATCACGAAGCGAAATGCCTGAATATGTTATTTGTTACATATTTCCCGCTAGCTTTTTCGTTTTTCGCTGATTTTGATGTGACCAAAGCAGACTTGAGCAAACTTTTTTTGGACGTGTTTTCAGTTGCGTGGAGAAGCCACACGAGTTACGGTAGCTGAGGATGGTCCATACTTGAAATATAGCATATTGCTACTGACACGACACAATGTTTATGTCTGCTCGTTTTCACTTGTGGTATCCTTTCATGTTAATATTTGGAGATACTGGACTGCTCCTATTGCTAAAGTTTAGGGTCGCCGGTCGCTTTTAATGCGAAGCCGTCATATTGACAAGTGCCAGTCGTGTGCTAAACCAAATGTCGTAGTTCCATAAGGTACCAGGGCAATCCCAGGAAGGTCAAAGCATTAAAATTTAACTGAGTTGTAAAGGTTGTGCAAGGGATGGATTATGACCATATTCGGCCATGGCCCTCCCTCCATCACTACAGCTCACCCCTATCACTCAAATCATCTGCGCTGTAAGGTAGCCTGCGAAAATGCAACTATCTTAAAGAAGCAATCACATTTTCCGTGCATCCGATACACAAAGGTCGTTTGGTTAGCAACGGACAACGGGCTTGATAAACAGGATAATTCAATAGCAGCGTAATTTGGGAGAGCTGTGCGCACCGGAGCAACATGGTATTGATCGCTCATTAGCATGCGATAGGACGAGCAACACTGCCTTAACAGCACACGGTAGGACGGGCAACGCTGTCTTAATGGCATGCGATAGAACGGGCAGTACTGTCTTACATGTACATGTAACAAATGAAGCTTTCTTTTTACTGATGCTACCATTAGCTCATTCGTTTGTGGTAGTATATTGCCAGTATTCGACAAATGCCAAGCAATTAATAGCAGGCTATGCTAACCGGACGAACAGCATGATGATATATGTAAAGGAAAAAATACATTCATATATAATACGCTATACTCATGATAGAATGAATGAGTCCAGAAAACATCATATACTTCAGCCATGGACTTCATTCAGCACACGTATATAACGCAAAAATTCAATTCAAATCATAAATGTAAGGCAGAAGAACATTTCAACAAGTATCACACAGTGCTCTCGGGCCGTATCATAACGAGCGACTCTTATGGAGGTAAATTGCACTACTAGAAGGCGTCACTTGAGACAGGCTTCAAAAGGTCTCCAAGAGGAAGTCATGGTGTTCAGCGTTGGCTTGACGTGTCTTAGCTGACTTGGTTCGGTGGTTTGTAACTCAGCTAGATCTTAACTTGTCTGCAGGACGGATATTTTAAATGAGTTTGGGTCGTCGACTTTCGTATGGTGTGAGTTAGTGAAGCGGTCGCCAAATGCAGTGTTTTGGTTTTGTTGTTACAGTTCGGATTTGCGCGCTTGATTGTTTCCCAACGCTACGTTTTGCCCCGCCAATGTAGGTTTTTTGTATGGCACCTTCCTACCAACGCTGCGATAAGGAACTGCATGACCTTTTCCCTACTAAGAATGGTGGTGGGTCAAGTGCTGAGGAGGTCATGTGGGCAGCTAATGTTTTACCGCTCTTCAGGCAATGCGGAGTGGTAACCCTGACGCCGTACTTACTGGGGACACCTTCTTCGACAGCGAATCACCTGCGAACGAAAAACCGATAAAAGAGTCACGTTCATGGTTTTGTTTCGTGAATGTGTCGATGTCTGCGGAAGTCCTCGGGAGTGTGTTTTGATTAGATATCTACTCAGTTGAATCATCCTATGTGGATATCCATTTGATTGCAATAGATATCCCATTTTGGTCAATCCCTGGATCTTCAGCTGCTGCGTCGGAGGCAGGCGCTGCGCCCTCAACAGCTGTGCGTGAGGAACTGCCCTTTTGGTTTTCATAGGGGTAGGGCTGATGTGAACGGCAAGACGACCGGTGACGTCACAGCTATGTAGGGCGCAGCGCCTGCCTCCGGCGGAGCAGCTGCGATACGGGGACTTACCAAAATAGAACACGCATTCAAAGCAAAGGCATAGCCACATACAATAATTCGACACAGCAGATGTGTGCTCAAAATATACTCCAGACGACCTGCGCTGGCATCAGCGCGCCCACAACACAAACAATGGGCGCCGCATACATCGTTCTTCTTTCGTCGTCAGCAATTACAGTGTCAAGGTTACCACTACGCGTTTCCTGGAAGAGAGGTAAAACATTAGCTGCGTACCTGATCACCTCAGCACTCGACTCACCACCACGCCCAGCTGGGAAAAGGCCATGCAATTTCTGCAACAACCAAAAGGGTCGTGTATCTCATCACCTGGCAACTATGCAAAACTCCCTCAAACACCTACACTGACTAGATAAAATGTAGCTTCCGGATGTTCTTTAGCGAGCACGTCCGAAATGCCAAAAAAGAGTGAATGAATTCAAATACGAGACCTCAATCCCACACTGAGCACCATGACTTTCTCTGGGAGCCTGCCGAGGCCTGTCCCATATGACGCTGTCTGTAAATGCAATTTGTTTCTAAAAGAGCTCCTCGATACAATGCAGCCCGAAAACGGAATGCAATATTTTCTTAAGTTCTACTGATTGACGTCTGTGATTGGAGTTGAATGTTTGCTTTGTGTGCATGCTTTGAAGAACGCGTGCGTCTGAAATATATTTAGGCGGTTTTGTTTTACTAATTGATGATGATAAGGCCTTTGGGGCGCACCGACTACGTTGGTCATATGGCGCCCATAACCTACATTTTATCTAACAGGTGCGTGAAAAGGCGGGGAGATGCGACTACGTCCGATATAGAGCATGAAATTGTATGTCTTCAAGATAACTGAAAATGCGGCCGTCATTGACTAAACTCGAGTCGTCTCCCAACATAGCATGGAGCGTTTGACACACGGACCCCGATCCAAAATGGCGCATGCGTTCAGGTGCGAGGTGGGCACAATCTATCAGGACATGTCGTGCGGTGTAATGATACCTGCAGCGAGGACATCGCGGGTGGTCTTCCCCACTAACAGGCATCGGTGAGTTACGTATGTGTATCCTATTCTCAGGCGGTATAGCGTCACTTCATCCCGCCTCCCCTTACGACAGCTGTACGCCCATGGCCCCAACCGGGGCTCTATCTCTTTCAGTCTATTAGCAGCACACGCATCCCAGCTCGCTTGCCACTGCTGTTTTACTAATTCATGTTATTATGAGCACAAGAGTATTCTCACCTTCCTCTGAATAAATACTTCAAAAACCGCAACATAACAGACCCAGGAGACATGACAAGAAACTCGCCAACTCTGTTGTCTGAGCCGTATCAAAATAAGTAGGGATACAGCAGTTGACGATCGTGGTACAACCGTGTCCGCCGGTGTGGTGAGAGCGCCCGGTGTGACGAGAACGCCCGGTGTGACGAGAACGCCTGGTGTGACGAGAACGCTCGGTGTGGTGAGAATGCCCTGTATGACGAGAACGCCCGGTGTGACGAGAACGTTTGGTGTGACGAGAACGCCCGTGTGATGAGAGCGCGCGGGGCGTTGAATCTATGTATAAAATTAACTTCATACGTCTCTGGCGTCACAGATGGCCTTCATCCGAAGAGTTTTCCAGCAGCGGCCGTTGCTTGGCAACGCTCTCGCTTACGGCACGCTCTTCGTGGGCGCAGAGCTCACTCAGCAAACTATCCTGCGTCGAGTGCTAGTAGGTATTGTGATGTCATTTGACGCATCAGTTTCAACACGATACGGTGCGCGGGATCCGCCCATCAACGGTTAGCAAGGCAAAGTGAGACGCTTCTGTCGAGATCGAACGCGTTCAGGTCACCAACGAATGCTCCACAAAGGGTGAATGGATAAAGTAGATATAGCTCGCTGCGCTGATTTGGCTACTGCAGTTTCGCTACATACACAACACAGGTATCGTAATCCTTGGTCAGGGATCAATTGCTGTAAAAAAAAAAACTGCGCAGCTGGTGGCGACGGCAGGCAAAACTAAGGCCGGCGCATCTTGAGCACGTCTGTGCGATGGGAAGACGTCATTACTCAGCTCAGTGCAGCCCCCCCCCCCCCCCCCATTTCAGAGGGAAGACAAGACTCAGCCGCCGGCTCCCTACGACACGGCCACACTGGGCAGATATGCTCTGCTTGGCTACACGATCAACCCCACCATCCTGTACTTCTGGTAAGGCATCACTGCTGACAGCTGCAACCAGCGGCGCCTCCACATCGCCGGTCCACGAGCCTAAAAGAAAAACGAAACATGACGAACGCTTTCACTTGCTCGTCTTTTCTACTGAGGAAGTCATTGCATAGCTTATACACCGGCCATTCAGAGATATTGATGCAATTTTCAGCTACATGTCAGCCGTGATGTTTGTCTGCTTTTGTCCCTGTGCAGTAACGCGAATCGTGTCACAAAGCAAGTGTAATGTTAAGTTGTAACTCGGTAAAGGCCACACGATCTTCGCTGCAGCAGAGTGACGCAGAGTGACGCAGGGTGACGCGATGTGACGTGCGTGCGACTCACGTTACACTGAGCCGCTCGCACAAGACACACGCGCATCCATGACACACGCGCAAGGCCTCCAGTAATCGACTTCCGGCCTTTCTGCTGGTTTTCGACAGGTATAAGTGGCTGGACAAGCGGTTCGTCGGCACCTCCATGGCTGTCGTTGGCAAGAAGCTAGTATTGGACCTGGGGGTCATAGGACCCATCAACATCTTCGTCTTTTTCACCGGTACGAAGTGAAACATCAGAGCCCGCAGAATGCCTGTGACCCAGTTTGAAACCACACAACAGAAAAATGCAATTCAATGGAGGTTCTTCGTGCCGGTAAACTGGCCTGCGGCTGTATCTAGCGCCAATCAATTTTGCTTTGTCGACGGTTGCACAAAATTGTCTCGTGTTTGTACACGCAAGCCGTAAAGCTAAGGGTCAGGGAGACATCATGTTTTTTACCGCCCATGAAGTGCTCGGAGGGCTCTAGCACGGCGATTGGTGCAGTAATGATCCGTAGACTTCCACATCGCATTCCCCGAGGGTCGTGTATTTTGTATCTTCGTTCTGTTTCATACGCTTGCAGTGATGAAATGATAAACCGTTACGATATCGTTGTGAAATGCGTGCAGCGTGACGCACTCCGCTTTCTCGCCGGCACACTTGTTCAGTTGTTGTTTGAATAACTTGCTCTTGCCTTGCAGCCATGGCCCTGATGGAGAGGAGGGAGGATATATTTGCTGAGCACAAAGACAAATACGTAGGAACATGCCTGGTAAGCGTCTGCTTCCCTTCAGTCCAAGGTGTCACCAGGGGTTGACAACTGGGGAGGGGCAAATGACCTGGGGAGGGGCAAATGGGCGGCCTGGGGGTCAAACCGCTGAGACAAAAGAACCGCTGCTGCCGCCAAGGCGCCGCGTATTCCTCGGGGGCCAAAGCTCTCCCCGCTCCCCCTCCCCCCACCCCAATGACGACAATTTTGCCTAAAACAGTTGTATCGATGTCTCGCTGAAATGTATGCCCCGTTGTTCGTGCAAAAGATTAGTGATAGCGTGCACATACGGCGGCGCAGCCAAGAGGGGCTCTTTGACCCATCCCCCTCCCCCTCTTCAGGTGGTGGGGTGCCACTACTTTTTGGTAGTTAAGGCCGCAATCGGGTCATAGAGTTCATAGAAACGATACCCGTGACATCAAGATAAGATCCCGAGCCTAAAATAAAACCAAATTCGAAACGCAAGACCCAAAGCTGCGGGGTCCCCTGACTGAAGGATCCCCATGACCCGAGCAGGCCTTCTCCGGGTGAAATCCTGGTCACGTGACCACGCAAATGTACCGAGCTAAACTATTTTCATCCCATTTAAGTGTCCGCAGATGGACTATTCGGCAAGCGAGCGCCAGTTGTTAGCACGCTATTATCTCGAATATGTCATAGAGCTTTCATGTGTTCCGATTTTGAAGAGCGCCCTCTGACGTCACCCCGGCGTCCTCTGACGTTACCCCGTCGGCGCCGTCTGCTTTTCAGAAACAAGTGTACTTCTGGCTGCCGGCCCAGGCCGCCAACTTTTTCCTCTTGCCCAACCGCTTCCGGGTGCTGTACGTGGGTGCTTGCTCATTCCTCTGGCTGAACCTGCTCTGCTGGATCAAGCGCAGCCCGGTGGAGGGGGCGAAGCAGGACTGACGACAGCTCGCGAGCGGCTGGTAGTCGCTGCGGGCGAGTGGCGCACCGTTTGGAATCGCTGTGGCGAACCATATGTGATTTGGTGGCCAACCATATGGAATTGCTATGCTGCACCAAAGCGAGCCCATCAGGGGAAACTGGGCGCCGAGGCTATCTAGAGGGATCAGTGCAATCTGTGTAATTCATGCGAAACGTCTACACGCAGTGCTTTCGCGGTGTGAGCCTGCATTGATACGTGTGCGTCTTATGCGGCTGGGTATTTTAGAAGGGTATTCGATGTCCCGTGCACATGGTTCATGGATTCGTATTGGTGCCTTCATGTGTTACGAATAAAATAATAATATATATAATAATAATATATAACAATAAATATAATAATATAAATAACGAATAAAACTCTTCCATTCCCTTACAGGAATGAAAGCTGTGGGTTGTAGCGTGGCCAAGAGGGAAGGCTCTGGGGCCATTGCGTGCCGTGGAATTGGCGGGGACTCCTCGGCCAAAAATCCCAGCACTTTTCGACAGCGTAAAATATTTTACGGACTTCCCACATATGAAGAGTCCCGTAGGTGTAAAAAGGACCAGCGCGCTAAAAGAGTCGTCACTACCAAAATATCCCACAAAAGCACCGAAGAGGTTTTAGGGACTAACAGGGTGGTCCCTGTGATCCACTTTGCTTCCTTGCTAGCCGAAATCCTGGGTACCCTGCTGGGTGTGACTGAAATTATGATCCGCCCGCCTGCGTAACCAGGGCGATCTGAGCGCCTCTGGTGGCCAGGTAACAAACCATCTCCGTCGGTTTGTGATTGAGACAGCAAATGTGGATCTCCTTGCGCTTGGACTAAGTGTCTGGAGAATAGAACATCGTTCTAAGCCGGTGTGTGACCCATCAAAGTGTACAGCAGACTAAAGTGTACTCATCACTGAAATGGGTCAGAGATAAGGCGTGATCGACGCAAGGAGTGGATCACTACAGGTCACTGCCCGTAGCGATCACACGAGTTTTACCTGTATGCTTTGATTAAGAAACGTAACCAACTCCAGCTCGGACACTAGCGGACGTGACAATGAGCTACTAGATGCTATTTACACCAGAAAGATGCTAAAGTTCATGCCAAAAAGCCACTTCATATTCCCTTCAGCAGTACACACAATTTCTACCACCGACGTCTCCTTTCGCAAAATCAGACAAGTTCACATGGAAAAGTGTGTATATCGCTGTGCAAGCCAAAGGTTGCCGCGTTTATTCGGTAGTCAACAATCAAACTATAGGCTTCCTTTTGGACACAACGGAGGCAGCTTAAGACTGCTCACAGGCGACTCACTCACGGATGATCAAACAAATGTTCACTGGAAGTGGTGCGGCGTAAAACTAGTAGTCAAAACGCTGTGAAACCAGTTCTGTCACGCAACGCACAGCAACGCAGTCGAAAAACTCACACGGCGATACGAACTTGCGACCAAAATATCACAGCTTGGTTTGCGCATGAGCGCTGTTACAGAGTCGCAAATTCACAACTAGTCTTCTTCCATTCAGCCCCATTCTTGCGGACCGTCGCTATCTCTGCATGGATGCTTTCGTTATGGTTTAAGTGACAGCGTGACGGTCCTCCCTGAGGTGGCACCCCAGCAAGGGGCACGTCGCATGGAGCGAAAAACTTCAAACATACCCTCACGATCTATCTGGTTGGAGCTAAAACAGCTACGATAGGGTATTCTGATGTGGTATAGATGAAGTGTGGACACTGACTTCGGAAACCGGGGTGCCCCAGATGTAAAATTCGTGCGCTGCAGTGGCGCCTTCCTTCAGTCGAAGCCTTCTCTCGTCGACGTGACGTCACACCCACCGTTCGTCTTCAGGACGCGCTGGGCCGGTATGTAATGGAAGACCCCGCCCACACGGTGGCAGATCGTCACTGTCACCTGGTCCTCGCCCTCGCTACCAGAGCTTTCGACGCTGTCCGCTCGGCGACGCTGCGGTCGAAGTTGCGGCTCTGACTTGAACGGCACGTAGTTCCAGTCCCTGCGAACGAAAGCAAGGCAGTCTA
Source organism: Pollicipes pollicipes (assembly GCF_011947565.3). Classification (NCBI taxonomy): domain Eukaryota; kingdom Metazoa; phylum Arthropoda; class Thecostraca; order Pollicipedomorpha; family Pollicipedidae; genus Pollicipes; species Pollicipes pollicipes. The sequence continues at coordinate 27,361,697 of NW_023596448.1, forward strand.
ACTCGACTACGACGGCTAAATAAGCTTAGTTTGGTTGCAGCTGACTTACTGAAAAGAGGAACTTGAGAGGCATGTGTGTAACGAAACTAACAAGGCAACTGCAAGACTAACAAGGCCCGACTAGCCATTACACTTGACGTGATCCAAACTCGGTAACTAATCGCAAAGCTAACAAGTCGCGATCAAATCGTCGCTATTTTCAAAATTTCATTTACACATGGCACACGAAGCCCGTTTTAAAGAGAACTCCTCGCCCTTGATTACAAAGTGGTGTCCAATAGCTTTGAGCACTGACGCAGCAGCTGAGACCCGCAGACTTACACAGCGGTGCACGACTGCTCACGCTTGGCTCACGCTCACCTGAACATGTCGAACCGTTTGAGAAGGTGCTCCGCGTGTGCCTGCTCCCGCCCCCTCTCCTCTCCCGCCGGTGTCATGTCTAGGCTCGGGTCATAGCTGTCCACGTGCCGTCCCTCACAGCACCCTGGCGCTGCACAGGGGACGTCACCGACAGCCTCGTCCAGCTTGTCTGGCGAGCGCTGCGTCCCCTCCTCCACCGGCGGCGAGGCGGACCGGTGGCGCCGGGGTGCGGCCGGCGGTGGAAACATGAACTGGCGGAACGCTGCCTCCAGAGAGCCGTGCGACCGCGAGCCCTGGAAGGGGGGCGCTGTCGGGGGCGGCACGCGCACGAAAGCCGGAAGCGCCGACAGTGGCGGCGGCAGCGGGGCCACCTCCAAGTTGCCCAGGAGCGCGCACAGGTGCTCATCCGGGATCGACGGCTGCTCCGTTCGCGTCGGCGCTGGAGCTGGAGCTGGAGCTGGCGCTCGGGTCAGCGCCAGAGTTGGCGCCGAAGCTGGTGCTCGGTCTAGCGCTGGGACCGCAGTTGGGGCCGGAGGCGGAGCTGGAGTTGGAGCTAGCGCTAGAGACTGAGCTGGCACGGACGTTGCATCGTGAGCTGGCGCTGGTGCTGGCGCTGGTGCTGGTGCTGGTGCTGGTGCTTGCATTGGCAGCAGGGCACGCTCAGGAGCCGTCACTGTCGCCGTCGCCGCGGGCGCCCGTCGAGAGCGGAGAGCCCGCCCTGTGCCGCTGCGGGCCTGAGTCCGGGAGGCTCCCTGCATCGCTGACCGGGTGCTCCTTCTGCGGCCCTGACTGCGCGCGCGGCCCCCGCTCGGGCCTGCCTGGCGGGGCGCGGCCTCGCCCAGTTGCACCTGTGCGTTGTCTAGGAACGGCTGGATGCCGTAGTAGCAGAACAGGCTGGAAGACGGGGCGAGAGCTGGTGAGAACCAACCAGGAACGCGAAAATTGACAGAAAGAATGGAAGAATGCCCTCCCTTAAACGACAAACGTGAGAATGATATACAAAAAACATGACGTTGCAAACAACACTTGGGGCTTGTTATACCACGTTCAAGACGACAAAGAAGCCAATGACGAAGGAGACAGCGGTGTGCGGCCAGTGGAGGCCTAGGACACATGCTAGGTGGTTGCTGTCGTGACCTGCCACACCACGTGACGGTAGGGAGTTCAGACAGTCTGCCGGAAAGCACTAACGCAACGCTGTACTGACGCAATCTGAGGATGGAAAACATGCTGTTACGCCAAGCTGTAGCACAGTCCGTTGGCATCACGCTGCAACGTGATGCTGCCACGTGGGTTGTTGGTATGTCGTAGCCAGAGGCGTGGCTGGTACACGGCTGTAATGGTACGGCCTGAATTTCGAAGAGCAGTTTTGGTCCCAAGCGTAGGTGCTACCAAGGCACTCCAACTCTTTTTAGCCCGCTTTTATCTTTCATTTTAGCACCTTAGATGACACCTGTCCAAATGTTGGGAATAAGTGTATCGAGTCATGAGACGGATCGTCGGGCAAACCCTTCGTTCATATCAAGTGCATAGCCTCCTACGATAGCGCAAGCAGGAGCACAGGAGGCACGTACCCCCCACCCCCTCCCCCCCCTTAGGTTCCGAGGGGCCCGAAGGGCTCCTCGAAGCCTGAGATTAAGGGCCCAATTTGAGTGCCTGAAGGAATCGAAAGGCCAGCCGGAGGTCTCATTCAGGGACACCAGCCGCAGGGTCGAGCACTCCACGCCAGTCAAACGGCTGTACGTGCTGATCAGGGGCCCACCGAGTCGATAAGGGCCTATATTACGGTCAGGCAACACCCCCAGGAACGCACGTTCAGCTCCGTAGCGGCATGGGCCTAAAGGCCCATTTCCCAAGCAGGGACAAAGCTGGAGCCAGCGATTTACATTGCTCGTGGCACCACGGCGCCGAACAGGGGCCTTGTGTTGTCAAGGGGCCCCGAGTCGGCCAGAGGTAGTGCTCGAGGAGGCCCGAAGAGAGGGTCTAGGGGGCCCACGGATCCGATGATCAACGGCCCGATTAGAGGATCTCAGTGTATAAAGGACTGGTCGGAGTCCGGTCTTGGTCTGGTTGACTGGTCCGCGAAGACGGACCCTCAAATAGCGATCAGAGGGCCCTTCGCGCTGATCCGAACCCCCTGAGTAGATATGGCTTATATGTCGGTCAGGTACCACCGTACCACATAGTCGGTTCCGTGTCCCCGAACCGACTATGTTGACCCGAGGACCAATTTACCAATCAACTACGAACCCGGAGCCAGTGATTTACACTGGTCGGGGGCATTGTATCTGTCAGGGGTCCACAGCGCCTAACAGGGGGCCCTGTACTCGCAAGAGCCTCGAGACGACCAACGTAAGTGTTCGATGAGACCCGAAAAGGGACCCGGGCGGCCCACCGGAGCCGACTATCAACGGCCCGATTAAAGGGCAAAAGGACCCAAAGGACTGACTGTGGGTCACAAAGATAATCGTGGCTCGTAAGATCGTGACCTACTATATCAGTCGGAGATCTTTTTTCACCGTTTGAGGAGCCCCTGAGATAATGCGGTTGTCCAAGTTCGTCAGGGACTACAAACGCCGAACAGTCGGTTCCATGCTCTTCTGAACGCTCGAGACCCATTACCCAAGCAGTAACGAGGCCCAGGTCCGCGATTTGCAGTGCTCGGAGCTCCTGACACAATGAAGGGTTCCTGTGTCGGGTCAGGAGCCACAGTGCAGAACAGGGGTACTGTGGCGACAAGTGTCCCCGAGTCGGAGCGGTGTTTGAGGGAGCCCGAAGAGGGACCGAACGGTCTCTCGAGACCAAAGATCAAGGGCCCGTTGGGATGGCTGAAAGGTCCGAGGGGCTGGCTGGAGATCACACTAAGAACCGACACCGATAGGGCCGTGATCTCAAATATCAGTAAGATGATCTCTTGCACCGACAAGAACCTTCCGGGACAGAACGTTCCACTATTTTGACCAGAGATCACGGAAAACGAACTGTCGGTTCCGTGTGGGTCTGAGCTCTGGGGGCCCATTTTCCAAGCAAGAACAACATTCGGCCAGCGATTTACATTGGTCGGGCTCCTGTATCGTTCACGGGCCCACCGTGCCTAACAGGGTATTCTGTGTCAACAAGGGACCTCAATTCGGTCAGGGGAAGATTCGCTCAACAGGGGCGAGGACAGGAGCCCGAATGGCAGAGGGTCCATTGTGTTGGTCGGGGTCCTCTGACAACTGAAGGAAACACAGGAATTTATGATGAGGGCTCACACTGAGGTAATAAAAGAGACCTGTGCCAGTCAGGGGCCCCCAGTACCTAGCAGTGGGGCCTTCAACCCTATTCCAACATTCGCCGTTAAGCCCAACTGGAATCTATGTGCCAATTATTTGACCACCTGCGATGAGCAGGGATGTTGTTGCGTCGAAGATGGTTCATGCGTCGATCCTGGGTGCACTGTGCGGGTCAGAAGGCCTCCCGCGTCCGGGAGAGGACCAATAAGATCAGATGTATCCCTCTAAGGTCCTCCGAATCGGCCAGGGGATGCCGCCCCATGCCGCCAGAATGACGGCCGGAAAACACACCGCGGTGGGACAGAATGGCCCTTCAGCCCTTGACCGGGAGCAACAATGTGCCCCCTAGTGTTGCACTCAGGGGCCCTTTACCGGAAATAAGGGGTCTCATTAGTGCTGAATGGAGTGCCACAAATTGAGTCACTCACCCCCCCCCCCCCAGTGTTGCACTCAGGGGGGCCCTTTACCAGAAATAAGGGTCTCGTTGGTGCTGAATGGAGTGACTCAAAATGAGCTGAAAGCGCACAAGGCCCTCCCATGTTTCCTTGAGAACGTTCCTTATTTTGCAAAATCTGCTAGTGAAACAAATACCACACAAATTTTGAGCCTTTGCGCCGGGTGCCAACAGTGTTGTGGTAAACGCGCACGCGCCAACCACTGCGCGTCTGGGAAACCACAGGTACGGGGTTCGATTCCCACGATGCCGCCCGCCCTTCCCGCCAGGGTGAGGGGCTGGCGGTGCCATTTAGATCCAGCACTTGAGTGCGTCATAAAACCCAATGACACGCCCGTGATCTTGGGGAGCAAGGATAGCAATAGCTTGGGTTCCAGTTTTTACAGAACCTAAAGACGTTGGCCACTGCAAGTAACGCCGGGGGCGGGCGCCGAGTGCGCAACAATGACCATCGTAAAGTAATGTTTCTAAATGTCTTTCAAAATCAATGCGTATAATTCAAAGATTGCCATGAGCGCATCTTTTTTGCAAGTTTGAAAGAGTCTTCTGGACAGTTTAACAGGAACAGCAACGCGGAAGGTAGAGATTTTACCTTACTGTTCCAGCTCCACCACCAGATTCCTGCATCACTTTGCGGTGCCGTGAAGACCAATGCGTTATTGCCATGAATCTAAAAACCGGTCTATATTCCAGTTAAAGAAGACACAAATGTGTTATATATATATATATATATATATATATATATATATATATATATATATATATATATATATATCGTGTAAGAAAACTATGCCCTGAAAAACAAATGGGTCACATCCGACGATTTTTGTGGGGGCTGTTTGTAAATCCAGAGCCTTCCCTTGCCAAAGCTCTGGCAGCGCCCCCGCAATGAACACGTTGCTTCGTGTCGTGAAGCCAGGTCATGACTCCATCGGATCACTCACATGCTATGCAGGCAGTTTGTGGTGCCACAACATAGGAGCCTGGGCACTAGGTACAGCTGGTTTCGGTTTGCGTTGGGTCTGCCAATCGTAAGACACCATCAGCTGGACTGAGCCAATCACAAGCCACCCTCGGCACGTGCGCTGATCACAAATCACTGTCAACCAGTCACAGACGTCCGCTAGCAAGTTAGCGCACGTCGCAATGCTTCCGATCGAGTTTGTTTTAATGTTTGCCTCATAGGTTTAAGTTTGGGTCAAAACACGCTGGCTAGCTGGCTACAGAGTGATGTGATGCAACGCTCTGGCTGTCACTTGTGAACACACAAGCTTTGCCTTTGTGCCAACGCGCAAGTACATGAATACCCAAGAAACGGCTATTTTTGGTACGAACCAGATACGGCGGGCCAAAAGCCTTAAAAAGAGCCAATAATTCAACGGAGCAGCCGAATCGGTCTAGCCCACGCCTCCGAACGCTGCTTTATGCGCCGCGTCTGATTATGTAGACTACTTTGACGTGCTTGTTACAGACAACACAGAAAGAGGAAAAGGAAAGGAGGCGGGCAAACGAAGGCAAGGCCGATCTCACGCCTCCACTGGTGTTAAGCCATTAATTAAGCTAAAGCTGAAAAACGGTGAGCTTCTTCCATGAACGGAGGCCGACGGCATCTAGGCGTAATGTTTTACACCAACGTGTCACCTACCGGGTCAGATCAATGACCCAACAGCAGATAAAGCTTTACGTGTGAATAACCACAGATCAAAAATTTGTGTGGGTATGCCACCAGATGACAGCTGGAGGATCATATGAAACATTCCAAACACAATTTTACGCCCGCTACCACTTTCCTTGGATTGATTAGGCCACGTCGACCAAATTCGTCCACATACCAAAATGGTGTGTAAATATTTGAATGAAACGGTATTTTAATGTGCCAAATGGATGCAAATTTAGGCTCAAACGCACCTGAAATTCAGATTGAGTGCCCGCAATCATTTGGTATGCATAATGTGGAAAAGTCAGCCATCATCCACATAGTTCAACTGCTGTGTGGCCTTGGCTGATTTTGAACGATCGGTGTCTTTGTAGACGAAGAAAGTTTCATGGCTCACACCAATTTCTACAGTGATTGTAATGGTGAGGCGCGTTATCTGCCGTTGATCGAGAGTCGTGATGCTCCTCTCTGTATCCAAATAGGGAAAATGGAAATAAATGGAATATTGTACCCTGTCATTATTATCATTATCATTATCATTATTATCACATCATGACATCATTATTCGTTACATTCGGACGGCTCAAGCCCTCCCGCGACGCAATGTTGGCATGTCGATGTATCATTGTTCAATTTGTGTGAAGCAGGCAGCAAACAGATAAACGGTGGCCGTTTATTCGCCAGCATGTCATGCCACACCTTCGAAAATGTGAGCACAAAAAGAGCAGCGCTATGGAATGCAGCCTTTATTTTGATAAGTATTTAGTAGCTATTAAATCAGAACTAACCTTGTCCACAAATGAGTGACCGAGTGTTATCTGGCATATCGCACAAGGGCGTGGGCAACGAATTGTGTTATGGCAATCCTGACCCGTAAAATTTTTTGGAGTGGGGTGGGATACAGCTTTTTATAAATCGTATGTCTCCTTGGATGATTAAATTATTTTCCGAATCGGACGGGAATTAGCCTCTGTTGTATTTCTTCCAAAACGTGAGCTAACCATAGATTCTATAAATAAATTAACCAGCGCAAATGGATCGAATTTGACTGAAGACTGTCAATTTCCAAAACAAAAATGAAATATTTCCACGATTGTGATCTTGTGAATTGGGGCGAAATGCGATGTTTTAGTCTGGCCTTTTGATACAAATTCTTGGAATCCTTTTACTTCCTGAACTTTGAATATTTGTACGAAAGTGGATTATTGGGGCCGGGGAGGACAGCGCTTCATATATCCATATGACTGATAGGCTAGATGGACTGCACGCTGGGAAGTCGATGAATGAAGTATTCAAGTTCGGGGACGATATCGCGGAATCGTGACCCTTTTTGCAAGCGAGCTGCTTGATCAGTATCATATCATGTTGCATGTGTCCAATACATCTTGGGAATACATCGCATATCCCACGGGCCCATGATGACACAGTTTGCCGCCACCATGCCATCGAAGTCCACTAGCCCGCTCCTGGTCACCACGCCTCTGCGCCGGTGACCGTACTCACGCCAGAGCTCGGTTCTCGAAGCCTGGAGGCGCCCGGGTCAGGTCAGGCTCGTAGCCCGGTGGTGCCTGCGCCAGGCTGGGGTCGGACCGTGATGACGACATGGATGATGCGCTTGGACCGGCCGCCCCCTCCCGACCACTGCGGGGGCAGCAAGACGAACGGCGGCGTCACGAAAGCACCGGGGAATACAGGCGGCAGTCCAGATCGCAGTCGATGGAGAAAAGCAAAGAAAAAGCATGCAAATGAAGCTGCTCTCATGGAGTAGCTCAACAGGGTAAAGAGGGCCCCCGTGTTTTCTTTTGTCGTTTTATCTTTTAGACCCAGCGCTGCCACGAGTCCGCTCTTCCAGATCACCGCAGGACTCAGCTACTCTCCAAAAAACTCACCTTCCTGATCCCGAATTGAGCGGGCAGCTCGGATTGGCGATGACAGTCACGTGGCAGTTGGACCGGGACGGCGTGTTGTCATGGTGACGATGGACGAGTGACGGACTGCCGCGCCGGTAACTCATACTGGTCCTGATCAGGAAACACGAAAAATCTGCCAGTCCGTCATTGGTGTGTCATTTCTTACGCCTAAAAGCACAGTGATAGTTACTGTCGCAACCTTTCGCGCTGGATACCGCAGGCGGAAACAGTAAAGTGCGAGCCGTAGGGATTCTCAACCCCCCCCCCCCTCCCCCCCACCCACACACAATCACAGGGTTGAGGTGCTGCGAACCAACTCGCTATAACCGATCCGCAAAATGCGACCCGCCAAAAATAGCAAAAATACCGGTTCTCAAAATCAGGAACAGAACTGAAAATGCGCTGGACGACACCAGGCCTCATCCGCCACATGCCTTATCACAGAGCAGAGCAGTGCCTACAGTTCATAGTTTGTGGGAAATCGGAGCGCGTTTTGTGCACAGACGCAAAGGAAAACCACCGAGGATGTCTGCGACTTTTGCGGAAAGTGACTGCTAAGTGACGATGGGCTAAGATGGCCAGAGAGAATGAAGAGGAGAAAGAAAGAAGAAAAACAGAGAGAAAGAAAAAGGCACCGAGTAGGAAAAACGGCGCTGGGGATCAATTCCAGCTCAAATGTGTCAGCTAAGGCTGAGTTCGAAATGCATGGTTTGTGGGCACATTTGTTGATGCCTTTGACCAGAGGGTGAGCAGAAATTTTTGCTTAAACAGAGCTGAAGGTACCATGTCATACCATAACGTACATGTATTGTTAAACTATCTTAAACTATCTTAATGTACATGTCTAATTTCTGTTGAAGCAGAGCTGAATGTACATACCATACCATACCATGCGTCATACCTGGCCATACGTGGATGAAGCCTTTTGTGCAAAGATAAAATAATTTGTCAAAAATCTCATCTTAAAGTTGGCATAGCATGGCAAAAACAAAATACCTTAAAACACAATCCAGTTCGATCAGCTTTTCGCCATATGTTTGTTTATCCGGCAACCGAATTTGTAGTGCGCGTTATGTCTGGCTTAAAAGGTGAATGTTTGCCGTCTAGTATTGTGTGCTGTATAACATCCTCAATATGTAGGGACAGGGGTGAAAGTATATGGTATGTTGGCAAGTCAAACGGCCCATTCGGCTACGGTTTAACAAGCACGTCCTAGACGCAAAAAAAAACAAACTCCTGGACATCCACTGACGGTCACTTTCTTTTCTTTTTATTGAGATTTGACCATTTCACCATTTCACCAAGACCATGAGATTTGGCATAACGAGAGCCCCTTGGCTGTCAACATTTTGCAACAACAAAAAACCGAAGTCTATCCTTTCCCTGCAAAATTTGTGAATCAGTCCACATACGCGAACTAAAAACCTCACCAAATAGAAATATTTCATCCTGAAAATTGTGTGGTCTTTATCCGCACAAAGCTATTGCATTTCATCTCCCGTGATTCATTGTAATTTTGTCAGGTCCAAGTGTGGGAAAAGTGTGCCTCTGCCCACCTGTATGCTGAGGCAAAAACCCCTTTCAACTCCCACCCCATTTTACCCCATTTTACCCCAACCCCATCAAAACCCCATTTTAATTCCATTTTAATAGCTGAATGTGATTTTGTTTTATTGTGAAGTGAGAAACTCATTTCATTTGAGACAACTCTCTCACCCTCCCAAGAGCTTCTATGCGTGGCGCTTCTACTTGGGTGTTGTGGTCTTACTTCCTGCATAATCTCGCCCAGAATCTCTGAATCTGTCGAGCAACAGCCATCATATGGTGGTGTGCGGCAAATAGCGGAACGGAACTTATAATTCCGTAAATTGTGCCCGCTAATTATTGATCCGATAAGAAGTGCACTTCGTTTTGCCCCACATTTGCTGATCGCGAATTATTTGATTAGATGAATGTTGAGAGAAAGAATATAAGCTCAATCACGTTTACGTTTATTGATAAATCAAATAGATAAATATTAAGCTCGGCACCTGTAGGCTAAGAAGCAGTTATAAAGAATGCGGGATCATGAGTCAGCTGCATCGCATTCAAATAAATATAAATGGGCCGCCTATTCAGAATCACTCTGTTTCATTAGTATGGACACTTCGGACTATGCTTGAAAATGTTCGTATCTCAAGTCAATGTGTCAACCATATGTGTATTAAAAGGTTATTAGCTTCTTAATAGCTAACTTCACGCCACATTCACATTTAACATGTAGATTGAATCGTTGATAATGCGGAGTTCATATAATATAAGAGATGACTTTTGTACCATAAGAGGCAATATTGTACAGCGTTTATATAATGCCAGGAGACCTATTGAAGTGGACGAACATTGTGAGGACGCAGGTGCTACTCCTTGCTTTCACTCACCGTCTTTTCAGAAGCTTGATGAAACCCGTGCAGCGTTTGTAAAACAGTGAATAAGGCTTGAAAAGCTTCCAAACATGAATTCCGCAGCTGACCTGAAAATTGAACGCTTTTTTTAGGGCTCCACTTTGCAATTTGTGTATTGGCCCGAGTCCTGACCAAGAACACCGACTGTGCGGCAGTGGGCGAGCCCTGAGCAGCTCCAGAGCAAGTGATAAGCTCTAAGTGTTACAAAACACGCACATACGCCGAAGACAGGCAGCCGCGGCTGGAGAAAGCACGGTATTCGAGAAGCTATCTAATTTCCTTGAACAACAGCGACATATTGCCGTGGCATCGTAATCCGAAGAAGGCGGTACATCGAAGAAGGTTGGCAAAGTTTTCTGCCCGTACCATGACCAACTCCTAGATATGAAACCGACTAGTTACCACAATAGACCCTGACAATTTGCCGCATTGATTGATTTTGGTCATGGACGCTTGCAACCTGTTTTGGGATGGGGAGCTCAAATTCTGACGATATCCATCCCTTAATGTATCTTAATTGAAGCACCAGTTTCGTCATCTAACACTGCCAAAAACCACGAGCTGAATGACTCGATAAATTTTCTTCCTAATATCAGCCCTACAACTTTACCGTGGCAGGATAGCAAGACGTCTTGTAACAATAAAACCGCGTCGGAAACATGCACACGGACATGAGAGCTTATAGAGCGTGCTGCCAACCTTACCAGCTTTAAATTGAGCTCCACTGTCTTTGAGACGCTCCACACCCGGCGGCCTCTGCCCCGCCTGACCCGACTGACGGAACCCAAGGTCACTGACCCCGAGGCGGCCGGTCACTGCCCCAGGCAGGGCAGTCAGCTGACTACAGCTTGGTAAAGAGGCAGCTGGCTCGGGGGTCATTCGTGCCGTTTTAACGGTAAACTTGAGATACTTAAATCGAGTGGGGACGCCACTGACTGGTCTGCTGCCATGATATTGGAGAACAAATGTGAAGCGCAGACACAAAATGTTCCCGATAGCACACAGGTAAGGTGGAGCTCATGTGGCGATTCCTATATCAGATGTATCACAGGAATTGTCTTACTTGAGGTAGATGGTTGAAATGACTCGGAGGCTGACATGTTTGTCTACTGATGTGTAAAAATAAAGAGATTCAGTAACATAAGAAGATCGTTGATACCGTGTTACTACCAAGACCTCTGCATCTGTATTTTGTTGAATGCTGGGTTAGGGAATACGAAATGAGTTGCGTGGGCGAATGAGTTTTACTTGAACCATGCTAGACTGTTGAACTTGAGCGACCCTGTCCAGACGTTACACTTTCTGGAAGCCAAGATTACTGCAGCTGCTGACGGAACTCTGATCACGCAGCTTGCAGCAAAAAGGAGCACGACTATTCAAAAGCTGCGTCTCATCCTCAGTCAGGCATTTTGGTGCAGGCTGCTTGATCGGCCACGTTTGTCCAGCAGGATTGCAGTATCACCACGTTTGTCCAGCAGGATTGCAGTATCACTACGTTTGTCCAGCGGGATTGCAGTATCACCGCGTTTGTCCAGCGGTATTGCAGTATCACCACGTTTGTCCAGCAGGATTGCAGTATCACCACGTTCGTCCAGCAGGATTGCAGTATCATCACGTTTCTGGTTTATCTCCTCGTTCGATTAACGCGGAGGACAAGTAAAAAATTTTGCATTGAAAAAGCTGAGGAGCACGGGTTGAAACCGTGTCGCCACGCCAATGATCTGGCACGGCAGCCACGCGGGATACAATAAATATACGAGAATAGTTTCTGATGAAGGAGGAAGCCATCTTCCTCACTGATGATGTCGTGGACCGGCGTGTGCAGCATGTCGTAATGCCCCGTGCGTAAGCCTTAGACCCACCCGCGGGGGGCGTTTTTTTTAAAGATTTTGTCAGATCCCAGTAAGCGAAGCGGATGAGAACACGAAACGGAATGGATTCCGGCTACAAGTTACTGACGACTCTCAACGCTTTCCGACGCATAGGTGTGGAAGTAATCGGTCCGAAAGCGCTGATCACATCATCATTAAATAACTCGCACCTACCCGGTCCGGCCCCGGGCACCACCCAGCCCACCGTTAGCCCGGTCTGGCCCCGGGCACCACCAGACCCCTGTAGGTCGGTCCGGCCCCGGACACCACCAGCCCCCTGTAGGCCGGTCCGGCCCCGGGCATCAGCCAGCCCCTGTAGGCCGGTCCGACCCCGGGCACCACCAGCCTCCTGTAGGCCGGTCCGGCCCCGGGCACCATCAGCCCCCTGTAGGCCGGTCCGGCCCCGGACATCAGCCAGCCCCTGTAGGCCGGTCCGGCCCCGGGCGCCACCCAGCCCCCTGTAGGCCGGTCCGGCCTCGGGCACCACCAGCCCCCTGTAGGCCGGTCCGGCCCCGGGCGCCAGCCAGCCCCCTGTAGGCCGGTCCGGCCCCGGGCGCCACCCAGCCCCCTGTTGGCCGGTCCGGCCCCGGGCACCAGCCAGCCCCCTGAAGCCCGGTCCGGCCCGTGTCGATGCTGCCGGCAGTTGCCTGCCCCCTCCTGGGCTAGTCCAGAGAGATGGTTCCAGACAGTCGAGGTCATTGTTTGAAAGATAGTAGCGATGGGGTTATGAGCCTTCTTCCCCACACCCAATGACAGTGGCTGTCTACTACGCGCACAGTGATTGTGAGGCGTTCATAGATTTCGGAAGCGATGGTTTGCGTTACCCGTTTACATGAAACATACAGCGACCAGGGCCACGCCTTGTCACCGAAAGGTCTTGTGTTGGCCACCGTCCGCTTCTGGGACTTGTACCTCGGTGATATCACCCAAAGGTCTAGTGTTGGCCGCCGTCCGTTTCTGGGACCGGTACCTCGGTGATGTCACCGAAAGGTCTAGTATTGGCGACCGTCCGTTTCTGGGACTTGCAGCTCGTTGACAAGCTATGCACAGAATGCGGAAGGCAAGCCCCAAAGAATGCTTTTAATGCCATGGCTTCGTCACCGCAGAACTCTGATACCAGTTATGCGATATCCATTCGATTTATGCGGATGCTAGATTGGATTGGCAACATTTATGATGAAGTTTCTATTTGAGTTTTTGTGAGGGACTGATGATGGTCGCACTATTCACGTAGTGTAGATTGACAAACTTTCGAACGACGACGGCATTAAAAACGAACACTTAATGGCAAAGTATGATCTTAAGAAAATATCGTGTCTACGGTCCAGTTCTTAATGATAATATATGCTATGGAAGGCTCATGTTACCCAGCTGTCAGCTTTCCTGTGCCGACTGGCGTTACTCCGACTCCGATGAGAGTCATGAGGACATTCAGAACCTGTTTGGTGATCACACTGCTCGCAATGTCTGTTGGCGAACATAGCAGATGCGCGGAATATCATGGATCTCTTCTGGATGGATCTCTTGGAGATCCTGCTTCTCGAACGGCTCCTAAGGACGCTCCTGGTGATTCAGAACTCCACCGAATGGATCGGAGTCTGGGCCCAGGCTGTGACGGATCTTGTATTTTTAAAGTACCCGGCTTTGGGGGCAGGCTCGACGGATCTGGCCGAGACGGAGCTGGTTCGGCCGAGATATCCCAATAAAGCAGATCCGTGGGGTTCGAGTCCTTGGAATCTGCTTTCCGCATTCTGTGTATAGATGTCACTGACTAATATACAAGAAGTAGAGGTGAACAGTGGCCAACAATAGACCTTTTGGCGACTGGTCGCAGCCCTTGATGGGGCGAATGCTGCTTCCTGTTAAACGGGTTAACGCAAACGTTCCCTTCCGAAAGGTGAGAACGCCCTATAACTGCTGCACGTAAGGCGGTCTATGAAATACAGCTCGCATTACGTACTGAGCCACGTTTGAGACAGCCGATGTCACTGAGTGGATGGTAAGTTGGAGGAGGGGGAGGTTAGTAACTGCGATGTTATTATCTTTCGAACAATGACTTCAGCCGTCTGGCGTTGTCTCTCTGCACCAGCACGGGACGTGCCGACGACTGCCGGCAACATCAACGCGAATCAGACCGACCGACAGGCGACCGGGTGGTGTTCGGCTGCCATTTACAAACTTAACCTTAAAATGTGTAAAAAAGACGAACATCGAAAGTCTCCAAACAGCTCGCGTGAGAACGGACATGCTCATGACCCTTAAAGGCGTATTCGCAATTAGCCCTGAAAAGGTCACCAAAAAGTGATGGGTGATCAAAGCCGCTCAAGCAAAGTTGCAACACGGGTGAGCCTATTGTGCAATTAAAGCGCGCCGTCACACAGTCCGCCAAGTTGGAATGCTGAATGATGATGATGAAGACAATGATGAAAGCGGTGATGATAATGCGTGATGACGATGAGGAAATGATAAATGTTACCTTGCACCCTGTGGCCACTGGCCAGTGTTCACGGTATGATAACCCCTACATGACTCATATTTTTCAGATAGACATGAACATGCCTGTGATCAGGGAAATGTTCTACGTTTGAAGCTATTAAAACAAACACCAGATATGGAGAAATGAGCTCACTTATAGCTAGTAGTATACCTTGAAGTGGATAAGACTGTTCTAGACATCACAATTTCCCTATCTAGTTAACATGTTCCTCATTACGTCATCATTTGATTTCGTCATCGTTCCTTGCACAACATTGATTGGGCGCCAGCTGACAGCCGTTATGTTTTGAAATCGTGCGCACGAACGCCAGATATCAACGACTCTACAATTATATTTTTATTGACCTTGATCGCCGCATGGCCAGTGCAGCAGCAGGGTTTGAATGACGTTATTATGGCGTCATGGATGCTTGGGTGGCCTTACAATAGACTCCCCCAAATATTCTGCACATCTTTCCGGGTATGTAGCTAATAAACTAGAAAGGTTTAGGTCTTTAGAAGGGCAGGGCTGTGAAACGCACCGAATGGTCTTATAGATGGCTTTCGTAGTTTACACTCCTATGCACATGTAGGACACGCCCTTTACCTGATATAGCACCGAACACCTTACAGTTTGATGTGTTGGTGGACGACGGAACCACTCATTACATGGTCAAAGGTCAGGTCAAACAGTAGCGTTCACAGTTCAGACACGCTGGGAGGGGATAGCATGGGCCATAACTATCGAACCAACAGTGCTTAGTTTGCGAACGAGAGCCTTACGCTGCTTCCAAGTGGTGCATCTCACTTAGTTGGTGTTTCCTTTATCTCGGGAGCGTATCAACGCGTGGTTCGCTTGACCGGATATTTTGACGTTGTTGCCATCGACATCTCGTGCCTTTATCTATCACGCAATGCAGACGATAGCCCGAGGACGTTGACCTTCGCCTAAACCGCAACTCCCCGCGTCACCACCCCCTCCCCCCCCCCACACACCTAGCCCTCCAGTATCGTCCTATCATAACTACCCGCACCTCTCGGCAGAATCACCACCAGCTGACGATTGGTGCCCAGCTCCCCTCACAAGCTCTCGGGACGGACGAAACTTCACAGCCGTCCTCACCGAGAGAGCGGCCGCAGCCTTGCTCGCTGAGCGGGGGCTTGAGGCCCCTCTCGCCGAGCGGAGGCTCGCGGCCCCTCTCGTCGAGCGGGGGCTCGCGGCCCCTCTCGCCGAGCGGAGGCTCGCGGCCCCTCTCGTCGAGCGGGGGCTCGCGGCCCCTCTCACCGAGTGGGGGCTCGCGGCCCCTCTCACCCAGCGGAGGCTCGCGGCCACTCTCGCCGAGCGGGGGTTCGCGGCCCCTCTCGCCGAGCGGGGGCCCGCGACCCCTCTCGCCGAGCGAGGGCTCGAGGCCCCTCTCGCCGGTCGCCGCTGACGGCGCCGCGCCGTTGCTCGAAGCCGGCAGGCTGTGCGCCAGCCTGGACAAGCAGCTGGAGAAAGTGGGAGCTCACGCTCCGTCTGTGGAAGACCCGTTACACTACTGCATGCAACTACTCTGGGTGCCGTTCGAGGTATGAGTACTTTGTATCTGTCAGGGCCTGTTTGTTGTCGTTTAACCCCAGTTGCGTTTATTTTACCTGTTTTGGGGTTGACTTTTGATACTGAGGTTCGGTTACCATGGGCAAGCTGAGTTGGCTGGTGCAGGTCGCTTTAGCGTTTTAACTAAGCTCCTCCCACCGAGCAGGGCACGAGAATCGATAAGGCCATTGGGATCCGAGTGAGGTGTACGTGCTCATGGAGATATTGGGCATAACGACGCAGGAAACACTATTGGCTTCCTCACTACAACCCGCTTCTTAATAACACTGCTGAGTAAGCCACTTTAGAAACGTTGTAATGGAACTTTTATGTGATGTAATGTAACAGCCATTCGTCGACGGACAGGCCGACATTTGATGCAGGAGACGCGGCAGTGCAATAGCGCAGCGGAAGATTGGCATCAATGGTGGGATGTATTTCACTGAAAAGTGCTGGCATACGATGGCGAAATCATCGGCCCGATGTTTGGCCTGTGTTAAGGCACGAGCAGTTTATAAAACAGGTGTATCACAACCTCAGGGTAATTCGAAGCCTGGTTCTCGGATCTTCGCTGATGCAACAAGGCAAGCAAGGCATGTGAAAAGCCAACGATATCAACCAGGTTTGCGAGAGCCAGCTTTGTTAAATAAACTGTCTTTTTACAGCTAATTTATATAAAACTAGCTAGCATTCTAGGCAGAGGCATTACCTTTCCTTCTGTTTTTCCTGACTATTCCAGGCGAAGTGTTCCGTTGCGCCCAATTTTACCCAGTATCGGGTTGTTTGCTCCGATGATTCGACCCAGTAAAATTATTGCCCTGAATTGTTGGTGTCACTTCAATAGTGCTATCGACAGCATTTCTACGCGTTATCACTTCTACTGCAAAACCCCCTACAAAATTCACTTATACACGATATTACTGCTACTGCACAGTTGCAAGTGATATGAGTGGTACACAATAAAACTAATGCTTCAAAAACTCATACTTCAAAGTATTACGCCTTGATCGCCTTGAATTTATTGGTGTCAGGACATAAGTGCAACGGCACAAATTCCTATCGACATGATTGTTTCGATACTATTGCTACGCGACATATCTCTCCAAAAGCTTGCACAAATTTTAACCATACGCGATATTTCTTCTAATGCAAAGTTATATGCGGTACAGGTGTTAATTTGGTGTTAAACGAGAAAACGTATGCTAAACAAACTTATACTTCAAAACTTGCGCTCGGAAATAGTGTGCTTAAAGTTCATGCTTTAGGATTGTATCCTTCATAAACTTACGCTTTAAAAACTTACGCCCACCATTCAGTATACTGTAGAAATAGAAATATCCGATTGCAAAACAACATTTATTTTGCTCTCAACCTTTTGCGATGTTTATGCTATATGATACAGGCCACATTTCACAAATCATACGCTCATTACTTCCACTCACGGGTTAAGCCCCGCAAATAACGGAACGGTCAGACGCATGGGAGTACTGGGACGGACGGGTGAAATCGGACTAGAGGCCTGCGCCCCATGATATCGATGCGCGTTAGTACTGCTGCGAACATTGCGGTTGACAGGATCACGACAGCAGTAACTCTACGTGACATTTCTTTTACTGAAAACAAAACGTTTTGTCGTGTCGCAACCGAAATGTGAGGCTGAGCAAAGAAAATCGGCCAAACCTGCCCCCAAATACAAGAATCTCGCGGTTTGTCCCAAATGTGACACACAACTTCCTTTGACAGATGGGAGGTGGGTGGGGTTCCTGGTTGAATATGATGCCACGCCCTTAGTCTGGTGTTCACTAAAACGCGACATTTACTGCAATGACGTATATAAGACTAGTGCTAACGCGGAGGAACTAATGCTTCAAAAAGTTACACCAGTCATTGAAATCTTGCTACCGAAGCTCACTTACGCGCCAAGCACGACAGATTGACGCTGTAGCGTAACCTGATGATAATTTTGGTTTCGAATCGGTACCACGAACTTTTAATAGCAACCAACTAATAACTTTATACTGTATTCAAGTTATTAATAACAATGATACTTTAATGATACTGCGTTCAAGTTCTATTAATTAACTTCATAGAAATTCAATACTGTCTAGGGGAGTTTCCGTCTAACTTGCAAATTGTTACTGCATCCCTATTTGGTGCTCACGCGTTTTGGATTCCATTGCTACCTATCATCAGGAAAAGTAATGTCGCGTTTACGTTAAGACTACAAGTTGTTGCAATAAAAGCTATGAAGGGTTCCCGTTTTGCAAGGTCATGTTTTCTCACGCATCTCAATGTCGGATATAGATATTGGCAGTGGGAGTAAAGTCGTAGCAGATTTTCCAGCAATAATTTTTGCTGTGGTATTGATGGTGGAACCGTGTTTTTTCCATAATTCGCCAAAATCATCCTACTGCATTCGGCTGGGCTTAAACATTTTAAGAAAATATAATAGTAGCGTAGTCATGGTGCATCTACGGCAATTCCAGTGCAACATATTTCCATCCAAATCGGATGACGGACGAGGAGCCTGTCCGGTGGCCTTGCATTGCATCATCACGCGCCGCTGTCACCCAGAACCTCCCCTGGCCGGTGTCGCTGCCCATAGGACACGAAGGCGAGCTTGTTTCCCGTGGTGCCCTTGATCAGCCTGGTGGACGATGAGGGCACGCTGGCTCTCCTGGACTGTCCGCTGAAGATCGGCCACTTCAGCTACCTCGTGCCCAAGGAGGAGGGCCGCTTCCGGTGAGGAGAGTCGGGTCGGCGGGGGGGGGGGGGGAGGGGGCACAGCGTAGCCCATTACCCCACAGCGCGGGTGTAGTGGCGAATGCGGACGAGCTCTTGAGACATATGTGCAAGGTCAGTTCAGGAGGCAAGGTGACGCTGGAGATCATGGAATGTTCGCAGCTTTATTTCTAAATTGTTCAGTGCATTAGTGAGGAACATTATTCACATAGATAAGACAGAAGTATTGGGCCATATTCCTTGGGGAAAAAAGCAGGAGAGTGGAGATATAGTTGGGTTGATATTTTCTCGAAACAATAGCAAAAGGGAATTCAAAATTGCCTGCAGATGATCCTACCCTATTTTTCAGTTTTTTTCAAACAAGCCGCGGTTTTTACAGGACACCAACATTCAGGGGATCAAACAGAGAGCGATTGCCAGTCACACGATATGTGCCTTGCTAAGAATTAGAATGCGCGAACATACGCGTACATCCAAACGAATCCAAGCAAATAGGCATCACACATCACGCTACATTCAAACATGCAAGTGAGAATTAAACAAGAATCACACATCGCGCATCAGTTATACATACAAACGATTTCAGTTGAACAGGCATCGCAAATCACGCGTCAGGCATCACATACACATGTAAACTATTTTAACCCTGCACGCATCACACATAAAGGCACATATCACGTTCGCATGGTCGGCCATGATGAGCCCTGTATGTTCATACTTGGTCGCCGACTTTTATAAGGCATGTCCTAAATTTCAGCAAGCATAAAAAGCAACAATGAGCAAATGGGCATCACGCACCGCGCCTTTTATGAAGCGTGATCCGTGATGCCTTTTTGGTTGAATTCCTTTGCACGCACACGTATGTTCGCCCATTTTGATTCTTAGAAAGGCACGTATCGTGATAATGGCTGGCAATCGCTCTTTGTTTAATCCCCTGAATGACGCGTGATGCCGCGTGACGCTGCGCTGAGGCGTGGCTGCAAATATTTTAGTTTTCGAACCGTTTAACACCCTAAAGCCCAAGAGCGTCGGCTTCCTTTTGCCACAAGGAACACTTCCGCAATTTGTTTCGCATCCCCAGCTCCGTTATAATCCATACGGAAGTCACTTTTTGGAGCGTTACGCTTAACACAGTGTGACCAGGGATAGTGGAAGTGGTGCCCAGCGTAACCGGTGGGTAACCACGACAGGTATGGCTGAATGATCGGTCAAACCGTGTAACGCTATTTATGGACGGCCCCGTTGCCACGCATATGGATCGGCTGCGAAAGATTCGTTTTTGAGATTCTTATTTCAAGGTTGTATATCATGGCTCGAAGTAAACGTCACGGTAATAGAGCTGCGAGGGCGAAAAAGGCAGTCGTTTTGTCCAAAGCGACGAATCGTTGGGGCAAGGTTTCGATCAGCAGATGCATCGTATGTTGCTGTTTTTTTATTCCTTGTGACAGTAGATTTTCACGGGTACAAAGCTCTGGATCCTCGAACTACACCACTTTGCATCCGATAAGTTTCACGTGCATGCATTACAGAAGTGGTGGTGTGCATAGCATATGTCTATGTATGAAATATTGCATGGAAAACGCGTTTTGGCCCAGCACAATACAAAATGCGGGCGGTGGCCATGGTTTTGAAGCCGCGATGTTCATTCCGCTGTTTATAGAAGCACTGTTCTCTGCCAAACTCGTTCCCTGTTACTGGCTTCATTACATCACCACTGCGTTTCAAACGAGCATGGCTGTGGTGACGCACCACATCACCACGAGCGGCCACAAACACGTGTCGTGCGCAGGGACGTCTCTCCTCCTGCGAGCTCTGACCCGACGCGGCGGCGAGAGGACCGCCTGGTCCGAGCCTGCCGTGACGTCACGGAGGGGATCTACCAGGAGTGTCCGGACTTCGAGCAATACGTCCAGGTAGGCGGCGGGCCCGGCACGTCAGCTGGAAAGGGGAAGAATGCGACTGTATGGGTTAAGGGGGAGGGGGGTGGGCGGCATAGTGGGGGTGAGACGCACGGTGGAACGGCACGGGAATAGACAATAACTTGATGTAAGCAAGAAGGGCTTTCAGCTCCTCCTTTCTATGGCGTTATGAGTTCAGAGTGCTTATGCTGAATCGTTGATTTTCAATATGGCAGGAGGCACTGGCGTTATATAGACACACACACACACACACGCACACACACACACACACACACACACACACACACACACACACACACACACACACACACACACACACACACACACACACACACACGCACACGCACACGCACACGCACACGCACACGCACACGCACACGCACACGCACACGCACACGCACACGCACACGCACACGCACACGCACACGCACACGCACACGCACACGCACACGCACATATATATATATATATATATATATATATATATATATATATATATATACAATGACACGTGATAGAGCAAGCATTAGTTTTATTGACAGCATGAAACATTTCAAGCATATTGGATCTCTGATGATCACAAGCACTGTTTATGAGCACCCGTGATCATAAACCTCGTGATTATGAGATCATCAAAAGCACTCGTAACCGTTAGCACAGCTTTAACGTTGAGTACAGTCGATGTAGCTAACGTTTACCCACTATAATGTCGTTTAGCCAGCAGCACCTGGTATACTGAAGGTTGTTATCTGAGCACGACACCTCAAACGGTAACGATCGACAGCGAGCGGGACTGAGATGGATGGAAGAACGTGGTTGATATGGACAGCAGAGGGTGGCTTGGACGCACGCCAGAGCGAGGTTGAGATGCATTGCGGAGCGGGCCTGGGGTGTGTGAGCAGGGGCTGGACAGGATTGGAGAGAAGTGCGGAGTTAATGTCGAGAGCGACATCACATCTGTCCCTCTTATCCTCTATCTTGCTTCATCCTGCATTCTCGCGACACCCCGCTTGTCCGGGGCAGGCTGCATGCGTCAGCCACGAGTGGGCCGAGAGCCCCGTGGGAAGGGGGACCCAGACCGGGTACCCGCGCGTACACGGGTTAAAGCTCGGCGGTTGGCCCCCCAGGCGCGTGCACGTCTGCCCCACCGTTAACCATTCTCCTTCATTCCATGGCCCTGAAATTATCATTTCTGGTCGAAAGGGCTCTAATCTGAAAAATCAAACTAATGTCGAGAGCAGAAGGGATTAGGATGTATGGAAAAACACATTGGGACTGTCTGCAGGCTCGTTCGTGGCCACTTAACCACTTTTTCACTTGGTCTAGTGACTCGGCTTGGAAAACTGCGGTCTAGGCACTGCTTCGGTCTGAGATACAATCAGCTATGCTTGGCGCTCCTGCATGATTTAATTGGCACAAAGCTTGTCAGCGCCCCTCATGTCTCGGTAATGGAATTCACATATCTTGCGTTCCCGGATAAAGACGTTGCGAAGTCAGGACGTTAAAGGGAGTGTTTCACATTTGAATATATTGAAGTAAGTATCAGATATAACAGAACAAGCTCACTTACAACTATTGGGTATGGTTTTAAGGAGAAGAGATTGCTTCAGACAACACAATTTCTCAGTTTAGTAAACATGTCCCTCTATCCGCCATTGTTTGATTACGTCATCGTACATTGCACAACATTGATCGAGAGCCAGTTGGCAGCCGTGATATCTGGAAGTCGTGCTCACGAGTGCCAGATATGAACGACTCGACCATTATATTTTTATTAGCCTTGATCGCTGCTTCGCTTATGGAATGGCAAGATTTGAAGGGCGCTATTATGACGCCATGAAGGCTTAGATGACCCTTGAATACTCCTCCCGAATCAACACGCGCAGAAATGTAGAACACTTCCTTTAAGAACTGTAGATATTGTGAACTGTGGGCATATGAAGCCCCCTCCCCTTCCCCCCTTCCCCCGAGTCCGTCTGTCTGTCCAGGTTTCGTCTTCTACCTCACATCTGACACTCAGCCCTTATATTCTCAAGCTACTGAAGTCAACTTTGCCCCTGAATGCCGCAATAAGCCACAGCAGGCAAAGGCGTATCCGCGCACCGCCACTGATGACCGCACCTGCCGCAGGCCATGCTGGACGCCGAAGTGACGATCGTCAGGAACGTATTGGCGGGGCACAAGCCGGCCGGTGAGGAGGAGCGGCTTCTGCTGGAGCGGTTGGAGCAGCTGTGCGAGCGCCGTTGGAGGCAAGAGCCTGCCCTCGACATCATCGACAAAATCGGTCAGCCGTGCTAAAGCGAGTCAATCGAGAGAATCAAATCACAAGAATAACGGTTTGAATTGTGCCCGTTGGAAAGTCGCTATAAGCGTTGTTTTCATGCATTAGATGTGCGTGGTTGCCTTTAGCTGTATTTTTCACTCTTTGTACACACCCTTGAGTTTCAGTCAGCTTTCTGCGTGTTTCGATGCCGGTCAAGCTATCTAACAATCTTCCTCACAAATATTCGCATTCGAGCACCATCTCGTCTGTTTGGAGACCACTGCAATCTGTAGTGATGTCTCGATCAGCCTACGCTAAGCTCAAGTTGGTGAGGAGAGTGTAACCATGGACACCCACTGGTTTGTTAGCATGATAAGCGTCTTCGCATTGTTGACAGAAACGTAACAAAGTCAGAAAATAGTGGCACTGACTTACTTTTCCCCAGGCGCTGACATGATCAACAACAGAGGGGTGATTGAGTTCCTGGTCTGCCACATGAAGGTAGTTCTGCAGACGCATTCCGAACTCGCCAAGCTGGAGCCGAAGCTGTTGAATACGCTGGCGACGGAGTTACTCAGAATACAGTCTGGTGAGTGTCTGACGGCACTTGGCCTCTCCCATGCCGGAACTCGCTTTTTGTCTTTCCGATGTTATACGTCTTGCATTTGGGGATTGTTTCACTCAAGGACTATCGAACATACATGCCTTCGAACAAGCCAGCCTTCAAACGCTTTTCATTCGCGGCCCCAATGTCGTTTCTCCTGCGTTCAACAGCTCAGCAGCAGGGTGCTGCTGTCTGCTGCTCACGTGTTTCCCGTGAAAGGCATGTTTTCTGTATTCAAGTCTGCGGTCCACAACCTTAATTTGCGAGAGCCCCCCCCCCCCCCCCCTGGATTCCGAGGATCTTCGCATTGCCCGTCCTCCGGTTGACAAAACTCTGGATCGGCCCAGTCGGCGAGGGCCACCAATACCTTCATTTTTGGGCACCTTTACACTGATTTCCTGGAGGTACCAAATCCAAGGAGGCCATTCAAAGGGCCTCGACATCTTCATTTTCAAGTGACACCGAAATCCAGTGGCACCGCAACTTCTCCGTCTTGTGAATCCGTCTCCTTCGGAGAAGCGGCGCCGAAAACCTAGCTTCCCGGCACCCAACACTTTCATTTTAAGACGCACCCAATTCCAGGGAACACCACAAAACGTCCCAAAACCTTCATTTTTAAGTGACAAGCTCCACGAGTGCAAAAAAAATGGTTCAAAAATTGCTATTTGCATCGGGAACCAAATTTGAAGGGCGCCAGCACCATGGTCCTCCGTTGGTCCTTAAGTCCAGAGGCTTCTAAGGAACCAAGAGGGTCCCCATTTAACCCCATGAGAATCAAGGGCCCGACTGCAGAGTACGAAGGGCAGGCCGGGAGTCATGTGAAGGGACCCCAGCCCGAAGGCCGGACCCTAAAATGTCAGTCAGAGGGCCTGTTGCTCTGATCCGGTGCCCTGGGACACTGGGGACCTCCACGTCAGTCAGCTGACAAGGACCAACAAAGCCGGACAGTTGGCTCCGTGCCAACTGGGCCCTGGACACCTTTTCCTAGCAGCGTCAAGGCCGGGCCTACAGATGTCAATCGGAAGGGCTCTTGCATTATATAGGCTTCTGAAACAGTGAAGGGCCTCATGTGTGGCCAGGGCCCACAGTACACATCATGGGACCCTGCGCCGGCAATGGGCCCCGAGTCGGCTAGAGGCCCATTCACTGAACAGAGGCTGGTACGTGACCCCGAATGTCAAAGGGCCTCTTGCGTTGGTGGGGCTCCCTTGACAATGACAGTGGATTT
Organism: Pollicipes pollicipes; assembly: GCF_011947565.3. Taxonomy (NCBI): domain Eukaryota; kingdom Metazoa; phylum Arthropoda; class Thecostraca; order Pollicipedomorpha; family Pollicipedidae; genus Pollicipes; species Pollicipes pollicipes. The sequence goes on from NW_023596448.1 coordinate 27,386,472, forward strand.
GCGAAATGACTTTGCAAGGACTCTTATTCACAACGAGACCATGGGAGAGACCCTTTTACCAGTCAGATGCAACAGTACCGAGTGACCGTTTCAAACTGGGGCCAATAAGCTAAATTGTTGTCTGGGTGCCAATTATAAGACTCACTGCACCGGCAAGGGGTCGTTTTGCGTCAGCGAGGTCCCTGCATCGATCCGGTGTCAGATTCCAAGCTTAGAGGGCTGCTACATCAGGAAGGGGACCGGCGCAGCGAATGATTTAGCTCTCTGAGGGCCTCAGGGTCGACCGGGTGGCCCCGACCTCGTGTCTCCAGAATAATGGCCGCGTGGCGCTCGGGTCTGAAACGGAACGATCCTTCAGCTCTCGACCAGGAACTTTAACCTGTGCTTTTTCGAGGTTGATTTTCTGAGCGGATTAGTACTTACAACAAAGCGGGCGATAGAGGTTACGCCAGTTAGTCACAAATTGTCAATGGTGTGCGTCTAATGCATTCAAGAGTATCGATTTGAGTAGCGCACGGGTAAAACCTACGTTCCGGAATGCCTTCTATGCGTACGTCCATTGCTTCCATAATGCGTTCAAAAGTATTACTATCCCACACGTGGCCGTGTTCCCCCGCGCATTGACAGGCAAGAAGTAGCCGTGAGGCCGAAGTCGTACCGCTCACGGACACTTCGCCGTCAGGCATCGGCGCTCTTTCTCCTTCAATGCGACGTTCGTGCTTAAAACTATTTCACATCATTTTCGCTGATGGATCAGCTGGAGGATGTGAACAGAATAAACTTCCCCAGGCCAGCACGGGTGAGCCATATCAACGGAATTTTTTTGTCCTGTCTCGATCGTCGCTGATGTTCAATCCACAGGCCTGACAATATCTTTGTAAAACTTCTGAAAAATATGGCAACACCTCTCCCTTGTATTGTGCTGTAATAATAGACAATTCGGGCGCCGTGAAGTGAGTATCTATCGCGGTTAATTGTCATACTTTCGTATTCAGAGTTATTGGTTAATGGCATCGCTTTACTTATAAATGCTCGCCGAATAGTATCTTCTCGTGGCTTATGCCTTCTCGTTCAGTCAAAAAAGTTAGCACAACGAGTGTAAACTGCAGACTGAATGTTTCAAAATACAGAGAACTGCGTCAGGCGAATTAATTTGAGGTGATTTGGGGATCGGATTCCATGCGGTCTTTCCGCCAGCAGAGGCCCGTTGTCAACCGCAGTGGCCTTCTCTTCCGTGGCCTTTGACAGTGCCCTGGCCACAGTGTCCGGCCATCCCCTTAATAAAACCCCGGATATCAGTTCAGATCAGATCAGAAACGTCCAGGTCAGTTCAGCCAATGGGAGGAGGTGCTTTAGCGTCCCGGCTCTTATTTAATTTTTAACCATAGATGGGCTCTCGACAGAAAGCTGAAATTCAAGACATGCTTACATTGGACGATCTCTGCAGTGAAAAGCGCTTTATGCCGATAAGTTGTTCCACCTCGGCATCATGAAGAAAGTTGCTGATCAAAGTGTTAATTCTTTTGACACTTGAATGGTCAACGAATGCGAAAATGTACAGGTAACCTACGTGTATACGTAGCTGGTGATACGTCATTTAAATCATAATTTCTTACCGCGAAATTTTGTGCGTAACAAATACACGAGGAAGTAAAGCTAAGATTGGACCTCAATAACAACATAGCGACCTGTGCCCTGAAATTATTTGGTCGGGTGCTACTACTAAAAAAAGGTATGAGTGCTGCATGATAATAATATCTATCAAGTTCGAAATGACGACTTTTAACTGTTTCGCCGCAGATGATAGCAGCTGCGTATTTCGTGCATACGTCAGAATGCGAAATCATCTAAGTGCCGGCGTCACAGCCGATCTGATATCCCCGAGTGTGGAATGTTTTCAACCCATATATCACTTATGCATCGCTGGAGTCACAATCCTCAACTCGATTTCGTAGCAATTTTCCCACTCCTTTGTGATGCTCAAAACGTGTATTCAAAACACAACACAGCGTACGTGTTCCAGGGATCTAGCCCATGTGCCAATACCAGAAAGCATATCGTGTCAAAAGTTTACGAACTTTACTGGCTTTGCCGTTTCCGGCGACAACGACACACATTTCGACACTCGCGTCATGCGATGTTATTTCAGCCATTATTTGAGTCTTTGATGGCATTTGGACGCCGATTTGTTTCCGTTTCGCCATGTGTCTTCAAAATTCTTGGCTCAGAATGGAAAAGTCTGTCAGCTCCTGGAAAAACGCGTGTCATGTACACATGTACCCACAATGTCTATTCCGTCACGATGTGCTGATAATAATGATTTACGAATTAAAAAGTAAGAATCTGAAAACAAAGTGGCTGAGAGGTGAAGACCTTTTTGAAGGGATCCCCAAGCCCCAGGGGACACCGGCCTGTGAAGCCACGTTTTACGCAGTGAAGCGTGACTTTTTTGAAGGGATTCCCAACCCCCAGGGAACACCACAATGAAGCGTGGCCACTGTCTTGACGAAATCCTGGATCCGTCCCTGATCACCTCCTCAGATTTTATCGAGGCGCGTCAGTTCGCGCAGCTAAGAGAACTCCAGGAAGAGGAGGAAGCCCTGTGGCGGGACTCGGTCAGCAGCGCGGCCGAAGAAGACGACGCAGCGACTCCGTACGGCCCCTTCGAACCCCCTCCGAAACCTGAGCCGTTCACGTGGTAACTTCGGAGACCGTCGAGAGTGCCACTGGAGCGCGCCTGGCTGGGTGACACCTGATGCGGCGCGAACCTGGCGCGGTTCTGCCGCCTGCGATGCCGGGAACGAGGCTGACGCAGTGGCGCGTGATGCCGCGTGGTGACTGCGCGGGCGTGGAACAGCCACGAGCTCAGACTTTTGTGTGGTCCCGCTCTGGCAGCCCATAGTGTTTTGATGTGTTTTATGTGCTGCTGTGTTTTACTTGCTTCGCGACAATGCTCGCTTTTCAGCTGCTTTTCGTACATGTGCTGACATCATTATGATGCGTATCTGTTCATCGCATGTTTCATCCTTTGCATCAAGCTTTCGTTCAATATATCACCAGTGCGAGCTCGAGTGGCTGTGCTCGTGGTATCTGGTCGCGGCTCTGTGTAGCGATGGATTCAGGCCGTTCCGCTCGGCGATGACCTCGGCAAAAGTCTCTAATCAGAGGCCGTTCGGCCTTAGGGTCAACATATCATATGTTGGACATATCATATCAACATATGTGGAATCTGTGTAGTACACAGACTCCAGTGTTCAGTTCTAGACAGCCTCTACTCTGATGATATCACAGCACGTCACGAGCGGCACTCACCTGGCGCATCCATTCCGAAAGAATCCATCTGCTCGGAAACAATCTATCCACCCCGAAGGAGTCCATCCGCTCCGAAAGAATCCATCTACTCCGTTGCGTGCTTGGGTAGTTTCGTCGCCCCACAAGGGCTGAACGCTCACAAGGGTCTGAGTGTGGTCACACCTGTATATTGCCGACAGCTTTCCATTTTGCCGTGGTTTTGCCCTCGATATGCGTTCTCTCGGCCGGCTTCTTTCCTTCCAAAGGAATTCAGTAAGGTTCCTGTGTTCATTCTTTGCTGGCCTGCTTTCTTCCTTTCCGATCGATTGACTTGGTTGCTTTACTTCCGCTGTTGGTTGTCCTATGCTTTTCCTATCATGTGTTTGCCGTTTAGCGATGACTGCAAGTGATAATGATTATGGGTGGCCACTTATTTGATGCAGAGGGACGACACCATGGACCGCTGGATGATGCCACTGCCAATGGCTGACCAAGCGAGTCATTCTTGGCACGTGTGGTATGGTGTGGTAGGGCGAGGACGGGCTGGCTGCTCTGGCTGATGTGGCTGGGCGGGGTTGACAGACAAGGAGATAGCTGATCGGATGCCAATATGGCTTGATGGTGCTATTGCAATAGGGGTCATATAATAAAGCAGCGAAAGTTTTTTAGATTGCTTTTTACTGTTAGCTCCGATTTGGCCATGTGACTTTTTTGTGCATGGAAAGACTCAACGTTTCATTGTGAAAGCTGTTTTCACACGGCAAGTTATACCGTTTTAAAATCCCTTGCAGCCAAAAAAGACACCTTGACTCGCGCATTTTGTATTGACTTGTAATGACTGTTTCATTGATTACATTTCTCATTTCTCACAATTAGAGTGCGCTTGCACTTACGGTTGCAAACACACACGCACGCACGCACGCACGCACGCACGCACGCACGCACGCACGCACGCACGCACACACACACACACACACATATATATATATATATATAAAGGTGCCCTACCCATGTACATTTTATTGTGCAATATGTATTACTATGATACATAGCACCCCTACGCTCCCTCAATCATGACGGCTTTCCAACTGCTAGGGGGGCTAGGGTTTCAAGCATTGCTGCGTTGCTGGGCAGCAGGCTCACCTTACACGTTACTGTACAAATGCGTTCTCGAGCATGGCATGCGCATGACCATGCGGGCTAACTCGAGAGGCATTTGTCCCAGTCTACTTTTAAATGTTCATTCTCCGGTTATGACCCGTTATTCATGAATATTTTTCTTCTTCTAAATTTACCCGGATTTAAGCCACTGCTTTTCGTTACTGGTGTCTGATTGAAATCAAATCATATACTTGAACGGTTTCAAAATTGTTTATGTTATGTTCAGGCATGGCATGCCATTTGAGGCACGTGTGATTGTAATAATGGCGATACACGATAATGGTGACATTGATAGTGATGTGTTAAGGTTACCTCTAGGTGGACGTGTTATTATCCTACGCCTCGGGAACAAGTGCACGTCAACTTTCAGAGCTTGTTTTCAATTTCATCACTCACCACTTTGCCTGGTACCACTAAGTTTTGCTTTGTCACTAAGTTTATCACATCACTAAGTTTTGCTCTGCGCTGGACCGACAAAAACGGTGCAAAGCTGCTCACTATTGAGGCGCGTATCTTTTAATGCCGGGCTCGTCACGTTTGTTCTAAACTTCACAATAACTATCCATGAGTAGTCTTCACACAGCAGTACGCAGCATTGGAGCAACACTCGCGCACGTGCAGGGCAGGTCATCCAAGTACAAAGCCATCAGGCACGGCCCGTCACGCCGGCCGCCCTAGTTCGGCGCGAGCGACACAGACCCGAAACGCGGCAGAAGCTGTCACAGCCGGAGCGCAACACAAACAGCCGAGCGTTGCACGTGCTGAGCCAAGTCAACGTGTGATGAGATGGGGCACTCCGGGCAATGAACGAACGGAGTGAACTTGCGACGGATCCAGTTCTCCCCACAACAGCCTGAGCTCTCCGATGTCACGCAGCGGACTGTCTCTCCGCCGCTGCGGGCACCCACACCCACCCAGCCGCTGTGGGCACCCACACACGTACCCACGGCCTAGCCTGTCTCATAAGACAGCGTCCCCCTCTACTTCCGACACATAACGTCGCGGAGCCCGGCCGTCCCAGGGACCTCCTCCCGCAGCGCGTCACGTGACGCGTCACGTGACGAGCAGGGTGTCAGCGCGCGGTGGTGCCGCCATCTGCAAGCGGCGCACCGCCTCGCGCACGTGGTCTGGCGCCAGCGAGCGCGCCGGCAAGCCACCAACCGGCTGGCGCGCGCTGCTCTCCTCACGCACGAGCAGCGCCGCATCCACCAGTAGCGTCAACAGCTCGCGCAGCAGAAACAGCAGCGCCCCGCGCGTGGCGGCGGTTGGCGGCGGCGCGCCGGCCGGCCACAGTCGGCGCAGCCAGCCCTCGCACGCGCGCCAGCGGCTCGGGCAAAAGCGACGCACACGCGAGAACGCCTTATACTCGTCACGTGTCATGGCGCTAGTGAGGCGGTCGAGGCGCTCGCGGCGCGCCCGTGCCTCCTGGTCGGCGGCCGGCGGTGGCGAAACACCGAGTTCCTCGACGAGGGCGCGGCAGCGCACCAGCACGAGCCACGCGCCCTTCACCACGGTCTGCTGCACGCTAGAGGCGACGGACAAGCGCACGTGGCGGAACTCGAGGTAACCCAGCATGCGGCTGGTCATCAGGGCGTCCCGTCGCAGCGCCAGCAGCAGACGCTCCGGCTCGAGCGCAGCACTCGGCCGCCAGGGAGCGCGCAGTGCGCGCGCTACGAGCGCGGACAGCTCGCGCGCGATGATGGGCTCCATCAGCTCAGCCGATGCAGTCAGCGGCGCTGGCCAGTCGCCCATGCCCAACATTAGCTCACAGAGCGCTGGCAGGAGGGAGCCTGGCTCGCCGGAGGAGGCCAGGCGAGCATCATCGGCGATGTCCTGTGGGGAAAGACAGTGATGCTCTGTGAAGGAGAGATAGGGGGTGCACTGACAAGCTCTAAAGGCATGGTACTGCATGAGGTAAAATGTCATACTAGGAAAATAATTTTGTTCAGACATATTGGAGTGATGGATGTACTGCTGTACATGCATGGGTTCTGATATTATTTTTTTAAACCATCTTGACCACAACTGAAGCACAATGACAAGTTTTTAATGCCTCATGTGAGTAGTAAAACAAAAATGAAATCACTTTTTAAATGTGTTAAGGGATGAACATGCAAGCACCCATATAAACCTCATGTTGAATGATAACCCAAAACTTCTCAAATGCCTAAACACATTCTGTCAAATGCCATGAAATTGTGACATACATACTTATAATACTGGTGGCATGGCACATTTTAACAATTATATAAACAAAATATATAGTTCAGTGATTGAAAATACACAACATAATTCCTCAGCATCCTTTGATGGTGGAGGGAAAGAAGAAGCCAGCACATCCTAATGGGAGACACAGATGAGTCTTAAAGATGCATGTGCACCTATATACATCTTTAAGACTCATCTGTGTCTCCCATCAGGATGCACTGTTTTTTCTGTCCCTCAACCATCAAGAGGTCCCAGGTGCCAGCTAGGAGTATTGCAGTATGCATAGCCAAAGTAATTGTTAACCTTCATTTGTGCATTCATGCTTATGCTAGTATCTCCCAAACCACACACAATCCAGCATACTTGAACAGTTGTTTACAGTATTACAGCTGAACAGTAGTTGCTGGCTTGTCTGGGGATGGATCTGAATGCATAGGGAGACCCATTTTGAGCTTATCAAGGTAAAATGGACCTTCAAAAATACATGTCGCTACAGATGAGCTAAGTATGCTGGCTGGAAACTGGTCAATACAAAAGAAGATGTCACCAGCAATTTATCCCCCTAAATTCACTGTTGTGCAGCAACACAACACACACAACACAAGGCACTCAACATTGTTTGCACAACAAAACCCAATCTCTCTGAGCTGAAGTCACAGCTAACTCATTGAAATGCATTACTTGGGATGAACCACAATTTCTCACCATGACATGTAGCAGTAAAACTTGAATTCATCAGAATGGATTCAGGCAAAAATTTGCCACCTACTTCTGATGTGCATTCACTGATGGTATCCACCGACTCTTCCCCAAACCCATCGAGGTCAGCTTCATCTAACCTTATGTTTAAAAAACAGGGAATTCCAGAAGCTCCCTCCATGTCAGTTATCATGAAACAGCAGCTTAAATAATGCAACACTATTTCATCATGTCTTCATCCATGCAATCAAATTCAGCTGAACCAAACAGCAACACTGATGTAACATCAAACACCTACCCAGTTTCAATAATAGGGTATACAAACATTGTCATGCATCAACATTCAATTCTTGTAAATCAGATTTACCCACCTCACAATCCTCAAGAAAGGCCTCCTCAAAGTCTGCTATATTCTCAGCTTTAACTTTTGTAACATCATGGAAAGCATTATTCTCCAGCTTTACATTGCTTTCTCGCTTCCAAATCTGGGTGCTTGTTTCTTGGCCTTGTGGATGGAGCACCTCTGCAGGGCATCCCTTTCTTGTCTTCCCACTTCGTGCTTTCTTGGGCTGATGCATTGTCCTTCAACTAATTGTTGATTCAGGCGCCAAGACTTACGACAAGATAGATTCAGGACAAGACTTAGGATGCAACTATGCACCTTGAGTATCAAATATCACATCCCCTGCTACATATCACCATTATGCCCTATAGCTTGCCCTGACTCTAAATCCATCCTCCTTAAGATGTTGTTCAGTATACTTCGGATACATAATATTTCCATGCGCCCCCACAAGCAGACTCTGGGGCGGAGCTTTCTATCGCGTGCGTTCCAACAGCATATTTACATTCTACATTATGAAACAGCTACGCCGCGAACGTAGGACTTCTAATAGAGATGGACAACCGAATAAGTACTTAACTATCTCATAAAGATGTTTTCTTGGATATCTAATATCACATAGGCATGAGCTCTCTATGGGCAACTTAGATCCAGTGAATCCACTGGAAGCCGCAGGAGGAAAGTGACCTCTAGGCGCTCCGTTTCATTCGACTCTGAATATGGACACGAGGAGCGTTTCACATTCGTGTGGTCGTGTAACTGAGAGGTCGCATATTGAATTGTCATTCAAGATTGTTCACAACGCGCATTTTTTCCAGCACATATAAAGATTTTAATGCAGGCAAAAATGTGCAGCAAAGTTACCAAAATGCCTAAGTTTTGTACCTGCGGTCCAGAACCTTCTGCTGTATGTGTGCGCAGGATTGGCGTACGCTGGATTGGTACACAAAACATATGCGTATGTCGAACAGGGAAGTAACTTGGGTGGCACACGTGGGTCCTGTTGACGCATAATCAAAACGCAGCGGAACCGGAACGAGTCAGGACTTTGTAAGATAAACAACGAGAATTGATTTTGAACAACGCCTTTGGCTCTCGGGACATATGCCACCTCCAGTGGCAGGGGATGGCACCCAAGCAACCGGGGGCGGGGGGGGGGAGGGTAGTGAGGGCAGCTCTTCTCCTCAAGTTAAAAACTGCTTTGAGGGGACAGAGTGCATGCAAAAGTCTATTTTGGCCCGGCGAGGGCTCATTCCGGGGTACTTAGGGTCCCTCGTGACCAAAATGGAGCAGTACGGGGCCTGGAGAGATGCTTTCTGACATTTAAAAGCCCATTCTAATCTGTAGACGCCCATTATTAACTGTGGCGGGTCCATTCTGATCTCTAGAGGGCTATTCTGACCTTAAGATGATCCATTTGACATGTAGACCCATTCTGGAGATGACCTATCATGACTTGCAGGCCCATTATGGCCTGCAGAAGGTCCATTATTTACTATCAATAATTGTAATGGATTCTTACATGTAGACGGCCCATCACGGTCTGCAGGGGACCACTATCTAATCTAAGGCATTTTGACATCCCATTTTGACATTTTGGAGCCTCCAACCCACCCTGAACATAGATTAGGCGCTCCCGCAACCCAAATCCCCCTTGGCTCCATCGCCGTCGATTGCATGCGTAACATGATCAGTGAGGCGCTAGGTAGTGCACCACAGGGCTAGACCGGGCCGCGGCTGCATCTGCGACTGGGCTTGGGCCTGGGACTGCGGCTGGGCATGGGACTGGGAGTATGGCTGGGCTTGGGACTAGGGCTGGAACTGGGACTGGGCCTGCTATTGGGACTGGAGCTGGCACTGAGGTTGGGACTGGGGCTGGGACTGGGCCTGCTATTAGGACTGGAGCTGGCATTAATGCTGGGACTGCCACTGGCACTGCCACTGGCACTGCCACTGGCACTGACACTGGCACTGGCACTGGAACTGGCACTGGCACTGAGACTAGGAGTGGGACTGGGACTGGGACCGGGGCTGCGAGTGGAACTGGGACTTGAACTGGCACTGGAATTGGCACTGACAATGGCACTGAGACTTAGCGTAGGACTGGGACTGGGCCTGCGGCTGGGAATGGGGCACTGAGGCTGAGGCTTGGGCTGGGGCTAGGGCTGGAGCTTGGCGTAACGCGGCCAGGGGTGGCGGCCTCGAGGAAGGCAGAGTGTAGCGACCCCTGCCGAATCCGGGCACCGTTTAACATGGCGGCAGTACACATCACGAAAGGGGCAGGTTATGTCGGCCCTCCTTGGTTGGAAATGCACAGCGCAGAAGAGCGCAGAAAAGGGGACAAAGGAAAGGAATTTGTTTAAAAAACAAGATTTCGCAGAGAGGCATTTAACACGCGCTCGGGTAGGAGTCAAACTCCCCCGAGGGTTTTTTTCGAAGTGGTTGCTGAACGGCGTGGCGAAGCCACGCCAAATTTGGCATAGCTGTAGGCAATTGAATAGCAAATCGTGTGAAACCAAAAACTTGGATGCACCATGTAAGGCTGCTGGCCGAAGGTAGGTCAAAGTCAGGCTATGGACTCAGCGAAGACAATTTCCAGGGAATCATTCAGTCTGATGGAACATCGAAGTGTTAGACGAAGCTGTGCGTCTCTGAGATACTTTCTTAGGCGGCACAGCAATCGAATGACCAAATTCCATCGACCTAAGTTCAGGTATAAAGGCTAGATCAAGGTCAAAACGAACTTTTTATCACTTCAAGGCCTGCTGCTTGGGTTAGTTTTTGGTACTCATTTCGAATTCATTGATAACATAAACCACATAAGACATCTTCCATAGACTCATCATCGGTCAAAATAGGTCACTGACCTAAAATGACATAGGTCAATGCTTCGTTTTTATGAACATATTGTCTGGTTTAATTTTTGTTATGTGCTCAACTGCAAAACTCAAAGCAGTCTTCTATTATCCTGGTCACCATGGCCTTCGAAAGATCAGACAAGGCCACTGACCTTGAATGAACATGTAACCTTTTATGTATGTCTTAGTCTATTATGTATGGCTTTGTCAATGTAACAATGCCGTTCCGGCGCGTGCGTTGCGCGGCATCGCCGTTTGCACTCTCCCCCCCCCCCTTCCCAGCCGGCCAGTAGGTAAACCGTCATGCAGTGTTCTTCAAAAACCAACCCTGCTACGAAACCACAAACGCCAGGGGCGCGCGTTCTTGATGTCAAAACATGCGCAACAGATGCCCTATAGGCTGCGAAAATTCGGATGCGATTGCAGGGCAGCCCGGAGAGATATCCTCGAGAAACCTTAGGGGGTAACATTCACCTCCCTCTTATCAGGACGAAGGGCAATTGCTGACAAACATTTGTTTACGCCCCTGTCTCACTCAACACTTTCAGGAAAATCCTCATGCATATGCTTACCTCACTAGCATGATTCACGATTCAAGCTCAGATTTGTGTCGGTGCAGTACTGAGTCACAGCCTGGTCCCAAATTAGGACTGATGGGAACCAAGCCAGAAACCTACACGTCATCAGACTTACAGAGCGACTTCACAAAATCTGTTCACTGTGTCCACCATCGTTGCGACCTCTCGACCAATTGATGAGAGCTGGAAAGGCGACACCACACGGGCCCTGCGTACGCGGCTGCATTTATTGACGTGTACCAGTGTTTTGATACGTGAGAGATATTTCGCGTAGATAAGAAACCTTTCCTAATCTGGCAGCTTTGCGACATATTTTTATTAGGCGTGGCATTTGTATATGTGCCGGAACAAACGCATGCTCACAGCCATGCCCTTTTTAAGACTTAAAACTGTGTTGTTTCTGGAGACATGGTAGGTGGCTATCCCTTCTTCTCGAGCCTCCGGCATCCATAGCAAAAGCAATAAACACTAATGTAAACGGAACCTCGCTTGGGGATGAGGCAGAATTGGCTCTTTTCCGTCCAGCACCATTGGGTTAGTGTTGTTTTTCTAAACGTGGGGAAACAGCTGACTTCTTCGTCCCCTTCCACCATCCCATCCACCCAACCACGCATGCAGAGACTTAAACTAGCTCACGCTGCATCCTGAGCAGGAGCGCAAAATTTCTGCGGCAAAACTTTGTGACTAAGCGGAATTAAACATGTATGCATTTACACGGTGAGCAAAAATGCAAGATAACCAGCAAAGACGTCCATCAGGTGCAGCGAAGGAGAATTCATCATTAAGTCGCATCAGTGCTCTTGCTTGAAATTATTTGGACCTTTGGTTTATTATTATTATAATTATTTGGATTTTTTATTTGTACGTCTCCCGGGCCAGGTCAGCGCAGCGTGAGCCTGACTTCAGAGCCCTCCAATCTAAGGTGTGCTTTTCACAGAAGCACACTGGCAGGGCAGCTGTGTGGGACCAGGTCGGTGCCCCCGCAGTTGCTGGCGGCGTTTTTCCTTGCAGACCTCTTTTTAAAAGAGAGGATCCCTAGAGGATCTCCCAGTCCCACCTAGCAAAATATCTTTATAAGATTTACTATAGGATGCCATAGGAAGCCTACAGGACATAAGATTCTTTCGGAAACCCATTCAATTTTCATGGGAAATGAGAATCCTATAGGATCCCATACAAATCATATATTTTCTGTAGGATATGGAAATTTTACAGGATCCATTTCGGCTCTGGTCGTTTTCCCATAGAATAGGGGACTCTACGCAATTTCTTTGAAATAAGCTAAATCACTACTCGACTGACTTAAGCCTACTTAGCCCACTCCGTAATCCGAAGTGCTCTGAACCGGGCGTCCCTAATCCGCTGCTGCAGCAGTGGGGCTGGTGCTTGTCGAGTGACATCCGCGTGAGTAGTGCCCGGGAACCAGGGTGCGATCCGCGGCTCACGCTGCCGTGGCTGGCTCCGACCTCCGAGTGATGAACACGCGATATGCTAGATGATGACTTCCGCGGATGTGGAACGCATCAGGCTTGAGCTAGCAGCGCTGGATCGGATGAGGCGATTGGTTCGCGGCTTTGGCCCGGTGTGCGCTTTCGTAAGAACGAGGGTCGCCGCTGGTCGAGTCTGATTGGCATTGCCTGATGCCCTGATGTTTGGGCGGCGAGAAGTGAGGGGGGAGGTCAAGAATTCCAACATAAAGAGCGGAAACGATGTCCATTGACGGAACTGGGTTGCGATTTACCCGTTGTGGTGATTTTGAAAAGTTTTGAAGAATTATAGTTCTAAGGTGGCACAAGGACCAATATGTTGATAAAGAGGTCATGGATCTGAGCTGTGTAATAGGCGCACAAGCAACTGCACTTCAGGTGTGTGCGTATGCGCTAAGTCGTTTGGCATGGCAAGAAGCAGTCGTTCTTTTCTCAGAAACGCGTGACATGCTTTGAGGCACGGGACTAACCGCGAGTGCGTCATTCGTCCGCCGACGTAATTTAGCGATATTTCCTGTCGGGCAAGAAAAATGTGAAGGAAACCATTAACACTTAAAGACGATACTTTGTGATGAAAACTTGCTTTCATTTTCGGTGTCATTTCACGCAAACTTAGTATGCTTTTAGACCGACGTAAGATGATTGCATAGATCAAATCAGAATGAATACTTCTTGAAGGTAAGCAGTGCTGTGAGTTCCCATTCTCGAGAATCCGAGGCGGCGCATCGTGCTGGCTATACTTGCATGCTGCGTTTACATATTTGAAGTTGGATAGTCTTTTTCGAAACACATTTTTTGTGCCGCGTCAACTATATACACATCAAGCATTCAGTAATCACTGAACAATATCACATTCATCAAGCACACCACGCGCCCTAACGGCGCGTTTCGCTGCGCGCCCTCGATTGCGCGTTTTTGCGCTTGTCTGTGTAATGAGCACCACCAAAACTCACGGCATTTTGGACGGAGCATGTGGAAGTCATCAATCTCAAGCTGCGCTGCGCTTCAGTTGAAGATTCTGAAAATACCGGGTGATAATTGTCATTCTGATAAACTTCTCACTGCTGCGAAGCCCGCGAAATAAGCGAGGCGTCTCATCAGTGGTAGCATTTGGAGGCGTAGCGTGCACAAACATCAGTTGAACTTGATACAGGGAACACAAGTTCCCCCTCTTCAAGATAGGTGCCAACAATGTTAACTCCCCCCGCCCCCTTCTTCAGATTTCATTTATATTTTGCTTACCTTTATACCTTTTTTAACATGCATGCCGATTTACCTAGTTCACCAGCCATTCCCCTCAAACCGCACTGAAAGTTTTTCCTTCATGCGGTCAATAGCAGCATCTCATCCTATCATGTACGGCGAACGGATGTATTTTGGGGGAAAACCTGGTTGCAGGATTTTACCGTTCGTCGTTATATTCAAATAATTCGTCATTCGTTATGATGGAGGAAACTTTTGAAAAATTTGATCCGAACCCTTTGAATGGATGGATTTCTGGGCTCGGCGCTCACGCTAAGCAGTGCCTATTGTATGAGCCCTGAGCCCCACCATTCGATCGCGCAATTCCAGGCAACGACAGAATTTAGTGGCGAAAGCTTAACGTGCCGCAATGCTCAGCACGGTCCGTCCTGCCCTCTGACGTCAACTGACCTTTAGCGCGACCGCTGCCACCGGCCGCAGGCCATACCTGTCAAAGGCAAATAGCGAGCACCTTAAAGCGACTCGAGCCCACCCTGCCTTGGGTGCGTGGATCGGAAGGCAGGCGCTCTAACCGTCTGAGCCACCGGGACGGACAACGATATTGTTAATGCTCGTCGTTTCAAGCTGTGCTTATCATCGCAAGTGACGGCGACAGTGTTTCTGCGCACCTTTTACACCGGAAACCGATCAGGCAGCTGCTCCCCGGAAATGCTCGATACAGGCGTCACTTTATATACGTTTTGGTGGCTCCGGACCGCTTTATAATTTGAAATTTTGACGTTATGCTGCTGCTGATGTGTGGAAAATGACCTAAGAAGCATTCATGGCGTTATCATCCATCCATTCTCTTTGTTATTCTACAAGGAATAAGGTTATTAGTGTTGTCAAACTTGATGATTTGATGACTTCTGAGTTCCCGTGCTGAAAATAATCGACCCTCATGATACAAGGAGGTATTGGTTGAAGGATGTAATACAAATATGACCATATTGAAGAACCTAAGCGCGCGCAAACTGTGCCTATGGTGAGATTTCTTCGGGTACGTCGATTGAAGCCATCCCGATATCGCTTTCACTCCGGAACACATCGCAACAAAAATGCATTGATTCCACTTTTCGACCCTCTATTTTGCAGCAGGAGCAGGTGTAAGATGCCATGTCGAACTGGTTCCCACCAACTTTTCCGGCCCAAAAACAGTGCCGGGTGGATCGACCGGAACAGAAAAAGTTGAAATTGTTGCCAGGTGTGCGAAATTCATCTAGATCTGGTAAACCTGAATCCTTTGATGGAGCCTGGCAGCAACTGCACATAAATTCACAATAATACGTAACGATATCTTTGAGCTTATCTTTCGATAGAAAAAAAAACTTTCGAAGAACGGTACTTTCAGGTGTAGTATTTTTAGTAGAAATGCTCCGGAGGATGTCGCTTAGAATAGGTGATGGGTGCATATATATGTTGAGATGTATTTTCCCAGCCAATGTTCGAGATGGTGTGCAGCTTTCCACACCACCATGCGAAGAATTCCCTGTTGCATGGGAATATGCACTGATAACCGTGTAAATAATTGCGTAAATTGTTCAATGCATGAGCGAGGAACATAAGTCACATAGATAAGACCGTAGCATTCCTCGGAAAAACCGGGAGACTTTACGTATATCTCTAGGTGAAGGATATGATAACCTAATGTCTCTAACCGAACTATATGTCTATCCTCCCGGTTTTTCCGAGGAACAAGACTAATACTACTGCCTTATCCATGTAGATAATGTGCATCACGTCTTTTTATATCTGCATCCTTGCCAATCACATGTTCCTGATCTGAGACAACTATCGTATATGATTTTGAAATAGCAGAAATGTCACGCAGCAGCATAAATAAGAGACAAATGTTGTACTATTATACAGGCGTAAGTTAAGGATATCTCCTCCAAGTGCTTCTTTCATCTTTGTACATGCAGTAAAAGCAGATCAAGCGTTTTACGCGACCAACGACCGCTTAAATCATTTGTAGGTCAGCACACTTCAGTGCATACCTGTCTCACAAATGCCAGCATGATTTGCATTATCGCCTGTTCCCTTGATCTTACTTCCAGGCGAAACGCGCGCTTCATAATGAATGCCCGGCCCATTCCGGGGCTTTCGCCGGCGTCGGTCCCGGTCAAAGTTAGGCTGAAGCCCGCCGCACCCCAATTCTTCCGGTCGGGAATACCGAGAAGCATCGCTGGCGCACTGGGCCGAAATGCCTCCAGCGTTGCAAACCGGGGGGAGGGGAGGGGGACTAACCGCCGGCCGGCCGGTCGGCATCCACCCACTGGCCGGCAGGGGTCCGACCAGGCTGGCCGGGCAAATGGACTTCAGTTCAACTTTGACCGAGCCGGGCGCCGGCGAAAGGCCCGCAATGGACCGGGCATACATTCTGAAGCGCGCGTTTCGCTTGGAAGTGTGACTAAGCGAATAGGCGATAAGAACTATCCAGGCATTGATGAGACAGGTATGCATCGAAGCGTGCAGACTTACACAGTATTTAAGTGACCGTTGGTCACGTAGAATGCTTGGTCTTCCTCCACTACAGATACAAGAGATGAAAGAAGAACATGGAACGCATGTCCTTAACTTACACATGTGCAATCGTACGACATTTGCCTGTCATTTATGCTGCAATGCGGCATTTCTTGTTATTTTAAGATTATATATATATATATATATATATATATATACCTCAGCTTACCTTAGCTTGCTTTAGGTTAGCACACATACCTTAGCTTAGGACCAAGTTGTTTGCTAGGATGCAGATATAAAAAGGCATGATGCACGTTATTTACACGGTTATCAGTACGCTTCCATATGCAAAAAGGAGCTCTTCGCATGTTGGCGTGGAGAACTGCGCACCACCTTAAACATTGCTTAGCAAGACATATGTCAGCTTGTGGATGTCAACATGGACTTAGTCAGCATATGGATGCATCCATTGTCTATTTGAATGTCGTCCTCCGCAACCTTTATGCAAAAAAATAACTACAAATGAAAGTATCGTTTTTCGAATGTTTTTCTGTAAGGTAAGTTCGGAAGTATCGTCATGCGTTATTGTGATTTTCCGGGACAAGTGCTGCTATAAAGAGATCCCGGTTCACGAGATTTAGATACCTTCTGCACATCTGGCAACAATTTCAACTTTTTCCGCCCGATCGGTCAGCCGGTTTTCCGTGCCGGAAAAATTGGTGGGAACCGGCCTTGAAGCCCACTTCCCCGGCCGGCCAGGTCGGATCCCTGCCGGCCGGAAGGGGGGGGGGGGGTAGGGGGGGGACGCCAGCCGACCGGCTGGCGGCCGTCAGCTTCTGCCCGGCTCACACCGCCAGACATTCCAGGTCGGTATACCGGGCAATGCCTCCCAGTTTTCCGGACCGGAAAAGGTGGGAACTGGGCTTTAAGCTTTTTCCGTAAAGGTCTGCCGCCGACCCGGATTTATAAAATCGGGTTAGGGCTTTCCAGACAAGCACTGCTCAGCGCGGGCGCCCGTACCAGAAATCCACTCAATAAACAGGTTTGAACTAAACCTTTGAAACTAACGGCTCTCCCGATCTCGCCACATTGTAGTTTCACTCATGGCGCTAGGAAAGCAATCATTACATTACAAATGGGAGAGCAAAGTGTATTTCTTCTTATTCCCAGTCGTGTAAACGTAGACGTGTCGAGGTATCCCTGCTCTTCTGCGAGAGCATGGAGTAGTGGATGAAATGCTCCGATTGCGTCGCAAGTTCACGGTTTTAACATCACATCAGGCTCGCAAAGTCGTAGAGAGATGAAATAAACTCACTGTGTCTATGTGAAGCCACCGTTTATACAGCGGAGCCCGGGCAATAGTTAAACTCACGCCTCACTAAACAGTGATAAGTGTCACTGTTTAGTGTTGTTGTGCGTTGACTTTGTCTATCGCAAAGTCGAGACTGCGCTGACCTGCGCTGTCAAGACTGCGCTGTCAAGACTGCGCTGTCAAGAGCGCTGACAAGACTGTTCGAATGACCATGCAATGGCAAGCCGGGGTAAGAGCGATGACAGCCATCAGTGATCTCACGTTCGTCAAATCATGACTCTACGTGAGATGCCTCTTTCAGGATGAGGGTGACTATCTCATCATCATCTATGAGGGTGATGAGATAGCAGTCACCCTCATCATCATCATGAGGGTGACTATCTCATCATCATCTATGAGGGTGATGAGATAGCAGTCACCCTCATCATCATCATGAGGGTGACTATCTCATCATCATCTATGAGGGTGATGAGATAGCAGTCACCCTCATCATCATCATGAGGGTGACTATCTCATCATCATCTATGAGGGTGATGAGATAGCAGTCACCCTCATCATCATCACGAGGGTGACTATCTCATCATCATCTATGAGGGTGATGAGATAGTAGTCACCCTCATCATCATCTTGAGGGTGACTATCTCATCATCATCTATGAGGGTGATGAGATAGGAGTCACCCTCATCATCATCATGAGGGTGACTATCTCATCATCATCTATGAGGGTGATGAGATAGCAGTCACCCTCATCATCATCATGAGGGTGACTATCTCATCATCATCTATGAGGGTGATGATATAGCAGTCACCCTCATCATCATCATGAGGGTGACTATCTCATCATCATCTATGAGGGTGATGAGATAGCAGTCACCCTCATCATCATCATGAGGGTGACTATCTCATCATCATCTATGAGGGTGATGAGATAGCAGTCACCCTCATCATCATCATGAGGGTGACTATCTCATCATCATCTATGAGGGTGGTGAGATAGTAGTCACCCTCATCATCATCATGAGGGTGACTATCTCATCATCATCTATGAGGGTGATGAGATAGCAGTCACCCTCATCATCATCATGAGGGTGACTATCTCATCATCTATGAGGGTGATGAGATAGCGGTCACCCTCACCATCATCATGAGGGTGACTATCTCATCAGGACCACCTCAGAGCGCTACGTCGCCACCCACGGCAATAGACCGCAACCATTCCGACACCCTTCTCGGCGGCCTTGATGCCACTCCGCGGGATCGATCGGGACGAAGAGTGGCTCCAGCGGGACAGGGCGGCACCGCACGCGGAACGGGCTCCAGTGGGTTGGTTCGCTTAAGACTGCCGCGCTGCGGTCTTCCACTCGACTTCCACTGTTTCACTCGACGGATAATTTTTACATAAAGTGGATATAATTATTGTATTTATGCGTTCAGGTACCTAGTGTACCAATCGTTGAGAGAATTTGACTACAATTCCTCGACTCAGTGTTTCCTTCCTGCTTCTAGACGTCAAAGGGCTCAGAAGAGAACGGGGTGCTCAATTCAGCGAAGGGGTGCTCTGCCCCTCCCTCCGAAAGGATCCTGCAATGACGCACCTGGGTATAACCACGGGGCTTGTCTCCGCAGTTTTCCCAAAATGGGTCTTTATCCCCTTCACTGCATCAGTGGCATAGAGCCCTTTGGTCGCAAGGGATCTTTCGGGTCGCTTGGGACGGATGATCAACGGCAGATTGGAAAGCCCGACGAGTGCGAGGGACCGGTTGGAGGTCGCATTAAAGGGCCCGGCCCTGTGGGCGGCGGAAGCCCACAATGTCAGTCAGAGGGATTCATGCGCCGATCAGAGGCCACTCGGACAACGAAGGCCTCTACGTCGGTCAGAGACCACCAATGCCCTGCACTCAGATTATGCTCCAGTAGCGCAGGCAAGGGGGGCACAGGGGGCATATGTCCCCATTAGTAGGTTCCAAGGGCCCCCTCGGGCCCTTTGGAACCTACTATCCAGGGCCCATTTGACGGCCCGAAGGTCCCGAAAAGCCAGCCAGAAGCATCATTTAGGGGTCCCGGCCCGCAGGGCCGAGCACACAAATACCAGCCAGAGGGCCCTGCGCGCTGATCAGGGACACGCGCAGTCGGCTCCGTGGCGGCTTTGGCCTGAGGGCCCGTTTTCCCAAGCAGGGATAAGGCCGGAGTCAGAGATTTACATTGCTTGGGGCTCCAAAGCCTCTAACAGGGACCCTGTGTTGTCAAGGACCCCCGAATCGGCCGGAGGCAGTATTCGAGGAAGGCCAAAGAGCCTAGAGGACCCACTCGGTCCGACAATCAACGGCCCAATTAGATAGTTTAAGGGCATAGCTGATCGGAATGTTATTCAGGGGACCTGCGAAGACACACCCTCAAATAACGGCCAGAGGACTCCGCGCTGATCGGGACCGCCTGAGTTGATACGGGCCTATATGTCGGTCAGGTACCACCGTACCACATAGTCGGCTTGGTGTCGGTATCGGCCTGAGGACCCACTTCTCAATCAGCTATAAAACCGGGGCCAGAGGTCTTGTATCTGTCAGGGGCCACAGCGCCATGTGGTCGGGAGCCCTGTATCTGTCAGGAACCCACAGCGCTTAACAGAGGGCCCTGTGCTCGCAGGGGCCCCGTGCCGACCAAGGGAAGTGTTTGATGAGGCCCGAAGACAGGCCCAGGCGGCCTACCAGACATAATTATCAAAGGCCCGGTTGGAGGGTATACGGGCCCGAAGGACTGGCCGTAGGTCAAATCAAGAATCGCGGCCCGTAGGGTCGTGACCTGCAGTATCATTGAGATGTCCTCTTGCAACGTTTTAGGAACCCCTGAGATAATGCGCATGTCTAGAGATCAGAGGCCACGAACACCGAACAGTCGGCTCCATGTCCGTCTGAGCCCTGAGACCCATTTCTCAAGCAGAAACGAGGCCGGGCTCCGCGATTTTCCATTTTTGGGCCCCTGACGCAATGAGAGACTCCTGTATTGATAAGGGACCACAGTGCCGAACAAGGGCCCTGTGGCGGCAAGTGGCCCCGAGTCAGAGCGGTGTTTGAAGGGACCCGGCGAGGGGCCGAAGAGTCTCTTGAGACCAAAGGTCAAGGGCCAGATGGTTTGGCTGAAGGGTCTGAAGGGCCGGCCGTAGATCACGTTAAGGACCCCCGTCCATATGGCCGTGATCTTGAATGTCAGTAAGATGATCTCTTGCACCGATAGGGACCCTAGGACAGTGTTCTTCTATTTCGGCCAGGGACCATGAACAACGAACAGTCAGCTTCGTGCTGGTCTGAGCTCTGGGGGCCCATCTCACAGTGCTTAACAGGGCATTCTGTGTCAACAAGGGGCCTCGAATCAGTCGGGGGAAGATTTATCAACAGGGCCGTGGACGGGAGCCCGAATAGCAGAGGGTCTCTTGCATTGTTCGGGCTCTCGGACAATTGAATGAACAATAACTAATGATAAGTGCTCACATTGAGGTAATAAAAGAGTCCCGTGCCGGTCAGGGCCCCCAGTGCCGAACAGTGGGCCTTCCGCCCTTTAACCACCTGTGGTGAGCAGGGATGTTGCTACGTCAGTGATGGCTCATGCGTCGATCCCGGGTCAACTACGCGGGTCAGAAGGCCTCCCGCGTCAGAGAGCGGACCAATGTGATATGATGTCTCCCTCTGAGGGCCCCCACATCGGCCAGGGGATGCCGCCCCGTGTCGCCAGAATGACGGCTGGAGAGCACACTGTGGTGCGACGGAATTTGCCCTTCAGCTCTTGACCGGGGACAACCATGTGTCCGGTGGTGTTGTATTCAAGGGGTTCCTGTACCACAAAAGTAAGGGTCTCATTAGCGCTAAATGGCGTGGGTCGAAATGAGTTCAAAACGCACAGGGCCACCCCATGTTTCCCTGAGAACGTTCCCAGTTTTGTAGAATCGAGTAGTGAAACAAATACCATCAAAAGGTTTGACCCTGCGCGCCGAGTGCCGATAGCGCAGTGGTTCACCCACCTGCGTTGACTACCGCACTCTGAGAAACCACAAGGTGTGGAGCTCGATTCCCCGCGGTTCCCGCCCTTCTCGCGAGAGTGAGAGGTTGGTGAAGCTACATAGGCCCTGCAGCTGACTGCGTCATAAAGCCCCAATGACACGGCCGTTATCTCGGGGAGTAAGGATAGCGATGACTTGGTTTTTTTTAACCGAGTTTTCGCAGTTTTCGCAGTTTTCGTTTAACCGAACGGCGTTGGTCTCCGCAAAAAACGCCAGGGGGCGGAGGCCGAACGCACAGTAACCATTTTAGTAAAATGATGTTTCTGCTTGTCTTTCAAAATTTATTCGTAAGATCTAATGATTATACTAGGTGAATCTTTTTTGCACAACTTGGGGATGTTCTTTGAACAGATTAGCAGTGAGAGCAACATGACAAATATAAATTTTGCCTTCTCTCTTCCAGTTGCACAACCAGATTCCAGCACCATTTCTCGATGCTGTTGACCGACACGTTTGATCATTAATCTAAAACACGCACAGGTGATTTATACGCCAGGGGTATCTCTAGATTTACGATCTGGTGTCCGGAAGCGTTCAAAGGCTCTTCTTTCAGGCGTATCACTTATTTCTTTCACCGGTTGGCCACGGCCTAGTGTAAGCCGCGGGGCTGCTCGGCCCGAGACTGCAACACCTGGGGTCGAGCTTTTTCTAAGAAACACGAGCGTGCATGCTTAAAAATACCCTACATAATTTGCACCACTAGTCAATTTTGACTGAACGTGGAAGATTCGAGACAAACATGGCCTTGCCACGTTAATATAAATTGTTGATCACTTTGATCTTCAATCTACGTTCGCGGAATCTTTGTTACTTTTATGCAACCCAGATTAAAATTCTGAGAAAGTTTCTGAGGTTTATCAGTTTAAAAAGAGTCCAAGAAACCATTGCAAAATGAAAAGCGCCGGCAATTTATTTCATGCAGTCATTAAACACGTGATTCTGACAGTTTATTTACTACAAAGTTAAGGCAAAATTGGTCTCGTCGTAGCGTCTGGCCCATATTCCAGTTATTGAGGGCGAAAATGTGCAATATATATATATATATATATATATATATATATATATATATATATATATATATATATATATATATCCGGCGGATTTTTTGAGAGGCCCTTTTACTGTCGGGGGCCTTTGTCAACCCTGTGCCCCCCCCCCCCCTTACCAAGGCTCTGGATGCGCTGCTGGTGTGTACCAGTAGGATTGTGAGAACGTGCTAGCTGGGCGGTTTTACATCGCGCGTCTCAGAACAGAGTGTGACAGTGCCGGCTAGTTTGGATCGGCCGCACCTGGCGCGCGTCACCTTCAGCCTAGTTGTCGCCACCAACTAGACAGACATCACTTCGGAACTGGAACTAAAGGCGGGACGATTGCCGGCCGTTGGGATCCCCCTTTGTTATCCGGAGCCCGTCGGTGAAAACATTTCGCATGCCCGCTCTTGATGTTAGTTTCGGCCGAGGGCATCCCAGTGGTGGATGCTTGGCAGGCAGCTGGGGCTGAGTGGGGTGGGCGAGGGAGGGGGCAGGTGAAAACGAAAAAACTGATATAGAAATAAGATGTGTAAAAGAGAGCACTTGTCGGATGTTGGGAGCAATGTCCATTTTAACTTAGTTTCTTCAAAAAATTATTTGAACTTGTTCGCTCCTGGGCATTACAGATCTGTCTATGCCCGTCATTTGGCACTATCTTTCAGCGACGGTCGGGACCATCCTTAACGAGCATCAAGCTTAACTACGTCATCAAATAACGGTACAGCTGACTCCTTCCCGCGATGAGAGTGTGTAACATTTCCAGACAGCCGACCATAAGGATGTCAGACTGTCATTACAGCATATTTCGAACTCGCATGATGCTCTGAACGTGTATCCCCTTTCTAGACGTGTGGCCCCCGGTCCCCGACCGCGGTTCCCTCTGGTGACGCACCGCCCGGGGACGCACGTGGCTGTCCGTCACTGTCGATACACTACTCCCCCGTTGTCCGACACGTCCACCCCTTCGGCGCCGCCAGCACTCCTAAGACGGAAGATCGCTATGCAGAAATGGAGCTGGTGTTGGCGCGGCCGCAGTATATCCGCAATTTTTTAATGCGATGGCGTTATCCTACGCCTTCAAAGAATGTACGGCCTCCGCGTGGTCCATTCGTTGCCACACTCGTCGTGCGTTCTGGACCAGCGGGACCTCTCAGGGGGGGGGGGGGGGGGGCTCGCGACGCGCCTGACCGACGCTGTGACGTCACGCGTCGAAGTGCGGCCGACGCGGCAGTCGATGGTCGGCCGGCGGCACGGCGGGCAGGCCGACGTGGGGGGACCGTCGACACCGACTGCGCGCATCATCGACACCGACAGCGCTGACCGTCGACACCGACAGCGCGGACTGGGCGGCCGGTGAGTGGGCGAGGCGCGAGCGGCGGTGTCTGCGAGCACCAAGCCAGCCTGGCATGGTCGGAAGCGCATAGGAGGAGCGAGTTAATTTTCGAGTCACAAGTGTCAACAGTGTCAGGTGCCTCTCTCGCGGGGGTTCGGTGCCGGACGTTCAGGGGATATTGTGTCTAAATACCGGAGCTGTGGAGAGTGTGGGTCAGGCCGAAATACACCAAGCGTTTACTCGTGGGGAATGCACTTACCACGGTCGGACTCAGCAACACTGGTTTTCATTTGGATTCAGGAGAGCAATCGACACGAATAGGGGTAAAATGCATCAACTTTGTCTTTTCCGAGCTAAAATTGGAGCCATAGTGCCTTTGCTGTTGAAAGACAACGTGAAGAACATATATTGTCAATGCTTAGCTATAAGTTCTTTATTTGTTTTTAATCGCCAACGGAGCAGCGCTTTCCTAAGAGGCGAAGTCGTGCGAATGAAATGCAATAGATACACAATACACAGAAGCACGAACATAAAAAGTGCATGACACGTCCCAAGGCTGCGTAAAGATGTTATCGAGTTAAAACATACATATTTGACGGCTCTAACTCTAGAAATACTAAAGCTGTCATGAAAGATATCCGCGCTGGTGTTCCTAATGCTTATTGACGTCTGATGTGAGCAATATCAGTTTTGGACACGCGGGACTAGTCGGTGTGAGAAGAGGATATATAAAGTGACGTCGCACAAATGGGTCTTCGGCGTTTGTTGGTATAAGTGATGTGCGTTATTTCGTCGATGGCAGATAACCAGTAGCGTGATATTATCTCTTATTTTACTCACGAAAGTAATCACATAACTTCCACTTCAAATCTAGGGAAAGATCTAAAAACGCACTTGATTAGATCTGAGGTGAAATAAATTTTACGTAACGAGCCTGGCTATTGATCGCAAGTTAAGCCGCCACCCTTTCGAGCCAACTTTCCGCCGTCCCACTCCAGTAAACGAGCACGCCTATACCGGGGAGCTTGAAGAGCCCTGTCGGCTCGCTGGTTCAGTGACCCTTGACCCCGCTAGATTCTTTGGAGGAGTCTTAGAGGGCTCCCTTGGTAGCCGATGATTGTATGGAGTTGCTGCTCTCCAGCGTCAAGTGCGCTTTAAGGCTGGAGTGGAGAGGACCGTCCGGGAGTACGGCGTTGAATTGTCAAGGGTTCCCCTCCCCTCGCCCCCGACGCGATCAACCTACGCACCGGCAGGAAGAGCCTTAAATAGCGGAGGTGGTACTTTCGCGGGCCATCCACGCGTCTCTGTCTGAAACATGACTTCGCGAACATGTGATATGAACATCTGAAAATGCGCAGCTCTGCGAAGCACTGCGGCCTTCAACGTGATCAGAGATCGTGTTTTAGGACGCGATGTTTATCACTTACGCTTGATGACCCCATTCAGCCCAAAGATCGTGTTTTGTGGCTGTTTTCATGGCCAGTGATCACTAGAGCTGATCTCCAGGTAGGCGCTCAAAGACGTTGGCGGTACCAGCGGGCCTGGGGTGAAAAGCGCGCCGAATGTCTGAGACCATCCAGCGATCAAAGCGACCCTCCAGTCTTCCCCTGCTCACTAAAACCTGATATTGTCTAATGTGTGTTTAACCCCTTGTACGAGGACTGAATTCCACATTGAGAGTGGATCAAAAGTCCGCAGATCAGAGTATGTATTGGCAGTGTGGCGTATGCTTTGCATCACGAAGTGAAAGCACGTGCTTTTACTTGCAGAGTACAAAATTTCGCTTCTCCGCCGCTAAAGCACGCTGAACTGCAGCATCTCAAGGGCAATGGTATAGCGGCTATGAACGATGCATGCATACTTGAATGAGGAGCGACCGTAAAACTTTTGACGAAGAGCCAACGTGCCAAGGGAAGTCACTAGCTTTTGGTTGATGTGTACACAGGAACTAACCCCCGTTTCTCAACGGTGGATGAGTGATCCGACCATTTCGCAGGTGGACGTGGACGTGGACGTGAACGTAGCTAACCCCCCCCCCCTCGTTTAGGGGGAGGCTGTGATGCCGCAACGCCCGAACTACTCGAGGCTGTAGAAGAGTAGATCTTAAAAGGTGGGCTGATCAAGAGTACAGAAATTGCAACTGAGCTCCGCAAATCATTTGGCACGGCTTGGACGATTGTCCGTGATCACCCCAGAGCAAGGCCTCTTCCCGATGAGTGCTCTAAAACCTGAACCGACGCGATTGACATCAGAAGGCTGCACTGAGTGAGAGCTTTCCGCTGCCTTCGAAGCTAAACCTGTGCATTTCGTTTCACGTCCGGTGGCAGGGGACGAGACATGGCTTTACCACTGGGACTCCGAGTCAAAGCGAACGAGCATGTAGGGGAAGCACTAAGGGTCTCCCACTCCGGAGAAGTTTCGCATCCAGGCCTGTGCACGCAGTGATGGCGACAATTTCTGGGATTTCTATGGTATCATCACGGTCGACTGTACACCAAACCAGGGAACAATGACGGAGTATTACTAAGTATGTCTCATGGTGTACCTGAGGGGACCATCAAAAAGAAGAAGTGAGGAAAGCTGGCAAAGGGTGTCCAGCTTCTGCACGACAGCGCACCTCTTCACTTGGCCTGAGCTATGGCAACTGCCTTTCGCAGCTGTGGTTTTGAGGAGCTGCAGTTCTTGACTGACGGCCTGGTTTTGCCTCATGGCGTTTGCCTTTTCCGGTTTTTAAAGTCGCATCTGCGGAAAAGAGGCACGCTGTGAAAGGAGGTGGTTTACTGTATATTTCGGTCTCCGAGCTTTTTGATCAACCCATATACGTACTTGACGCTATCTTTCAGCATCTCGCTAACCCATGCTAAGATCACACCAAAGCCGCAGTCAAAGATCCCGCGAGAATACTTCCGCTACGTTGTTCTCAATCGACAGACCTTGCAAAACACAGGTCGGTCTTGGACTGTCTAGTATCCTAGCCAGCTATACGTATGGTCCATTTCCCGTGTCGGTAACATCCCACATTCATCACTATCTTTAATTACATCACACGAATCCTTCATGTTGTAATTTATTCTACCGCGCGGCTCAGACACGTTGTTGGTAAGAGATGACGGCAGCCATGTTTCATGGGATATTTTACACTAAATCCCGGCAGCGTGAGTTACTTGATAAATGTAATGAACACACCCAGGCGTTTCCAGTGTTGTGCTGTCGCAAACTACAATTGCACCGAATGCACATCCGCGTGCTCCTCTCTGGAACATGACTTGTTATTGTCTTGAACAACTTTATCTTCACTGTTGCCTTGCCAAGTCCTCTAAGAATACCGTGAAGTGTATCTCGCTTCAGTGTTCGTTGACTTCAGGGAGACTTAGCACCGGAAAGTTTTGCCTCTAGGGAAGTATGCTTTCAGCATCACTCGCGCCATAGCCGACTTATGCAGAAAGCTTTCGTCATGTGGGAAGTCGGAACCATACAGCAAGCTGTTCATGTACGTGGCGGGGACATATTGTCTGAGCATTTCCTCATGGGGCAACCTTGGTACGTCAGTATCGCAAGGGAACTTGTCATCCGAGATGGAAAGCCTCTCCAGATGGCTCCTTCGTGGAAGTGCGCCGCACGAGCTTTGCTTTGGAAAGAAGAGAACCGGATAAGAGGCGACCATAATTTCGTTCAATGGCCTGGCAGCACTCGCTAACACCGCCTCGAATACTGCTATCATCATGGGCTACTACCGTGACCGTTGTTGTCAGGTGGCGCAGGCCTTACTTCAGTGAACAGCGCACCGTCGCTGCAAGCGTGCAGCAAGAAATCAGGTGGGGTATTGATCTGCACCATACAAATGGCGACCGCAAAGCAACGCGGTGACCCGGCCAACATTTCTGCTGCTCACAGGTGCGGCTCTTCCGTTTGCCTACGGGTCATTGCAGATTGATGTGCACAGCCTTGGGCACAATATCATTGCCTTCATGTGGAGGGCACGAGATTAAATGGAAAATTAGGTAACTCACGTAACTAGATGGAGTTACGCGCAGGCCATGTAGTGAGGGAAAACGGAATGCTCCGTATATTTCTGTACAAAAAGGTCACGACCAGGCAAATTATTCCGCGCTGGTATCAGATTACGTTGTTTGGAAAATAGGACTTCCTTTTGCTCGAAACATTTAATCTCTTCCCTGTTTCTTATAAGCGCCAGCGTGCTGCGAGGCGGTATCAGCTCTCATCCCTCCCCAGCGAGTCGCCGGTCGGTTCCTCCTCAGTCATTTTCCTGAGCGCGCCCATGCGTGACCGACACGACAGGAAGCGATCAGTCGCCCCGCGGCGCGGCCCTGCGACGTGCTGAGCTCCTATCTCCGGGGGAGGAAGCGTGCCAGCGGCAGTGAATCGGATCCCGGGGTTTGACTGAGCGCTCTGCAATATCGCCCCGGATAATCTCGGGATGAGGCGGGCGAAATCGCTGGCGGAAACGGCTTTCTGACGGCGATTCCACGGGCGCCTCTGTGACAGAATACTGCTGAGGCACGGCTGGGAGCGCTGTCAGCAAAGGCTGCGGGCAGAAGTATGGACCGTGAAATACTGACTGCTCCTCCACATATGCTTGTTGACAAACGCTCGAAGTTTGTCGTGAGTGTTTGTAGAACAAAATTTGACAAGTTGGGGGAGCGAGACAGCGGCCTGTCTTCATCAAATGTGTTTTCGATCGCTCCCTGGGTCATATCATTCAAAGAACGTCGTGGTGGAAAGATGATAAAGTCATAATCCAGCGGCGGTGCGTATGAATGGCAGAACGGGCGCATCCTTGGGATCGACTGATTGAGAAAGGTCACGTGACCGCTCCTCGCAGAGGTCAAAGTGGTTCGTGACGGTCGTGCGGCTGCATCGTGCGGATACAAAAGCCCTGTTTGCAGCACTGTGTGGCATTGCACGACAGTTCTGTACGTGAGCACTCCTGCGCGTCGAAAACTCCTAAGCCAAAATCCCTACGGGCTAGAGCGGGGCAGCTTGGGGGGTGAGTTTGGGGTGCCGGGGGCAGATTGCTTAGCAGGCACATTGGGCGCCAAGCCAAGCATGGGAGCTATTCGAGTTTATATGTGATGGACCACCGTTAGTCAATGTCAAATTTCGAGCGAAGGTCACCGATTGTGAGACAATCTAGCTTTGCGTACCAGAGCGTTTATTTTCAAAGCGTCTCTTCCCACGACATTTCTGGCTAAGTTTGATGAACCCGGCTCCGACCGGGGTCCCAGCCGTTGTAATGCCTCAAACACTAACAAAGTCGAACACACACCACGCAGTCCAACTTTCGCGTTAACAGCTCACAGAGAACGCCACATTCACGTCCATTAGCGCCTAATGTGGACGATGAGCACTTCAACTTCAGCATGAGGTTAGTCGCATCCATCCGGATCCTGCTACAGACTTCTACCTAGCATCGGCAACAAACGTGTGCTTATGAGCATTCCAGCAACTTTTGCAAATCATTAATAATCAGACACGGTCTCTTGTTAGCCTTAATGAGCTGCGTAGCACGCTTTTATGCCCCTGCGCCAACACTGAACAAGAGACTGCTGTCACGCATTTAAATGTGGAGCACGATATCGTCTCAGGACCCGGCGGGTCCAACGGCCGCAACATAGATCAATTACATCGTCAAACACTCACCATTTGCAAATAAATACCAACACGCGCGACTTGTCTCACGTCGTTACTCACACAATTACTCACACATCCGCACGTGAAAATAATACCCTGCAGAGGAGGAGCAATTCTGCCGCACGTGACACGAGCCGTCGGTTGGACACCGGTCGACCGACAGCTTGCCGAGCCCTACATCCGCCACTGGCATCTGGCTCTCATCCGGTCGGCGGGAACGCCTTGAACGCAGCCATCTCCTCCACCGTCCCGCGCCTCTGCTAAGGACGCTCCTCCAGCGTCGCCCGCTAGTTCTTGAACGAGATGTTCAGCTTGGAGGCGAGGTACTGCCACACCTTGAGGCCGAAGCGGCTGAGCGCGTCGTCGGCGCCAACGGGGCACGCGCCGTAGTCGGCCTTGCACTGCCGCGCGCCCTTGTTGAAGCCGACCTTGGAGGCGGTCAGCAGGCGGGCCAGCCGCGACTCGCTCTGCAGGACCTCGGCGCCGGCCCCGAGGTCCAGCTCCTTCAGCAGGATCTCGCTGGCCGGGAAGTACTCCTCGGGGCTGGAGGCGAGCTCGCAGAGGATGCGCAGCTGGCACGGCCCTTCAGGGATCTGCGGCACGGCAAGGACGCCCGGGTCATGGTGTGGCGATGCCCCTCTGGTGCCTGCAGCGTGTGGAGGGACAGGGTGTCGTTTCGCCCTCCTTCGGGAACCGCAGCGCTGGGTGATGCACAAGATGTGGCACAGGGCGACACAGCTTGGAGCCCTCCCCCCCCCCCCCCCTCCTTCGCTGAGCATAAGATGTGGCCCAGTGTGGCACAAGATGTGGCCCAGTGTGGTGCAGTGTGCGCAATATGTGGCACAGTGTGACGCGTTGTGGCTCACTGTGGCACAAGATGTGGCCCAGTGTGGTGGAGTGTGGCACAGTGTAGCCCAGTGTGGCACAGTGCAACACAGTGCGGCATAGTGTGACGCAGTGTGGCACGGTGTGACGCAGTGTGGCACAGTGTCACACAGTGTGACGCGGCCACTTGGGATCAGCACCAAGCCACTGTGGTGTGCTAGGGGATCGGCTAAGTAGTGTGGCAGTGTCGCACGGACGAGACGCTGCGGTGGCAATGACACGTCACGAACTCTTCAGGACAGCGCGCGCTGTGGAGGCGACACCGGTCTCAGACAGGCACGCTGGGTGGCATAGTACGACACAGCGTGCGACGCGCCGCGGCCATGAGGTTTGCCGCACTAGACCAGGCGCAAAAGTCCGGCATGGCGCTGCTGCTTTGAAAGAACCGCAAGTCTGGAACGGAAACAGACGCTGGTGGCACGCCAGTGACGCTGGGTTTGGAACGGAAATAGGCACTGGTGGCACGCCAGCGCCTATTTACAGCCGTATATATATATATATATATATATATATATATATATATATATATATATATATATATATATATAAGTGTAAGAACGAGATGACAGGACAGGAAAGGACAGGAAAGGATAGGACAGAGGGAGGACAGAGGATAGGTGACAGAGGACAGAGGGCGGAGGGCAGAGGACATAGGACATAGGACGAAGGACAGAGGACAGAAGACGAAGAACGGAGGACAGAAGACAGAAGACATATGGCAGAGAACAGAGGACAGAGGACAACAGGAGGAGAAGAAGAAGGTGAAGGAGAAGGTGAATGGGAAGAAAAAAGAGGAGGTGGAGCGAGGAGAGAAGAGGAAAATAGAGGAGAGACGAGGCAAGGCAAGGCGAAGCGAGGTGAGGCGGGAGGGGAGACGGTGTGAGAGAATAAGGAAAGAGAGGGGAGCAGAACGGACAATACGAGTTGGAAATGGAGAGAGGGGGAGAAGGAGAAAATACGGTTGAAATGTATATATCATTAAAAGCTTAAATAAGCTTGGCCTGCAGGCATGTTCTTCATTACTTGAAATATGCTAGCTGTATCGGCAGTGTGGGCTTGTGTTTTTCCTTTTACGCGTTTACTCCCTGCGACTCCGAGACCCATCGTTAAGGCAACGCCTCGTTTTACTTGCAAACTTCTTATCAGCAAGAAATTTATAAGAAGCCTCATCATCGCCTGGTCTTGCAGAATCTCAATTTAAACTTGCGCGGTGCAACAGCTGTCCCTTTACATACAAGCCCGACATGCAACAAGGATGCAGACGTCGTTGAAACTCTCGGGGATGAGGTACGAAAATGGGACGCATTTGTTTACTTGAGTTCCTTCTCGGCACGCCCGCACGCTGTAGACACTACCACAGCGGGCAGGTTTGATCCCTGCGCTGCTTTTAGCTACCCCAGTGGGAAATTTATTCTCAGGGCATTAGCCATTCGCGGTAGTTCGAGGTTTTAAATATTCGGTGTATACCAAACAACTGATACACCTTTCAAACTGTGCTAGGCTCGACGTTCTGAACTCCCGGGCCTCCAGCCGTGTGCTGGTCCCGTTAGAGGATGAAGATCACATGTGCTGTCACAATTACGCTGCTTTACTGTTGCTAAGCAACGAGTCAACCAGTGGCCAGTGGGATTACGAGCCGGCCCGTAGATGCAGCCGACCGTCAAACCTTTCTCGCATTACAACTCCTAAGCTGCTCAATGCGTCACTCCAATATCTGAGGCCAGTTGCCAAGGTACGTATCGTGAGCTTTCTGACCCGGCATCGACAAGCTGTGAAAGCAGCTGTGGTCATGTCTGACCAGTGTCCGACGTCTGACGTCACGTCTGGTGTCAGTGTCCGATGTGTGACGTCACGTATGACGTCAGTGTCCGCCGTCACCCCTGACCAGTGACCTTACAGCAGGCTTGCCATGTCCGCCGCCGTGTGCAGCGGACGGCGGTCTCTGAGTTAGGCAGCGGAAGGCAGTCTCTGAGTTAGGCGGCGGACGGGAGTCTCTGAGTTAGGCGGCGGACGGTTGCCTCTGAGTTAGGCAGCGGAAGGCAGTCTCTGAGTTAGGCGGCGGACGGGAGTCTCTGAGTTAGGCAGCGGACGGTTGCCTCTGAGTTAGGCAGCGGACGGCTGTCTCTGGGTTAGGCATCGGACGGGAGTCTCTGAGTTAGGCAGCGGAAGGCAGTCTCTGAGTTAGGCGGCGGACGGGAGTCTCTGAGTTAGGCAGCGGACGGGAGTCTCTGAGTTAGGCAGCGGACGGCTGTCTCTGGGTTAGGCAGCGGACGGGAGTCTCTGAGTTAGACATAGGACAGCAGCCTCTGAGTTTGGCGGCGGACGGGAGTCTCTGAGTTAGGCAGCGGACGGGAGTCTCTGAGTTAGGCAGCGGACGGCTGTCTCTGAGTTAGGCAGCGGACGGCAGCCTCTGAGTTAGGCAGCGGACGGGAGTCTCTGGGTTAGACATAGGACAGCAGCCTCTGAGTTAGGCGGCGGACGGGAGTCTCTGAGTTAGGCAGCGGACGGTTGCCTCTGAGTTAGGCAGCGGACGGCAGCCTCTGAGTTAGGCAGCGGACGGGAGTCTCTGGGTTAGACATAGGACAGCAGCCTCTGAGTTAGGCGGCGGACGGGAGTCTCTGGGTTAGGCAGCGGACGGGAGTCTCTGAGTTAGACATAGGACGGCTGCCTCTGAGTTAGGCAGCGGACGGCTGCCTTTGAGTTAGGCAGCGGACGGCGGCCCCTGAGTCCGGCGTTCCCAGCCGAGCTGCTGTCTGCCTGCTGCCAGCTGTTGCTCCTGATTGCCGATGGCCCACGCTGGCGCTTCTGAACACCGATAATGACCTCCTGGCGTGACCGATAATGAGCTTCTAGCTGTCGAACACCCCACGACGGCGTGGTTTGGAAAGCGTCAGACGACGCCGCTGATTAAAGACTCGCTTGCTTTGATCATGGCATCCCGCTATTTCGAAACTACCGATCCAGTTAGTACGCTGAAGCGCGTCATTGACACGTGATGTTTACGTCACTGCACGTGGGGAAATTAACCGTAATGGAAATGTATTGCTTTAAACTGGTCCCAGCTAAGCAGGCATTTCCCAGATTTCGGCTGCAAGGGGGCCATTTCTTTGTTGGGTCGACGTCGTGTACGAAGCGCAAGAAGCGGGGTCTGAGAGCGGGGAACATCAGAGCGAGGATGAAACCCTTCCAAACCACCAGCTAGGGCGACACCATTGTCACGTAAGCTCGTCTCGCGTTCCAAGGCGAGCCCGCGCGCACAAGCGGCCGACGCCGAGTCGCGGGCTGCATTGTTGCATCGCGGAACAGCGGTAATGGCGTGCGCATTGGGGCCTGTGCCACACCTGCGCCGCGTGCTATTTCGGCGTATTGACCGGGCCGCTGGATTTACACGCAGTGAATGAACGTAAGTTTGACAACGGAATGGAGGGCATTGTGTCAAGTCAAGCAGGCCCGCCGGGTGCCGACATAAAGGAATTCGTGCGATAACAGACAATCATGTGTCAGCGGAAATGTCATCAGATGTGTCAGCGGAAATGTCGGGAGACGTATGCTCGAAACGGCCAAGCTCGACGCGCGCTTAGGTGAGTTCAAAGTGGCCTGGATACTGGGCATATTAAAGGAAACCCGGCGCGCGTCTGCAGAATGGGTGCATTCATTTATGGACCTGATTGGTTTCCACCAAACGTTGCATGACGGAAACTTCCACGTACCGCTCATTTGAGTGGCACTCCCAAACTAACCAAGCAGTTGTGTGCTGAATACAAATAGAAACATTTTTGCTCCTGTTTTGCTGCGTGATGTCTACAGTGCGTTGTCGCCCGCTAATTATGGTAAAGATACGACTCACGTCTACAATCCACCGCAGCACACAGTGGACTCATCTGATTAAGACCACAATCTCACGGCGTGGTCCACTCACCGTCTCAATCTCGGCACTCCAAATCGTGTCATCAAAACGCCTCTGCCGCTGCGGTGAAGCGGCGCGTTGTCGTGAGAAGGAGTGCCGACCTGTCCGCCATCCCCGCACCGCCACTGAACTGGCTGCCCGCCCGGGAGCTCCACGACCCACTACGTCACCATCATGACCTGGCGCACGTCAGCGCCAGCCCCGGCCGCAGCAGACACTGCGCCGCCTCCCCCCGTCCCCCCACCTGTCTGAGCCGGCGTACCCCTTGGCTCGGCCGCCGCCGGCAGTTGGGGAGGGGCCCACTGACCGGGGCCGGCGGGCTATTAGCTGATGGTTGCAGGGCTTTGCCAGCGCCACAGGCGGCCCGGCGCCGGGCGTCATTAGCGAACAGCTCGCCACGGTATCGATCAGATCCGACGGCAGCCGGGCCCCGGGGTACCCCGGGCGGCGTCGAGTCACGGTAGGGGCGCAGCCAGGCGGCCGCCCTGGGGACGGTGTCACGACAGAGGCGCCATCAGGGCTCGATTTTGGGAGGGCCGTGTCGTGTCAGAGGCGGGCTCAGGCTCCTGCGCTTGGAGGACGGTGTCAGCGCATAGGGGGCGTCAACCGGTTATTAATAGAAGCTCGGGCCGCGGGAAGGCGGCACCAGCTGCACAGACAGCGCAACCCTGCCTTTACCCGCGGACACAGCCCGGCGCCGCGAAAAATGAACGCGCTCCTCACTCACCGCCAAACGCCCGCGGGCCGAAATGGGTCCTCGGATCGGGCCATCCGGCGCCAGCTCTGCGCGGGATATGGTAATGAGGGACGGCGGATATGGTAATGTACCCCAGGCACTCTGCAGTATCGGTGCAATCTCACGCTAATGGTCACACTGACTCGCTGGGGAGCACCACGCTGATTGGGGCACGTGACCGGGCAACTGGCTGACCTGGAGGTGGGCGAAGTACTGCTGCAGCCGGTCCTCCTGCTCCGGGAAGGCGGGGTCAATGGCTGAGTCCTCCGCCGAGGGCAGCCGGGTCTCCTGCGAAAGGGCAGAGGTCACTGCACCCGCCGGGCTAGGCGGGGATGGGCAGTGGACACTTCTCACAACCCTGTATGATATAACAGAATAATATGTCGGGGATCGATACCAGAGATGACACCAGGCAGGGCTTGCTGCGGTCCAGACGGGCGGCGGGTGGGGTGACGGTTAGACGGGTGCACTGCTGGGTAGAGGTCAGCCAGTCAGGTCAGTTAATCAGGTTAGTCCCCCCCCCGCCCCCCGGCTTTAAGTGCCGCAGTCAGTGTCACCTCCGAGGGGCCACCGATTGGCGGACTCGCCGGCATGTGAGAAGCCATTAGAAAGAAAGAGAGAGAGAGAGAGAGGGGGGGAGGGAGAGAGAGGCAGGAGGGAGGGAAGCAAGAGGAAGAGAGGGTCATCAATGGACAGGTTCGACACTGGACAGACCGGTAACAGCGGTCAAACCTGCTCCACCGGTCACCATGCTCAGTAGGTCACGTGTGGTCGGGCATTCGGGCGGACGCGTGACGTCACGGCCTGTGGTCACGTGGTGACTGTGACGTCACGATGACTGGCGGTTACGCCGTGACTGGGACTGGGACATGGGGTCGGGCGGTGTAGGAGCCCAGGCGGGGACAGAGAAGCAGCCACTGTTTCAGCACGGACAGTAGGGTGTGTGGATCGCCGTGATTCGTCGTGAGTTCCGACGTTACGTTTTACCGGATCAAAGAACAGACTGCGGAAACCGCCGTTGGGTTTCAGGGAACATGGGACCAGGGACCAGGGACCAGGGACCAGGGACCAGGGACCAAGGGCGAGATTCAGAGACCATGGACAAGTTCCAGACCATTAGGTTATTCCAAAAGGTGCTAACAAACTGTAGAGTTATTGGCAATGCCGGAAAAGTTAAGGACAAATTTCAGGTTGGAGGGGCCGATGCTATTGCCGCGTCTAGATCATTGAGGCAATACACGGCGTCATGGAAACATCAAGAGAGTAAGCAGACGCCATAGGTCCTGACAAAGTCAAAGAGACCAATGATATGCTATGCTAAATATTTACGGACCCGGAGATCCGGGAAGGTATTGAAAGTTCGTGCACATAAGGCAACAAATTTCGAAAGAATAAACGCAGCCCACGGCTTCGACACAGCTTCAGTATGTAGCAAGCGCCGAGACAAGTGACAAAACAAACACTCCACAAAAAGTGATTAGACGCCAAACAGACACGGGCAGATCCGTCACAAACGGCCCACCACGTGCGATGCGGTTCATGACGTCAGCCGCTTCCGCTGCATTTCGCCGCACGCACTGGACCAATCAGAACACCGCAACATACACGCTTCTCCGAACGCCCGGAACGCATTGCTCTGTATCGGCGTCAAGACCGTAATGAACCGTGGTCACGCATCCGCCCGTCCCCGTGCGAGGACGGCGGTCGGCAGTAATGAAGAATAACGCGAGCGATCTACAGGGGAGGCGAGCTCGAGTGACGTGAACCGATGCTGTCAGCAGCACCCCCAGGAACGGTGGCGGCTGATTAGCTGGGAGCGTGCCGGCGAGCACGCGCTGGGGGCTGCACCGCGCGTGACAGCGCCGCGAGACTGGCCATTTGGTGGGCAGGGCACGAGGCCTGGTCGCCAGGCACTCGCGCGTGTGCCGTGCGGGGCTCGGGGGTTTCAGGGGCGCAGTTTTGCAGAATGAGTTGGGGAGGCTGGGTGGCGGAAAATGGGTGGATCCCCTCTAAATGGGTTGACCCTCGCCTAAATGGGCTGACCTCCCCGTCAATACGTCAGAGGGCGATTTTGTCCCCGAATTTGCCCACGTTGTCCTCAAAGCTGGAGAGGCGGAACCTCCTTTCCCAAATAAGTCACAACCTACGCGCCCGCTGATGAGTTTCTGTCATGAGTTATGCCAAGTGTCCTACTGCACTGCGCAAATCAGGAAGTCCGACCAATAGAACGAATAGGAGCTAAAAACTCGACTTGGTGTTCATTCTCTCTTTACGTCTCCTTTTAATACAAGAGACACCGCGGAAGCTATTTAAGGCTGAGTTAGTCATAAGAAATTACGACTTCATGCAAGTGACACGCCGAAGATAGAACAGCCCATTATATCCACGTTGCACTGAGCGACTTCATGAATTTTTCTGGGAGCAGCGAGCCAGTGTGACGCGTCCGGCAGCTCGGACCCCGGGTCAGGCCGACGCCACGTCTTCGATGCCTACCCCAGGGGAATCTGGGACACGTCACGCTCCGCTCAGACAGATAAGCCCCACGCAATCTCGCCATCAAGAGCATCGGACGAGCTGATCTGGTGGGGAGACTGGGAGGCGAGAGGTCTTGCCGCTCACCGGGGAACGGCATGCCTTGATAGAGTTTCCAGCCCGCACCGAGCACGGACGCTCGCAACACGGCCGGTGTGGTGCACCACCGGCGCAGTGGTGCACCACCGGCGCAGTGGTGCACCGCATACCGCCGCCAGGCCCCAGTGTCCCAGCACCCCATCATCCCGCCGCGCCGCGACCTCATCACCGCTACACCACGCTGTATCAATACCACCCGACCTCGCCTTCCCAGCGCTCCACCATCCACCTCATCATTGCTACACCACACTGTTTCATCCCCCCAGACCGCACCTTCCCAGCGCTCCACCATCCCACCTCATCACCAATACACCACACTGTATCACCACCCCAGACCGCACCTTCCCAGCGCTCCACCATCCCACCTCATCACCGCTACACCACACCGTATCACCACCCCAGACCGCACCTTCCCAGCACAGCACCATCCCAGCGCACACCACCACACCGCGCCGCACCACGGGGTCCTGGGGCGGCGCCGACTTACGTCCAGGGAGCGGCCCCAGCTGCGCGACGGCAGCAGCGACGGAAGCGTGACCGAGATAGGCACGCCCACCAGCAGGCCCACCGTCATGTCCGACTGGTGATTGAAGTAGACGAAGCGCTTCTGGCGACCGGCGCTGGCCGGCGCGGCCAGCAGCGCCGCGACCAGCAGCGCTGGCAGGCAGGCAGTCCGCAGGAACATGGTGCGACAGGGCCTGGTGGCAGAGGGCGGGCGCCGATGGTCAGGCGCTCACGCTGGAAACAGACGTCATGTTGAGAAGAATGTGGTTTCAGCTTCCACGTGTGCGTGGTGTGACAGGATCAGGACAACACGAAGTGAGATAAGTGCTCACTCGTACTTTGTTTTTTACGATTGTGACATAACTGAATTAAACGCAATGGACTGAATGCTTGATGGCTATTCTGTTTTACATCCGGCTGCATAGCCAGATGATTACTTGTGGTGCCACGCTTTCTTTAAGTCCAGGTACCAGTGTGGCTTATGCGGGCGTGTCCTCAGCGTAGCGCCCGGATGGAACCTCGGCCGGATGCGAACCCGAGACCTTCCGCGTCGAGGACGCCGCGGCCGCGCGGGCCCACTCCGATATGTGTCACGTCTCGACCGAGCCGTTTCGCAGGCCTGGGGCGCAGATGGGACGGCCGATGGGGCGGCAGATCGACGGGAGCGCCCGCCCCGCCCCGCCCCGCCGCGTAACGGTGCCGGCCGGCCGCCGTCGCTGTTGTTTTGTTCGGGAGGACGCGCTGGGAGCGAGACCGGTGTTCCGCCGGGCCAGGCGCGGCCTGCCTGCCCTATATGGCGGCGGAGACGCTCGGGATTCTCCGGCCGTGCCTCGTCATTGATCCGGGCCACGGGCGCAGCTCGCACGAGCCCTGCGTTTGACAGCCGTCTGCGCCGCCGGCCTGGCCCGCGCTTACAGCGGCATCGGACGGCTCTGTGCGTGACGCGGTGCCGCCGTCTCTCCCGATGTGGAAGGACGGATTGCCGGTTTGGATGCAGTCGACGTCGGAGGAGTCGGTCCGGTTGGTGAAGCGGCGTGGAATGTCACGCGCCGTTTGTGATTGAGAACAAAACAGCTTAACTGGAACAATATATGTTGTCTACATTTGGGGTGACGGCCTTGTATACCGCGCTAGACACAGCCGGTGGACTCTATGTTTCGGTCACCTCATTGACTTATGCTCTGTAACTAGGACATCGTGCACGATAATGTTTATTCCTAATGATTTCGATGTGTGAGCTACAACTGATGCAGCCCAGTGGAGGTTCGGA
Source organism: Pollicipes pollicipes (assembly GCF_011947565.3). Taxonomy (NCBI): domain Eukaryota; kingdom Metazoa; phylum Arthropoda; class Thecostraca; order Pollicipedomorpha; family Pollicipedidae; genus Pollicipes; species Pollicipes pollicipes. The sequence goes on from NW_023596448.1 coordinate 27,426,114, forward strand.
GAGGGCTTCTCGTCACCTCGGGGTAGCGGGACATGTTTGCATTATTCAAAGTCTGAGCTGCCCCTGTTGCACTCGCTGCCCAGATATATAAGCTAATAGCTGCAAAGGCCTACTGTAAGTAGGACAGTAGGACCGGTGCCTTAGAAATGCCCTGACAACAAGCTGACCTGAATATGTCTTCAGCAGTGGAGACGTACGGCAAGTCTAAGGCAGTCAATAGCGTAACGAGTTAACAACACATTTAGCTGACAAGATTGCTCTCCGTAATTTGGGCCGGGTCGAGCTAAGTGGGTTATCGCGCCCCTCAGAGCCATATGGTCCAAATTGTTTGGCGGAGCCGCTGCAAGACGACGGATGGGACGGTAATTCGGAGGGCGTTTGC
>NW_023596448.1:27427495-27447113 GCF_011947565.3 Pollicipes pollicipes
AGCAAAAATACAGACAACACCAGCTCCGCGGCGAAAAGGACGGCGCTCGGCCCTCTTTGGGTGCGCTGTGAGCCGACGGATGCGAAAGCTGATGGGAACTGTCCAAAAGTTGTTGTAGTTGATTGATGACACTGCCAGCTGCTGGGATTCGCTGCAGGTTTTATCCGCGTTGTTACGCAAGAGACGTCTTCATGGTTTTTACCCCGAAAGCAATTACTCAGGACGCGCGTGGCTACACGCGCCAGCCGGCGGCCACCCGACGGGTCGCAGGCCGGCTCCCGCGACACGCGGCTGTGACGCGTACTGTAATCACGCTTTTTCTGGCGCCGCGCTGACCGGCCCAAGCCTCTCTCTCCGGGGAATGAGGCCGGCATTACACGGAATTGGTCCGCCGCAACCTCTGGCCAGAAACGCGGCCGAACGCCGCCCTGAGAAACGCCGCAGTAAACGCCGGCGGGGGCACGCGATGTTTTTTCGCAGGCTTGCTGAGCGGATTCCGGATGTCAAGCCTACAGAGTCAAAAGGAAAACACCTCGGTTTGTTATAAAGGGTGGCTGTTCGTCTGGATGATGTAGAGGAGAGGTGGCAGTTGACTCGCAAGTAAGCAAAGTAAAGCAGCATTTTCTAAATGAAGTAAAGTAGCATCTCCGGCAGAGTAGCATCGTCGGTCTCTTCGAGCAAGTATTTGCTTACCCAATCCTCGGGTCGCTTCAAGCTGGATGACGAGTTGGGCTACGTACAGGGACGAGTCAAGTTTTCCTGCAACCTAATACCTCAGGGTTGTAATTTGTCACAGTACTGAACCGCGAGATTATCTCAGACATCCAGCTCATCAGGCCGTGTACAAGCGCCGGGCCGATGGACTGCCCAGCCTAATGTGGGTCAGCGAAACGCTAGGTCATTAGAGTGCCAAACAGAAGTTCAACAAATTATCAGACGACTGAAGCAAGTGGGAAAACGAGCAGCACCGCGTAAACAGTTGTTAAACATTAACCAAGCACCAGACTGACGGCGTCCACTAAATCATCGTTTGCTGTTGCTGTACTCCCGAGGCGTTAAAGTCTTGATTACTCGATGTTGTTATGCTCTCGTTCCCGTGGCTTTGTTGTGTTGCAGTTCGCAGTCTCGTTTGCACAGTTTTGCGCTCTTGTGACGTCGGAGAGCTTCAAACCCTTATTCACACACCATGCGCCGGCTTTCGTCCCTCTCTCTCTCTCTCTCTCTCTCTCTCTCTCTCTCTCTCTCTCTCTCTCTCTCTCTCTCTCTCTCTCTCTCTCTCTCTTCTCTCTCCTCTCTCTCTCCTCTCTCTCTCTCTCTCTCTCTCTCTCTCTCTCTCTCTCTCTCTCTCTCTCTCTCTCTCTCTCTCTCTCTCTCTCTCTCTCTCTCTCTCTCTCTCTCTCTCTCTCTCTCTCTCTCTCTCTCTCTCTCTCTCTCTCTCTCTCTCTCTCTCTCTCTCTCTCTCTCTCTCTCTCTCTCTCTCTCTCCTCTCTCTCTCTCTCTCTCTCTCTCTCCTCTCTCTCTCTCTCTCTCTCCTCTCTCTCTCTCTCTCTCTCTCTCTCTCTCTCTCTCTCTCTCTCTCTCTCTCTCTCTCTCTCTCTCTCTCTCTCTCTCTCTCTCTCTCTCTCTCTCTCTCTCTCTCTCTCTCTCTCTCTCTCTCTCTCTCTCTCTCTCTCTCTCTCTCTCTCTCTCTCTCTCTCTCTCTCTCTCTCTCTCTCTCTCTCTCTCTCTCTCTCTCTCTCTCTCTCTCTCTCTCTCTCTCTCTCTCTCTCTCTCTCTCTCTCTCTCTCTCTCTCTCTCTCTCTCTCTCTCTCTCTCTCTCTCTCCTCTCTCTCTCCTCTCTCTCTCTCTCTCTCTCTCTCTCTCTCTCTCTCTCTCTCTCTCTCTCTCTCTCTCTCTCTCTCTCTCTCTCTCTCTCTCTCTCTCTCTCTCTCTCTCTCTCTCTCTCTCTCTCTCTCTCTCTCTCTCTCTCTCTCTCTCTCTCTCTCTCTCTCTCTCTCTCTCTCTCTCTCTCTCTCTCTCTCTCTCTCTCTCTCTCTCTCTCTCTCTCTCTCTCTCTCTCTCTCCTCTCTCTCTCTCTCTCTCTCTCTCTCTCTCTCTCTCTTCTCTCTCTCTCTCTCTCTCTCTCTCTCTCTCTCTCTCTCTCCTCTCTCTCTCTCTCTCTCTCTCTCTCTCTCTCTCTCTCTCTCTCTCTCTCTCTCTCTCTCTCTCTCTCTCTCTCTCTCTCTCTCTCTCTCTCTCTCCTCTCTCTCTCTCTCTCTCCTCTCTCTCTCTCTCTCTCTCTCTCTCTCTCTCTCTCTCTCTCTCTCTCTCTCTCTCTCCTCTCTCTCTCTCTCTCTCTCTCTCTCTCTCTCTCTCTCTCTCTCTCTCTCTCTCTCTCTCTCTCTCTCTCTCTCTCTCGCTCTCTCTCTCTCTCTCTCTCTCTCTCTCTCTCTCCACTGTCCTCTCCTGTTCAGGATCGGCGGCCCGCGAGCCGCGCGCGGGCCGTGTGCGGACCGGACCGGGCCGGGCCGCTCTGGCCAGACTGGGCCAGGCCGCCCTGACCAGACTGGGCCGCCCAGGCGGGACCAGCAGCCGCGGGCCGCGTGCGGGCCGTGCGCGGACCGGACCGGGCCGCCCGGTCGGACCGGCCGCCCGGGCGGGACCGGCAGCCGCGCGCCGCGCGCGGGCCGTGTGCGGACCGGACCGGGCCGGGCCGCCCGGGCGGCGGGCACGGCCGCATTGATCGGCGCTCGTGGCCGGTGCCGGCGCCGCCTGTTGCACGCCCCGCCGGCGGACGTGGCGAGGGGAGTCGGCGAACAGGGTCCCAGGACGGCTGCTAATGAACACGGCCTCGACGCGGCCCGAGAGGCCAGGCACAGCACCAGCGAGCGTGCAGACACGGTGCGGTGCGGCTTTAGATGATGAGGGGCTGATGGGAATCGTTTCAGAACATCTGCAGTACGGCCCGGAGTAACGGACAAAACATGGAAGGAAGGGGAGGGGGCTGATGAGCACGGATCGTGGCTACCATATGTGACCCGTGGCCCACAGGCAGGGCTCAGTTCGTTTTGTTGCAGCTTGTAGCCAACGTCACCGCACCGGACCAGACGCACTCTGACGGTCTGTCAGTGTGTTGACTCCTGACTGTACTGCTGCCCTGGGACCAGATGCACTCTGACGGTCTGTCAGTGTGTTGACTCCTGACTGTACTGCTACGCTCGGACAAGATGCACTCTGATGGCCCGCTGGTGTGTTGACTCCTGACTGTACTGCTGCCCTGGGACCAGATGCACTCTGACGGTCCGCCAGTGTGTTGACTCCTGACTGTACTGCTGCCCTGGGACCAGATGTGCTCTGACGGTTCGCCAGTGTGTTGACTCCTGACTGTACTGCTGCCCTGGGACCAGATGTGCTCTGACGGTCTGCCAGTGTGCTGACTCCTGACTGTACTGCCTTCTGAGCAGCTGTATACTGATGTCGCCGTACTCCAGGCAGTCTAGCCCGTCGATGGTTCAGTAATCAAGCCCGATGTGTCTCACCGTGCAGTACTCCGGCCCGTCATGTCCTGATGATGCATTGCTGTGACGCACTGGACTCTTCAAGCGACTGGGCCTACCAAAAAATTGATGTAAATCATTTGGAAAGCTGTAGCGTATTTCCTGATGTGTAGGGCTAATTTTCGACAACAGCATTCTCTTTCGCTGTAGTAATGCTCCGAATTTTAGCCTTAAAGTGGGGCCAGCGGAAAAGAGAAACACGTGCACCATGGCATTACAAAAACAAATGCAACGAATACGGCAATACAGATCTGGTGTTCGACACTCAGTGCCATTAAAAGCGACTTGTTTACGACTCATAAACGCCTTCTTGTTATCGAAAAATATAGTTTTCTTGGCAGACTGAAATTTTGTAATAGCGCTGTGGTGCAGTACTCTGCTGGCTTGCTCCCGGTGTTCACGGCACTCCCGGTAAAATATGGCAGCATTCTGCCGGCTGCTCCCGGCGGATCTGGCAGCAGCTGGTGCGTCCTGATTACCGGGTCTCTCGCCGCGGTGGGGCCGTCGTCTGACGCAGCCTGCCGCCGCCGATCGGCAGTCGCCGGGCCGTGCGACCAATGGCAGGCCGCGTGGTTAGGCCGTCTGTCGCCCAATATGTCGACCAATCAGGCGAACAGCCACGGCTACCCATCCCCACCCGCCGCGATCCTGCGTCTGCGCGCTGTGCCGTGCCACAGCCGGCGTTCTGCGGCCGCCCTTGCGCCGATGTTTCTGTGCCGCAGACGGCGTTCTGCGGCCGTTCTTCCGCCGATGTTTCTGTGCCACAGCCGGCGTTCTGCGGCCGTTCTTCCGCCGATGTTTCTGTGCCACAGACGGCGTTCTGCGGCCGTTCTTCCGCCGATGTTTCTGTGCCACAGCCGGCGTTCTGCGGCCGTCCCTCCGCCGATGTTTTTTATCTGTGACGGCCGGCTGGCCAGCGCGTGATGCCCGGCAACGCTCCGACGAACACCGGGATCCGGGGCGAATTGATTGGCTGTTTGTCGGCGAGTGGCAATCGCTCGGGACCGACGGGTATATCACGCCACTGAATTGGATGATCATAGCAGCTGGCAGAGTGTGTCGGCATTTTGTTTACACTCACTGACAGCGCAACATCAAGATTGATGACATCAGCGCGGTTGTACCACGGCACGTCATACGAGGTATCCCGTGGCTGCTCTCGTATCCACCTCGTCGGTGATAGAAGTCAACCCTTTCCACCAATTGCATACGCTTACGGTTCTTCCGTCCTGGCTGGTCCATCGGTGGACATTAGTTATTGAATTTTAGGGCCGCGTCAGCTGCGTTGGGATTTTAGGGCCGCGTCAGCTGCCTCGGGATTTACGCCCATGTGTTGTTTTGGTACACAGGTATTTCCGTCCTGGCTGGTTCATCGGTGGACATAAGTTACTGAATTTTAGGGCCGCGTCAGCTGCCTTGGGATTTTAAGGCCGCGTCAGCTGCCTTGGGATTTACGAACATGTTTTGTTCTGGTACACAGGTATTTCCGTCCTGGCTGGTTCATCGGTGGACGTTAGTTATTGAATTTTAGGGCCGCGTCAGCTGCCTTGGGGTTTACGCCCATGTGTTGCTTTTCAGAAACCATGTGAACAGAACTGTGAGCAGAACCGCGTCGGTTGATTGTCATCGATGTCCCACCGGCTCAGAACAGCCGTCAGCTATGTGCCGGAACCGCTCGGTGTAGAAAAACACAAATCACATGCAGGCCATGTGACGCACTGTTATCCAGTTATCTAGGTTATGAATATCAATTCAAGTTTGAAGCCCATGTCTCTGAAAAAGGTAAAATCCGCTCGAAGATCGACCGACGGCGGATCACCAATCAGACAGGCCGGGGAATGTGATTCAGCTGGAGATCATGGCTACGCTCGATCTTCAAAAGTCGATCAATCTCAAAAGTGTCGACACTTTAGTGCGTCAGCCGTGGACAATGGTGCTCCGCATCTGCGGCAAAGTGGTTGGACTTCCTCTGTGAGTAGGCATGAATGTGCCTCGTAGGTGTGGCTTATACGCTACCAACACGGGTGTACTTCGTCAGTTCGTTTTTTAATATGATCATTTCCATTCGCGGATCTTCGTTCGGTGTAAAGCTTGTGTTGTCTCCGGCAATATCGGCACCAATTCATCCGACACGTATTGCCATCGTTCGGTATAGAGTTTGTTTTGTCTCCGGCAATATCGGTACCAATTCATCTCACACTTAATATCATCGTGTTTCAAAAAAAAATAGAATACGTCCCAGAGATATCATGCTCGCATTTCTTTCCAGGCCAAACGAGGGTTGGCGACACCTTCTTTGGTTGATGAATCAGCTTAGTCGTTTACGGCTATCTGGGTGTGACTGTTGGATCACACTTACACATGTATCGATGGCGCGGGGCGATGTTTTCGTGGTTGAAAGAACTTACAGCATGACCGGCGTGCAAAACTCCTTGCGCCCAAGAGGAACACGACAACTGAATGAGCTCAAATAGCATTGATTCCCATGCGCCAGCCAAGGCGCGGCGCTGGCGTTGTTAAGGAACTGCGTCGCCTTGTGCTGAAATATCGACATCAAACAACCAAACAGACTGCACAACACAGCTGCCGCCCTATCACGCCTGTGACGTCATCATGTGCCCGCGTGACCGGGCTGACATCGCCCGTTACGTCGTCACGTGCCGGCGTGACCGGGCCAACACCACCCCATATGACGTCATCACGTGTCCGACGGCTGAGCAGCTGTTGCCGAGCCGCAGCTGGCGCTGAGCGACGAGCACCACAGCATCTGGGCCGGCACAATGAATGAATCCATCGTGCTTGCGCACGTGATCCGTTTCCGGGGTTCCCTGCCGGGAGGTTCGTTCATGATTGCGCCGGCTGACGTTGGGTTGGTCCGATCTGTCTCAGCACGTCTGTCTGAGGTGTGCGGTGTTCTGTGTGCGGTGTTCTGAGCGTGCGGTGTTCTGTGTGCGGTGTTCTGAGTGTGCGGTGTTCTGAGTGTGCGGTGTTCTGAGTGTGCAGCGTTCTGAGGTGATGCATCATGTTACAGGCGGCCCCTGCGGGAGTGTGATGAATGTTTACGGTCCTGAGTGCTACTGGGGACCTGGCCGGACCCAATCTCTACATCGATACCATCCTTCAGAACGTCACCTGCATACTCAAAAATGAGTAAGTAGATTCCCTGCAATTTGGCGGAGTTGGTGTAGCAATTCAACTTTGCAGGACGTATGCTGGGCGAAATGCGGTAACATTTCCGAGCAAAGCTGTCACGATGGAGTTGCATGATTGCGTCACCAGCGAGGTACATCTTTCGAACTGCGATGTCGTACGTTCCGAAACAACCTTTGTGATCACTGGGAACGAGGCCCCCGTTCGTCTCATCACTCTGCTTAGATTTTAATGAATCTCGTGAGTTTGCTATAACATTTTTATATTTTGCTAGCATTGATGGCATGACAGCCCAGAAAGAGTGCCAACTAGGACTGCGCCTAAGATATTAAAAGTATGTGTTAACTTCACCCATCCTGTTTACCTCAATCACAACCACATTGAGGTTCGGCGTAAGACCCCATGGTGCCGGGGCCTGCTGCGTCCCTCAGCCAAAGGTCGGTCTCACGGGTCACGGTCTCACGGTTCACGGGTTTCATTGGTCGGGTTCACGGGACACGGGTCTCATAGGTCGGTATCATGGGTGACGGGTGTCATGGGTCGTCTCACGGGACACGGGTCTCATAGGTCGGTCTCACGGGTGACGGGTGTCGTGGGTCGGTCTCACGGGACACGGGTGTCATGGGTCGGTCTCACCGGTCACGGTCCCACGGATCACGGGTGTCATGGATCAGTTTCACGGGTCACAGGTCTCATGGATCATGGGCTTCATGGGTCGGTCCCACAGGTCACGGGTCTCATGGGTCGGTTTCACGTCCGCCTGGGGCGGGGACGCCCCCCGAGCGTCCACATGCGGCTCGAAGTTGACTTCCGCGCGCGACAGTCTCGTTAGTGACGTCAGACATGATGGCCGCAGCATTCTTCCGCCAGTCACCTTTCCTCCTGCCTGGTCTTCCGCCAGTCACCTTTCCTCCTGCCCTCATGGCTTCGAAATGGTTGGTCATGGCAGAACAAGCTCTGGCGTAAAGAAACCAAAATATATGACGTCAAGGTTTCAAGCCGTCATGACTTTTCCTTCACGTGCAGTGAGTTAGGATGACCGTAGCCGGTCTCGAAGGTTCAGGAGACCCCCCCCCCCCCTCTCCTTTCAGTCACCCGATGACCCGCGGCCACTTCTCCACCAGAGCCGCCGGAGCGCTCCGACCCATTCCGCTTGCTGTGCGGTATCCGGTTTCGGTGCGGTTTCGTGTATCCGGAGTCCCCTTGGTCCCAACCCGACCCAAGGTTTTCTGCAGCCCCCTGTTTTACCATTTTTATCAAATCCCTCTCCCTCCCTAAATCGTCAAACCTTAATGGCGGCAACAAAAGGCGCCACCTGTTCAGGGAAATATATCATATAACCCCTTGCAGATATAATGACCCCAGCTGACGCCTATTCACCCCAACCGCTCGGACACCGTCCTTTTTCTGCTCAAACCAGCGAGGTAGTAGAACACAAAATATGTGCCTTTTCCAGCGGCGAGGAGTTTCTCTCCATACCGGATCACGTGGTCGGGAGCGTGCAGCTGACTGAGGGCCAGATCTCTGGCCTGGACACCCTGCGGCGCAAGGGAGAAGCTCGAATGCACAGCGACGCCGATGGCGCCACCATCGAAGCCAAGCTCGTCCTCGAGCAAGTGCGGCTGTGTTACGACTACACAGCAAAGGTCAGCGAACCGGAGGCAGCGGCAGTGTTTGATCCAGTTCTGCGAACAGTAGACTTTTTCATGGCGCGTGCACTTGCCTTAGCATCGCAATCGCCCAGCGTCGTAATCGTTTGGCATTGCAATCCACTATCATCGCAACCGCTTGGGCTTGCTGTAGCGGGGGATCGCGAAATGTCCGATGGGTGGGCTGGCTGAAATCTTGTTCCCGACTAGGTGAACAGCCGTGGATGGCCACTCCGCCAACTGGGTGGTGCACAGCTCGTCATTCCGCGGGATGACGAGGCACATATGTGGCTTATTTCCACCCATGTGATTGAGGGACACTCGAGTGTTGAAACTTTTACGTCTCGTTCTTATGGGAGAAGAAGGCGCATGCAATGTGCGTGTTTGATACGCATTGGTTTCATGCATTTTAATCGTAAGTGGTTCGGTAGATTAACTGAAATCTACACCAGAGCCAACTTGATTCCTTATTAATGCATGACGCTGTCATTCATCGCACAGCGACCTGACATCACAGCTTTTCTATCACTCACTCAGCCCTCTCACAAGCAGCCGTGAGCTGTTTTACGCTAAAGCAAAACAACGCTAGTTCGTTCACTGGCATCAGTGATAACGCTGTTACCGACCGCACAGAGGGTTTCTAAAGAACGTTATGAGTGTGTTTTCAGGTTCGTTATTATGGCTGATGATGACAATCGGACACTCCTTCAGCATTCAGCGCTCCCTATGCCCTCTAAGCAGGGCCGCCTATATCTCCTTATGGGGCGCTAGCTGGCCATCGTCGCCTAAGCTTTTTACGTGAAGTTACTTATGCCCGGTCGTTTTAGTAAACCCTCCCGCGAACGGAGTAATTTCACGGACATTAAGTAATTTGCGTGCGTGATTTGCGTGATTGTCAACTAAAAAAACACACAAGCAGACAGTGAAGTATAGAGGCTAGAAATGTTCACTAGCCAGTCTCAGCTCTTGTCTCTCTTTACCGTAGTAAACACCGTTCGATGTTCAAATGTTCGTATCCACTGTCTTTGCACACACAATCACGTCTCTTCACACAATCGCTGTCTCTCCACCCACTGTCTTTCCCGTCTCAGCTCGCCAACACAAGAACGAAATGTCCCCACCGCTCGACAGTTCGCAGAGCCCCCTCCCCCCCCCCCCCCCCCCCCCCGCCTCAGCTCTCTCTCGCCACTGCCGCCGGGCGTGGCATGGCGCCGCCGCGCCGGGCGTTCCCCCGCCCGTCGCCCCCCCCCCCCCCCCCCCCCGGCGTCAGGTTTCAGTGGGGACGGGCTGGCGCCGGCTCCGCGACGGCCGCTGACCCCGTCCTGGACCGCACCACATGCACTGTGCTATACATACATAACACGTCTCCGTACATCACATCACAGGCGGCTTGGCGCCTGAAACAACCTGTGGTCCTGCGCATACCCTATCTACACCTGCTGAACACGTGACCGACGTGCTTGTGGCCGAAGGCCGTCACAAATGTGATCCCGCGTGACGCCTGTCATCATTGCGCCTCCTCCTTGTGAGCATCGTACCAGATATACAGCAAGCCTAAGACATCGTGTTAGCACCCCGTGAACTATTGGCGCATGTTACCGACTACACTTCCACATGGGACTGTTGATTTTATCTGCAGTTCATTACTGTATGCAGGTCTGTACAACCCATATGTATCACACAAACTGTTCGTATGGGCGTCTGTGTCAAAAGTGGTAATGAACTGACAATCGTGAGTCATTTCAGGTGCTTTTTGCGAAGAACCAGGGGAAAATCAGTGTCTGCGCCGGGGAGATCGAGACGTTCATCCGCGTCCACCAAACATCAGACCTCAACAAGTCGCCGGTCCTGCAAGGTCTGGTCCTACTATGAACCACTCTGAACATTACTTATCAATCACTGCAGCCCCAAAATACGATCAAGTCACGTGCGAAAAAAAAATATAGAGCTGAGCTTTGAGATTCAGGAGCATGAAAATGATCAAAAACCTGGCCCATCCACCCTCACATTTCAGCTGATCAATATGTCGTTATCCATGCATACGAATAACGAAACACAAGTTTACAATCATTCACAAATGCAGTGAGTCGCAGGTCTCTTACTCTTCTCACTTCAAGCTTCCGCACATAGCTCGATATCTTTTAAAACCTTCTCGCGCTTTCAGTCGCGATGGCTGGTGTTCGAATGTTCATAATCTCTGCGTGATGTTGCCGTTGAATGGGATGTTGCTCCCTGGTGCTCAGATTCCCAGCCTTCATTTCATCGCGTTGTGTCCGATGTCCTTGTTTCTGAGCCAAGTCACGGGTTTGACCTCCAAGAGATAGCGTCGCAATCTTTCTGAGTGCCACTAAGAGTGGGTCTTTGTGTAAATCTTGATAAGCTAATATATACAAGAAAAGCCTCATATAGACCTCGTGGCTGCTGTCTGAACCTGGGCAGGCCTCCCGTGTCGCTGAATCTCTGTCATCCCGATGTCTTTTACCCTTATGAGTCAAATGTCAACTTTTTGTCATCTTGGAGAGTGATCCTGCGTATGGATTATCACACTGAAAGCAGTCCCTAACCCGTTTTTATGTCTATGGAACGTCCCTGACGTCTGCCGGCCTCGGAGATAACCAAACGCACCGCATGACCCTTGATGTATCCTTGGCACACATTTTGATCTCGTCTCCACTCCTGGCGCACTCCCCGGCTTCTGAGCCGTCCGTGGCTCACCCTCCGGCCTCTGGGGTTTACCCGCCGCACCTGGTGGCCTTTCAGTGACCTCTGACACAGGGCGTGGCCTCCGCAGAGTTCGTGATCCGGCAGCTTCGCGGCCTGCGGGCTAACATGTCCGGTCTGGGGCCGGTCAGCTGGCTGGTCAACCGCCTGCAGCGAACACTGCTCAACATCTTCAGCATCCGCATCCAGGACTTGCTGCAGGTCAGGCACGGGCACGGACACAGACTGGAAAGTGGGATTACTCGTCCAGCATCTACCAATGATACCGATCAGCTCTCGTGACGTGGCGGCATACTGCGCGTGTGAATCTAACGCTTGTAGCTGCATCATCTCTTAGATGCGCTGCGTCCGCCCCTCAGTCAGAAGTTGGCGGTCGTGACGATAGATGGCAGCTCGAGGTCACAAACGCAGCATGCCATTAGCATGAACGGGTGTCAGTCTCAAATGGGCGCCGCCTTCAAAATAGAATACAACGCTACACAATTTAACGATGTCATTTACTGCCAAAGCCATCCTTATCACCAATGCTAGTGGAGATATATGTCAGCCAGTCTCGTGGAAAGGGAGTTGGAGCTTCCTGATCAAGACTCTAACGCCGTGATGCATCTACCGACGCCGCCCGTCTGTTGCAGGAGAAGGTGCACGGTCTGATCCAAACCGAGCTCAACAAGTTCAGCCTGGCCGACATCAGCATGCGGGACCTGATGACGTGACGTCAGCCTCCAGGGGTGTCCAACCCGGCCGCGCCGCACGGCTGAGTCGGACACCCCTGGAGAGGAGCCGGACGCCCCGAGTGCTTGTGATCTGGAGGCTGCATCCCCCAGTGGATGTTCCCAGGGTGGATCTGAACAGCGCTGGAGTGATTCGATCCGCTCTGGAGGGATCTGGATGTCCCGGAGTGGATCGGGATTCTGGGCATGCATGGAGTGGATCTGAAAACTCTGTAGTGGATTAGAACGCCCTGAAGTGGATTTGTACCCTTTGAGTGGATCGGTGTTTTATACCTCTGGCATAGATCTGAAGCCCTGGCGTAGATCCGGACACCGGGAATTCCAAATGCAAGTAGTTCTCGGGTCAATGTGGACAGCTCCGGAGTGCCGGGAGCCAGACCCGGAGCCGGCGCGGGCAGCGCGGGCAGCGCGGGCAGTGAGAGCGTGGTCCCCGCGCCGCGAATGCCTCGGACGGAAGACCGGGCTCCAGAGGCTGTCCCTGAAGACCGGACCCTGGCGACGGCTGCCCGCCGCTTCCTGTGCGGCCGTTCCCCGAGGCGGGGGCGGTCTCCGGAGCGAGCGCCCTCGGGGAGCGGGGGCCGGACCCGTGGGAGAGAGTGGAGGGCAGCCCGGCAGAGTCGGGTCGCGTTCGTGGAGACGTGGCCGTGCGCGCCAAAAGTCTGTCGGATTCGGCGGTGCTGCCAGATTCGGCGGTGCTGCCAGACACGGTGGTGTCGGAAGGCATCGGGACATGAAATCTATAGAATTCCTCGCTCACGGGAGATCGAATCCCGCACCATTCTGATTGCTGGTCTGAAGCGCGTGAAGTCCCTGAATCCCGCGCACTCCTGATTGCTGGTCTGAAGCGCGTGAAGTCCCTGAATCCCGCGCCCTCCTGATTGCTGGCCTGAAGCGCGTGAAGTCCCTGAATCCCGGCGCCCTGCTGATTGCTGGTCTGAAGCGCGTGAAGTCCTTGAATCCCGCGCACTCCTGATTGCTGGTCTGAAGCGCGTGAAGTCCCTGAATCCCGGCGCCGGATCAGCCGGTGTAAAATGCAATCAGCATGGAAAAGCGATACGCCAAATTATCCACAGTGGGAGAATCGGGCTTTCCCGCGACGCTCCAGCTCAGTCAGAATGTGCATAAATTCATGTCACCAATAAAGTGGAGAAGACATATGGGCACAGAAGGATGTCCTATCGGACACACTTTCGCAAATTTGATGCCTACAGGAAAACTGCTGCTGCCAGGGTTTTGAGGCCTAATCAGTTGGATCACAAAATATCCGCACGAGGGATCACACAAATATGTGTCTTCTATGCAGTGAAAACTGATTGCTATATGACTAAGAAAAGGAGGCAGCCAGCCGTGCAAAAGGCGCCTCCTTTCAAACCGTCATGACATACACCTAACGACGACAGGGCACTGGGGGAATAAGGCGAAATTCGCGCGCTTGAGCACCCCGAAATGTGTTGCTGACCTGTGCCTCAGTCCCCACCACGCACGTCACAATCAAGCTCACCCGCGACCCGCTCCCAGACGCAGTCTAGACGTCGCGAACTGGGCTTTTATTGCTGGTGATGTGTTCGTCGTTACTCGTGATCGCGTCTGAGATCCGCCACCGCCTGCTATCGGCCGACGACATTCGCTCGGCGCTCGCTGTGCCCTGTCCATCATGCGTGTACCAGGAGGCTAACCGTACAATATATCATTCGATGTCAGCTTGGCACGTATTTCGATGGCCGCATGAAGCGGCGTGCGGACCAGCACGCCAGCGTATCCGATTCCGTGCCCGCCCGGGCTTTGAGGCATGCTCCATGAAGTGCATCCTCAAGTCAAACTGCAGGAGATTGGTTCCCTGCTCGGCTGGCCCCAGTACAGATGACGGGCCGTCGATCCAGGCATGGAGTAGAAGCTAGAAGCGCCTGAGTGCTTAGACCGTTATTCTCTTTATCTTGCAACGCTGTCACAGACGTGGGGTGTGCTTCGGCGTCGTGGAAGTGTGACTAAGACAACTAGTACCAAGATCGCTTCGTCCGACTGGATCGTACAGCAACAAACAGAATTACACGTCATTAAATGTGTTGCTCTCGCATAAAAAAGCTATGGACCCGAAACCGACGAGACGGTCGTTATAGCTTTGCTTTTTAGCCAAACATGCACACGTGCTACGTTTGAAAAGTTTCGGTGTTCTTGCACCTGATTTGCCGGGAGGTCCGTTGCTGGTCTTTAGAAGTTTCAATCAGCCGGCCGCCAGCCGCCAAGACCGCTTGCACAATGGCATCTTCAATCCTTAATGCTGATAGCATGGTCGACACATGTCTACATGTATATAACATGTGTGCACACGTGCCATGCTTGCACCGTTTTGGCTGGCGTGAGGCCTGACCTGAAGGGAGGTCCCTTGCTCGACTTGGCGCAATCCAGCCGAAATGGCGTCTCCTTGTGCGTGAGAATAGTCCCGAAAGCGATTAGACCGTCGTTACAGCTTTCCTTTTTACCACAAATCTCACGTACCACGTTTTCACCAGATTGAGGGGGGGGGGGAGTTCATTCCCTGGGAGGTTCGCTGTTGGACTTCACAATCATCGACAGCCGGCCGCCAGCCGCTTCCGTGCCTGCTCGGGTGCACTTCGCCGCCGCATTGCCAAGTGGGCCGGCGGCCGGTCACCTGGTGGTAGCCGGCGCGAAGGAGGTCCCTTAGTGGACCTAGCGCCGAGTAACAATATAGTAAACCACCAAGCTTGTAAGGAAAGCACTCAGCGGATCATCCGCCACCGCTTCACCACCGGCCTGCCACCACCTACCGCAGCCGTGTCTCATGCGGAACAGCTTTCCGCGTTGCTCATTCGCCCAAGATTGAGCCAGAGAGTGCGGGAAAAAACTCATGACGATGAAACAGTGCAATAGTTTTCTTCCCTTCCAATAAGTCATCTACTAGGTCACACAGCGTTAAAATATTTGAATTAGTTTGTTCCTAGACTTGGGTCTACCAGGAATTACTTGCAACAACAGGGCATGTCGTCTGGGTGCATACGCTTCACATCACTTTTCATCCCTATTTTGTCAACATATGAGACAGGGTTGTGACAAATAGTACGCGATCCGTCAATACGTCTTGCCATATACCCTAATTCACATTTTAAACGATATGGGTGTGGGGGAGGGGTCCGGCCTTGGCAATCGAACAATTTTTCGGGGTATCTAGCAGGGGATATTTTCGGGCTATTTTGGGGATTTGTTTTACCTAAAAAGGTAAGTAAGACAAATTCGAGTTGTTCCCGTAATTTATGTCTGATCTATATCCAACTGCACAGTTCCAGGTCCGATAGGATGTACGCAATGGTGTATTCTCAGTATTCATGTGGATCTCATCGAGTAAGTGTCTCATTTCATAAAACACTTAAATGTGGCATAAGGTACAGTGACCTAGTTAAGGATACAGGGGGAGAGGAGACTGGTTAATTCTGTTGGTTTGACTCAAACACAAATTGGGATTGTTGTTTCTCTAATGTTATAAAACACATGTTATTAAAGGGAGTGTTCCACATGTGAAGTGCTCCCAAACTGATATGTTTAGGTTTTGGGTTGCATATTTTCTAAGATGTGCAGGGAGTTTTGAGCAGACTATTTCAAAGTTGTCCAGGCATCCAAGATTCATCATGATGTTATTCGAGCCTCACCATTCCCTGGACCATGTGGCTCAGAACCAAATTATAAGTTTTTAATTATAATTTAATGAAATAATGAAATTATACTGGTTGGATTATAAATTGTTGAATAATAACTGAAATGATATGAATCCCAAGTTGTAATTGTTAAGTTGTTCATATTTTGGTGTTTGTAATCAAGATTTCCAAGGCTTTCAATTGGTTCTCAGTTAATGCATTGCATGGCACTTTAATGCAAGAAAGCAGTGATGTATTGAGGGACATATTTACCTAAGCAAGACATTTTGTTGTCTAGGGCAGCAGTCCTCTCAGATTCTGATTATGCACATAATGCCTGTACAGGCAAACAGGCAAATTACACTTCTAACCCAAAAAGGAGTGAATGTGTTCCCCAGCCACTTAAACATAGCTTAGCTCTAGAAACTCTGCATTCATCTACATGCCCTAGGATTTAACTTTCTGTTGAGTACCTGGTGTGAAGTCCACACATGCATTTGGTAAGAGGGGCAGTCATTATCACTGAGCACCATGATTGGGAAGATGCTGGGATGAGAAGAACATAGTGGAAGGTTTGAAATCTGTTGTAACAGCAAGGTATTAGAATGTTCTCAGTCACTATGGTTTATTGAAAGCAGGGATGGCAGGGTGCAGGACAGGACCTTACCTTGCAAGATGAAACATGGGACCAGACTGCTGCTCAATTTGTCCCTCCCTCTCCTGGTTACCTATTAGTTCAAGGTCTGGAGTCCAAACCCCTTTCTCCTTCCTACCACCTCCATCAGTCCGAGGTCATAAGGACCCTCCAGACTGTTTGTGGGGCATGGCATAAGGCCAGGGCTGTAGCTTATATTTCCTTATCTTCAGGTGTTTAAACCAGCAAGACATGGATCCAGATATGCATAAGGTGGTGCATCAGCTTGAGGAAGTGGAAGCAGCAGCTGAAGATGTGCTCACAGATAAGCAGCAGGTCAGAGTATAGGGATCATAGAACGCTGTCTTCATGTAATGTCTTGTGATGACCAGCAAGTCATCACCACATTCAGGTATCATGCTCATGTATATGCCACTCCTCATGTACTGGCTAGTATTCAGTAGGTATGCTGCCACATACTTCCACACATACTGGCTGTGAGCAGATGGGCCCACCTTGCTGAAGGGCAATGCTGACAAATGGGCCTGTACTGTACATTCTTCTAGGCGTGACAGCATCTGTACATTCTTCAAGTTCTGTCATTGTTTTGTCAGATTATGCTGCACACTGTGACTAACATCTGCTTGCCTCCAGCTGATGTACCAACACCGTCAGATGTTTGTGGGTCAGGGATCTCAGATGTTTGGAAAGGGGATACAGCCCTCTGATGTGTGTGAGTCAGGGATCTCAGATGTTTGGAAAGATGATACAGTCCTCCAATGTTTATGTGTCAGGGATCTCAGATGTTTGGAAAGGTGGGCATAGGATACAGCCCTCCGATGTGTGTGGGTCAGGTATCTCAGGTGTTTGGAAAGGGAGGGCATATTGTACGGCCCTCTGCCCCCGCGGAAAAACTCGGGCGTCAATCACGTGAATTTGTTAGGAGCAATATGAGGCAAAAATCGCATTCGCCGCTTTCTCACGTCCTCAGAGGATCTCCCATCGGTATATGTCGGCGAGAGGTCACGACTTTGCATCGTGTGAGACCACCTGCCGCTTGTTGTAAATACGCCACGATTTGTCCTCCGCAGGTTGTGGACCTCTCACGGAAGCAGAGCGGCCTGCGAGAGGCGACACGTGCCCTCAGCTCAGACCTCAAGGCGCGCGGCGAGTATCGCACGTGGATCGCCGCGGGCAACACCTTCATCAAGCTGCCCGCCTCCAAAGTGAAGAGTCTCATGGAGGATGGTGCGTGGCGCGTTCTGTTGTTGGACGATGTCGGCCGGCTTTGTGGCATCGCTAGGGCAAAGCACAGAGGTGTAGTTTCCTATCCAGCTGGGGGGAGGGCTCAAGTATCCCCTTAACATTGGGAAAAATGTGGTCCACGTACGGAGAAAAACGCGCGTTTGCAGATTTTCGGGCTAGAGAAAGGCATCTTCTCTGCCCAACTCTCTCGCCCAACTTATCTGGTAAAACGGCACTCTGGACCTAGCAGTTTTCAGTTTGGATTTGCGTGAATGATCAACATGGCTTAAAGACAGCACTGGGCTGAAACCAATCGAACATGTGCATACGTGATGACTATCGGCGTAACAAACGTGGCTGGTTGGCCACGGGATGGGGGTGTCTGTGTGTCGTAAGTTGTTTATGTAAAAAGCTGCACCTCTAAAAGGGCGTTATGACTGCATAAGTCCGAAATAAGGGTTCAGTTATAGCTAGCTGAGGACGCCGGTTTATTTCTGGCACGTAGAGGTTGCATGCTTCGATAAATAATCAAGCAATTGTCTTGATAATTGGTTGCTCAAACTCCTGCAACGGCTGGAGCCTGGTCTGTGCTAACAAGTGTTTTTTTTTTTTTAATTTCACGGAGTACATAGGCTTTAAACAATCTACTCAAGAGTTTAATGTTAGGCTACACTACATGACGGGAGCTGTGATATACCTTACTCAGGCGTGGTACCTCAGCACGCCTAGCGCGCCATGCACGCACGCGCTGGATATAAGGAAGGACGTGACCTGGTGGCCATCGCTGCAGCCGGCGTGACACGGTGTACGTTAGCTGACCGCTGCAGCCGACGTGACACGGTGGGCGTTAGATGATCGCTGCAGCCGACGCGACACGATGGGCGTTAGATGATCGCTGCAGCCGACGTGACACGATGGACGTTAGATGACCGCTGCAGCCGACGTGACACGGTGGGCGTTAGATGATCACTGCAGCCGACGCGACCAGAACCATTCCGACATCATCAAACTAGCACCGAAAGCAATGCCGAGGCCGCTGTCAGTGGCAGTTCCGCTAAGTAGCGTCACTTGACTGTCATCCACAGACCAGCTGGAGCTGGACAAGGAGATCACAGCGCTGCGAGACGGCCTGCGAAGCAAGGTCAACCGCCTGAACGACCTTGAGGGCCGACCGGAGGTCACTGGGTTCGGCCTGAAGGCGCTGAGTCGTGAGGAGGCGTCGGCTATCCGCCAGGTGCTCGGAGACAAACGCTAGAGGGCGTCAGCCGGCGTCGGTTGCTAGGCAACGGGGGCGGCGGTATAGAGTTTGGCAGCGCGCGGGTGGAGGTTTGATTTGTTAAGCAGCAGCGGGCTGTGATTGGCTGGGCATATCGCCATGGTGGCTTATTCACCATTGGGAATGCTGCCCGCTTACGGTTGCCATCGTCTGGATAACGAAACTCAAAGCGCGAGTCGTTAGTCATCAGCATTATCGTTCTCATAGGCCAAAGGAGTCATCGTATAAGCGTCATGATCATCATCAAGGTGCTATGGCTGTGCTGTGGTTCGTTTCTTAGGCCTTACCGTGCGACAAATGGCTGCAGGTGAAATGGGGGCAGGTCCTGGTGTTTACATGTACTTGTCAAGACTATCGTGACAAAGCGCGATTGTCAAGGCGGTCGTTTACATGCTCTATTGTCCAATACAAATGTGATGCAAGGCCGCATTGCCAGATAATTGGCCCAGGCCAATGCTTAGAGCAGGTAAGATTCTCAGATCCTCGAGAAGTGGAAGGCAGCGACGCTCTGGTTGCAATGGTTAACCGAACATCATGTGCACAAAGCATGTGGTCTCTGACGAAATGGAGGATCAGGCGGTCAGACCGACACACGCTGGTGACGTAAATGGTCCGAATAGACGGTGCTCACTGTCGTAAAGTGCGGGGCCGACTTGAATCCGTGTGACCTCAGATTGCTGTCCAATGTCTTCTCCTTGGACGGAGATCGACAACCACAAAATATTGAGGGCCCGTTCACTGCCAATATGTGCGGGGTGTTCACAAATAAGTTGTACTGACTTGCCCTAATAACTTTTATTAGCTATGACATCGCACACAAATAAATATAGCTTCAGTTGCCGTGAGTTGTTACAGTACAGTTATCAACAACGTCGACCATCGGCTATCAACCCGTTTCTCCGTAGCTTATTTTTTAAGAAGATGGTCCACCTGCGCGTCCCGGCGCTGCAGGATGGTGGGTAGGTGGACCTTCTGCAGATGGGTGGTGATGTCATCCACCCCCTGGGCCGTGGCACGGCCCGTTCCACA
>NW_023596448.1:27448113-27619250 GCF_011947565.3 Pollicipes pollicipes
ACGCCCTCCGAATTACCGTCCCATCCGTCGTCTTGCAGCGGCTCCGCCAAACAATTTGGACCATATGGCTCTGAGGGGCGCGATAACCCACTTAGCTCGACCCGGCCCAAATTACGGAGAGCAATCTTGTCAGCTAAATGTGTTGTTAACTCGTTACGCTGTTGACTGCCTTAGACTTGCCGTACGTCTCCACTGCTGAAGACATATTCAGGTCAGCTTGTTGTCAGGGCATTTCTAAGGCACCGGTCCTACTGTCCTACTTACAGTAGGCCTTTGCAGCTATTAGCTTATATATCTGGGCAGCGAGTGCAACAGGGGCAGCTCAGAGTTTGAATAATGCAAACATGTCCCGCTACCCCGAGCAAAGGTGACGAGAAGCCCTCTCCGAACCTCCACTGGGCTGCATCAGTTGTAGCTCACACATCGAAATCATTAGGAATAAACATTATCGTGCACGATGTCCTAGTTACAGAGCATAAGTCAATGAGGTGACCGAAACATAGAGTCCACCAGCTGTGTCTAGCGCGGTATACAAGGCCGTCACCCCAAATGTAGACAACATATATTGTTCCAGTTAAGCTGTTTTGTTCTCAATCACAAACGGCGCGTGACATTCCACGCCGCTTCACCAACCGGACCGACTCTTCCGACGTCGACTGCATCCAAACCGGCAATCCGTCCTTCCACATCGGGAGAGACGGCGGCACCGCGTCACGCACAGAGCTGTCCGATGCCGCTGTAAGCGCGGGCCAGGCCGGCGGCGCAGACGGCTGTCAAACGCAGGGCTCGTGCGAGCTGCGCCCGTGGCCCGGATCAATGACGAGGCACGGCCGGAGAATCCCGAGCGTCTCCGCCGCCATATAGGGCAGGCAGGCCGCGCCTGGCCCGGCCGAACACCGGTCTCGCTCCCAGCGCGTCCTCCCGAACAAAACAACAGCGACGGCGGCCGGCCGGCACCGTTACGCGGCGGGGCGGGGCGGGGCGGGCGCTCCCGTCGATCTGCCGCCCCATCGGCCGTCCCATCTGCACCCCAGGCCTGCGAAACGGCTCGGTCGAGACGTGACACATATCGGAGTGGGCCGCGCGGCCGCGGCGTCCTCGACGCGGAAGGTCTCGGGTTCGCATCCGGCCGAGGGTCCATCCGGACGTTATGCTGAGGGCACGCCCGCATAAGCCACACTGATGCCTGGACTTAAAGACCAGCGTGGCACAACAAGTAATCATCTGGCTCCGCAACCTGATGTAAAACAGAATAGTCATCAAACATTCAGCCCATTGCGTTTGATTCAGTTATGTCACAATCGTAAAAAAAAACAAAGTACGAGTGAGCACTTATCTCACTTCGTGTTGTCCGATCCTGTCACACCACGCACACGTGGAAGCTGAAACCACATTCTTCTCAACATGACGTCTGTTTCCAGCGTGAGCGCCTGACCATCGGCGCCCGCCCTCTGCCACCAGGCCCTGTCGCACCATGTTCCTGCGGACTGCCTGCCTGCCAGCGCTGCTGGTCGCGGCGCTGCTGGCCGCGCCGGCCAGCGCCGGTCGCCAGAAGCGCTTCGTCTACTTCAACCACCAGTCGGACATGACGGTGGGCCTGCTGGTGGGCGTGCTATCTCGGTCACGCTTCCGTCGCTGCTGCCGTCGCGCAGCTGGGGGCCGCTCCCTGGACGTAAGTCGGCGCCGCCCCAGGGCCCCCGGTGGTGCGGCGCGGTGTGGTGGTGTGCGCTGGGATGGTGCGGTGCTGGGAATGTTGCGGTCTGGGGTGGCGATACAGTGTGGTGTAGCGGTGATGAGGTGGGATGGTGGAGCGCTGGGAAGGTGCGGTCTGGAGTGATGGTACAGTGTGGTGTATTGGTGATGAGGTGGGATGGTGGAGCGCTGGGAAGGTGCGGCCTGGGGGGATGAAACAGTGTGGTGTAGCAATGATGAGGTGGATGGTGGAGCGCTGAGAAGGTGCGGTCTGGGGTGGTGATACAGTGTGGTGTATTGGTGATTGAGGTGGGATGGTGGAGCGCTGGGAAGGTGCGGTCTGGGGGGATGAAACGTGTGGTGTAGCAATGATGAGGTGGGATGGTGGAGCGCTGAGAAGGTGCGGTCTGGGGTGGTGATACAGTGTGGTGTATTGGTGATGAGGTGGGATGGTGGAGCGCTGGGAAGGTGCGGTCCTGGGGTAGTGATACAGTGTGGTGTATCGGTGATGGGTGGGATGGTGGAGCGCTTGGGAAGGTGCGGTCTGGGGTGGTGATACAGTGTGGTGTAGCGGTGATGAGGTTGGATGGTGGAGCGCTGGGAAGGTGCGGTCTGGGGTAGTGACACAGTGTGGTGTAGCGGTGATGAGGTGAGATGGTGGAGCGTTGGGAAGACGAGGTCGAGTGGCATTGATACAGCGTGGTGTGGCGGTGATGAGGTCGTGGCGCGGCGGCATGATGGGGTGCTGGGACACTGGGGCCTGGCGGCGGTATGCAGTGCACCACTGCGCCGGCGGTGCACCACTGCGCCGGTGGTGCGCTGCACCGGCCGTGTTGCGAGCGTCTGTGCTCGGTGCGGACTGGAAACTCTATCAGGGCGTGCCGTTCCCCGGTGAGCGGCAAGACCTGTCGCCTCCCAGTCTCCCCACCAGATCAGCTCGTCCGATGCTCTTGATGGCGAGATTGCGTGGGGCTTATCTGTCTGAGCGGAACGTGACGTGTCCCAGATTCCCCTGGGGTAGGCATCGAAGACGTGGCGTCGGCCTGACCCGGGGTCCGAGCTGCCGGACGCGTCACACTGGCTCGCTGCTCCCAGAAAAATTCATGAAGTCGCTCAGTGCAACGTGGATATAATGGGCTGTTCTATCTTCGGCGTGTCACTTGCATGAAGTCGTAATTTCTTATGACTAACTCAGCCTTAAATAGCTTCCGCGGTGTCTCTTGTATTAAAAGGAGACGTAAAGAGAGAATGAACACCAAGTCGAGTTTTTAGCTCCTATTCGTTCTATTGGTCGGACTTCCTGATTTGCGCAGTGCAGTAGGACACTTGGCATAACTCATGACAGAAACTCATCAGCGGGCGCGTAGGTTGTGACTTATTTGGGAAAGGATATTCAGCCTCTCCAGCTTCGAGGACAACGTGGGCAAATTCGGGGACAAAATCGCCCTCTGACGTATTGACGGGGAGGTCAGCCCATTTAGGCGAGGGTCAACCCATTTAGAGGGGATCCACCCATTTTCCGCCACCCAGCCTCCCCAACTCATTCTGCAAAACTGCGCCCCTGAAACTCCCGAGCCCCGCACGGCACACGCGCGAGTGCCTGGCGACCAGGTCTCGTGCCCTGCCCACCAAATGGCCAGTCTCGCGGCGCTGTCACGCGCGGTGCAGCCCCCAGCGCGTGCTCGCCGGCACGCTCCCAGCTAATCAGCCGCCACCGTTCCTGGGGGTGCTGCTGACAGCATCGGTTCACGTCACTCGAGCTCGCCTCCCCTGTAGATCGCTCGCGTTATTCTTCATTACTGCCGACCACCGTCCTCGCACGGGGACGGGCGGATGCGTGACCACGGTTCATTACGGTCTTGACGCCGATACAGAGCAATGCGTTCCGGGCGTTCGGAGAAGCGTGTGTGTTGCGGTGTTCTGATTGGTCCAGTGCGTGCGGCGAAATGCAGCGGAAGCGGCTGACGTCATGAACCGCATCGCACGTGGTGGGCCGTTTGTGACGGATCCGCCCGTGTCTGTTTGGCGTCTAATCACTTTTTGTGGAGTGTTTGTTTCGTCACTTGTCTCGGCGCTTGCTACATACTGAAGCTGTGTCGAAGCCGTGGGCTGCGTTTATTCTTTCGAAATTTGTTGCCCTATGTGCACGAACTTTCAATACCTTCCCGGATCTCCGGGTCCGTAAATATTTAGCATAGCATATCATTGGTCTCTTTGAGTTTGTCAGGACCTATGGCGTCTGCATACTCTCTTGATGTTTCCATGACGCCGTGTATTGCCTCAATGATCTAGACGCGGCAATAGCATCGGCCCCTCCAACCTGAAACTTGTCCGTAACTTTTCCGGCATTGCCAATAACTCTGCAGTTTGTTAGCACCTTTTGGAATAACCTAATGGTCTGGAACTTGTCCATGGTCTCTGAATCTCGCCCTTGGTCCCTGGTCCCTGGTCCCTGGTCCCTGGTCCCTGGTCCCTGGTCCCTGGTCCCATGGTCCCTGAAACCCAATGGCGGTTTCCGCAGTCTGCTCTTTGATCCGGTAAAACGTAACGTCGGAACTCACGACGAATCACGGCGATCCACACGCCCTACTGTCCGTGCTGAAACAGTGGCTGCTTCTCTGTCCCCGCCTGGGCTCCTACACCGCCCGACCCCATGTCCCAGTCACGGCGCAACCGCCAGTCATCGTGACGTCACAGTCACCGCGTGACCACAGGCCGTGACGTCACGCGTCCGCCCGAATGCCCGACCACACGTGACCTACTGAGCGTGGTGACCGGTGGAGCAGGTTTGACCGCTGTTACCGGTCTGTCCAGTGTCGAACCTGTCCATTGATGACCCTCTCTTCCTCTTGCTTCCCTCCCTCCTCTCTCTCTCTCTCCCTCCCCCCCCCCCTCTCTCTCTCTCTCTCTTTCTTTCTAATGGCTTCTCACATGCCGGCGAGTCCGCCAATCGGTGGCCCCTCGGAGGTGACACTGACTGCGGCACTTTAAAGCTGGGAGCGGGGGGGGGGGGGACTAACCTGATAACTGACCTGTCTGGCTGAGCTCTACCCAGCAGTGCACCCGTCTAACCGTCACCCCACCCGCCGCCGCTCTGGACCGCAGCAAGCCCTGCCTGGTGTCATCTCTGGTATCGATCCCCGACATATTATTCTGTTATATCATACAGGGTTGTGAGAAGTGTCCACTGCCCATCCCCGCCTAGCCCGGCGGGTGCAGTGACCTCTGCCCTTTCGCAGGAGACCCGGCTGCCCTCGGCTGGAGGACTCAGCCATTGACCCCGCCTTCCCGGAGCAGGAGGACCGGCTGCAGCAGTACTTCGCCCACCTCCAGGTCAGCCAGTTGCCCGGTCACGTGCCCCAATCAGCGTGGTGCTCCCCAGCGAGTCAGTGTGACCATTAGCGTGAGATTGCACCGATACTGCAGAGTGCCTGGGAGACATTACCATATCCGCCGTCCCTCATTACCATATCCCGCGCAGAGCTGGCGCCGGATGGCCCGATCCGAGGACCCATTTCGGCCCGCGGGCGTTTGGCGGTGAGTGAGGAGCGCGTTCATTTTTCGCGGCGCCGGGCTGTGTCCGCGGGTAAAGGCAGGCTTGTGCTGTCTGTGCAGCTGGTGCCGCCTTCCCGCGGCCCGAGCTTCTATTAATAACCGGTTGACGCCCCCTATGCGCTGACACCGTCCTCCAAGCGCAGGAGCCTGAGCCCGCCTCTGACGCGACACGGCCCTCCCAAAATCGAGCCCTGATGGCGCCTCTGTCGTGACACCGTCCCCAGGGCGGCCCGCCTGGATGCGCCCCTACCGTGACTCGACGCCGCCCGGGGTACCCCGGGGCCCGGCCGCCGTCGGATCTGATCGATACCGTGGCGAGCTGTTCGCTAATGACGCCCGGCGCCGGGCCGCCTGTGGCGCTGGCAAAGCCCTGCAACCATCAGCTAATAGCCCGCCGGCCCCGGTCAGTGGGCCCCTCCCCAACTGCCGGCGGCGGCCGAGCCAAGGGGTACGCCGGCTCAGACAGGTGGGGGGATGGGGGAGGCGGCGCAGTGTCTGCTGCGGCCGGGGCTGGCGCTGACGTGCGCCACGTCATGATGGTGACGTAGTGGGTCGTGGAGCTCCCGGGCGGGCAGCCAGTTCAGTGGCGGTGCGGGGATGGCGGACAGGTCGGCACTTCTTCTCACAACACGCCGCTTCACCGCAGGGGCAGGGGCGTTTTGATGACACGATTTGGAGTGCTGAGGTCAAGACGGCGAGTGAACCACGCCGTGAGATTGTTGTCTTAATCAGATGAGTCCACTGTGTGCTGCGGTGGATTGTAGACGTGAGTCGTATCTTTATCATAATTAGCGGGCGACAACGCACTGTAGACATCACGCAGCAAAGCAGGAGCAAAAATGTTTCTAGTTATATTCAGCACACAACTGCTTGGTTAGTTTGGGAGTGCCACTCAAATGAGCGGTACGTGAAAGTTTCCGCCATGCAACGTTTGGTGGAAACCAATCAGGTTCATAAATGAATGCACCCATTCTGCAGACGCGCGCCGGGTTTCTCTTTAATATGCCCAGTATCCAGGCCACTTTGAACCCACCTAAGCGCGCGTTGAACTTGGCCGTTTCGAGCATACGTATCCCAACATTTCCGCTGACACTCCAATGATTGCCTGTTATCGCACGAATTCCTTTATTTCGGCACCCGGCGGGCCTGCCTGACTTGACACAATGCCCTCCATTCCGTTGTCGAACTAACGTTCATTCACTGCGTGTAAATCCAGCGGCCCGGTCAATGCGCCGAAATAGCACGCGGCGCAGGTGTGGCACAGGCCCCAATGCGCACGCCATTACCGCCGTTCCGCGATGCAACAATGCAGCCCGCGACTCGGCGTCGGCCCGCTTGTGCGCGCGGGCTCGCCTTGGAACGCGAGACGAGCTTACGTGACAATGGTGTCGCCCTAGCTGGTGGTTTGGAAGGGTTTCATCCTCGCTCTGATGTTCCCCGCTCTCAGACCCCGCTTCTTGCGCTTCGTACACGACGTCGACCCAACAAAGAAATGGCCCCCTTGCAGCCGAAATTTGGGAAATGCCTGCTTAGCTGGGACCAGTTTAAAGCAATACATTTCCATTACGGCTAGTTTCCCCACGTGCAGTGACGTAAACATCACGTGTCAATGATGCGCTACAGCGTACTAACTGGATCGGTAGTTTCGAAATAGCGGGATGCCATGATCAAAGCAAGCGAGCCTTTAATCAGCGGCGTCGTCTGACGCTTTCCAAACCACGCCGTCGTGGGGTGTTCGACAGCTAGAAGCTCATTATCGGTCACGCCAGGAGGTCATTATCGGTGTTCAGAAGCGCCAGCGTGGGCCATCGGCAATCAGGAGCAACAGCTGGCAGCAGGCAGACAGCAGCTCGGCTGGGAACGCCGGACTCAGGGGCAGCCGTCCGCTGCCTACCTCAGAGGCTGTTGTCCGCTGCCTAACTCAGAGGCAGCCGTCCGCTGCCTAACTCAGAGGCAGCCGTCCGCTGCCTAACTCAGAGGCAGCCGTCCGCTGCCTAACTCAGAGGCAGCCGTCCGCTGCCCAACTCAAAGGCAGCCGTCCGGCCGCCTAGCTCAGAGGCTGCTATCCTATGTCTAACTCAGAGACTCCCGTCCGCTGCCTAACCCAGAGACTCCCGTCCGCTGTCTAACCAGAGACTCCCGTCCGATGCCTAACCCAGAGACTCCCGTCCGCTGCCTAACCCAGAGACTCCCGTCCGATGCCTAACCCAGAGACTCCCGTCCGCTGCCTAACCCAGAGACTCCCGTCCGATGCCTAACCCAGAGACTCCCGTCCGCTGCCTAACTCAGAGACTCCCGTCCGCTGCCTAACCCAGAGACTCCCGTCCGATGCCTAACCCAGAGGAACTCCCGTCCGATGCCTAACCCAGAGACTCCCGTCCGCTGCCTAACTCAGAGACTCCCGTCCGCTGTCTAACCCAGAGACTCCCGTCCGATGCCTAACCCAGAGACTCCCGTCCGCTGCCTAACTCAGAGACTCCCGTCCGCTGCCTAACTCAGAGACTCCCGTCCGATGCCTAACCCAGAGACTCCCGTCCGCTGCCTAACTCAGAGACTCCCGTCCGATGCCTAACCCAGAGACTCCTGTCCTATGTCTAACTCAGAGACTGCCGTCCGCTGCCTAACTCAGAGACTCCCGTCCGCTGCCTAATTCAGAGACTCCCGTTCGCTGCCTAACTCAGAGACTGCCTTCCGCTGCCTAACTCAGAGACCGCCGTCCGCTGCACACGGCGGCGGACATGGCAAGCCTGCTGTAAGGTCACTGGTCAGGGGTGACGGCGGACACTGACGTCATACGTAACGTCACACATCGGACACTGACACCAAACGTGACGTCAGACGTCGGACACTGGTCAGACATGACCACAGCTGCTTTCACAGCTTGTCGATGCCGGGTCAGAAAGCTCACGATATGTACCTTGGCAACTGGCCTCAGATATTGGAGTGACGCATTGAGCAGCTCAGGAGTTGTAATGCGAGAAAGGTTTGACGGTCGGCTGCATCTACGGGCCGGCTCGTAATCCCACTGGCCACTGGTTGACTCGTTGCTTAGCAACAGTAAAGCCGCGTAATTGTGACAGCACATGTGATCTTCATCCTCTAACGGGACCGGCACACGGCTGGAGGCCCGGGAGTTCAGAACGTCGAGCCTAGCACAGTTTGAAAGGTGTATCAGTTGTTTGGTATACACCGAATATTTAAAACCTCGAACTACCGCGAATGGCTAATGCCCTGAGAATAAATTTCCCACTGGGGTAGCTAAAAGCAGCGCAGGGATCAAACCTGCCCGCTGTGGTAGTGTCTACAGCGTGCGGGCGTGCCGAGAAGGAACTCAAGTAAACAAATGCGTCCCATTTTCGTACCTCATCCCCGAGAGTTTCAACGACGTCTGCATCCTTGTTGCATGTCGGGTTTGTATGTAAAGGGACAGCTGTTGCACCGCGCAAGTTTAAACTGAGATTCTGCAAGACCAGGCGATGATGAGGCTTCTTATAAATTTCTTGCTGATAAGAAGTTTGCAAGTAAAACGAGGCGTTGCCTTAACGATGGGTCTCGGAGCCGTAGAGAGTAAACGCGTAAAAGGAAAACACAAGCCTACACTGCCGATACAGCTAGCATATTTCAAGTAAAGAAGAACATGCCTGCAGGCTACGCTTATTTAAGCTTTTAATGATATATGCATTTCAACCGTATTTTCTCCTTCTCCCCTCTCTCCATTTCCAACTCGTATTGTCCGTTCTGCTCCCCTCTCTTTCCTTATTCTCTCACACCGTCTCCCCTCCCGCCTCACCTCGCTTCGCCTTGCCTTGCCTCGTCTCTCCTCTATTTTCCTCTTCTCTCCTCGCTCCACCTCCTCTTTTTTCTTCCCACGCACCTTCTCCTTCACCTTCTTCTTCTCCTCCTGTTGTCCTCTGTCCTCTGTTCTCTGCCATATGTCTTCTGTCTTCTGTCCTCCGTTCTTCGTCTTCTGTCCTCTGTCCTTCGTCCTATGTCCTATGTCCTCTGCCCTCCGCCCTCTGTCCTCTGTCGCCTATCCTCTGTCCTCCCTCTGTCCTATCCTTTCCTGTCCTTTCCTGTCTTGTCATCTCGTTCTTACACTTATCACACATATATATATATATATATATATATATATATATATATATATATATATATATATATAGTGTGATATATATTATATAGATATATGATATATATATATATATATATATATATATATATACGGCTGTAAATAGGCGCTGGCGTGCCACCAGTGCCTATTTCCGTTCCAAGCCCAGCGTCACTGGCATGCCACCAGCGTCTGTTTCCGTTCCAGACTTGCGGTTCGTTCAAAGCAGCAGCGCCATGCCGGACTTTTGCGCCTGGTCTCGTGCGGCAAACCTCATGGCCGCGGCGCGTCGCACGCTGTGTCGTACTATGCCACCCAGCGTGCCTGTCTGAGACCGGTGTTGCCTCCACAGCGCGCGCTGTCCTGAAGAGTTCGTGACGTGCCATTGCCACCGCAGCGTCTCGTCCGTGCGACACTACGACACTACTTAGCCGATCCCCTAGCACACCACAGTGGCTTGGTGCTGATCCCAAGTGGCCGCGTCACACTGTGTGACACTGTGCCACACTGCGTCACACCGTGCCACACTGCATCACACTATGCCGCACTGTGTTGCACTGTGCCACACTGGGCTACACTGTGCCACACTCCACCACACAGGGCCACATCTTGTGCCACAGTGAGCCACAACGCGTCACACTGTGCCACATATTGCGCACACTGCACCACACTGGGCCACATCTTGCGCCACACTGGGCCACATCTTATGCTCAGCGAAGGAGGGGGGGGGGGGGGGGGAGGGCTCCAAGCTGTGTCGCCCTGTGCCACATCTTGTGCATCACCCAGCACTGCGGTTCCCGAAGGAGGGCGAAACGACACCCTGTCCCTCCACACGCTGCAGGCACCAGAGGGGCATCGCCACACCATGACCCGGGCGTCCTTGCCGTGCCGCAGATCCCTGAAGGGCCGTGCCAGCTGCGCATCCTCTGCGAGCTCGCCTCCAGCCCCGAGGAGTACTTCCCGGCCAGCGAGATCCTGCTGAAGGAGCTGGACCTCGGGGCCGGCGCCGAGGTCTTGCAGAGCGAGTCGCGGCTAGCCCGCCTGCTGACCGCCTCCAAGGTCGGCTTCAACAAGGGCGCGCGGCAGTGCAAGGCCGACTACGGCGCGTGCCCCGTTGGCGCCGACGACGCGCTCAGCCGCTTCGGCCTCAAGGTGTGGCAGTACCTCGCCTCCAAGCTGAACATCTCGTTCAAGAACTAGCGGGCGACGCTGGAGGAGCGTCCTTAGCAGAGGCGCGGGACGGCGGAGGAGATGGCTGCGTTCGAGGCGCTCCCGCCGACCGGATGAGAGGCAGATGCCAGTGGCGGATGTAGGGCTCGGCAAGCTGTCGGTCGACCGGTGTCCAACCGACGGCTCGTGTCACGTGCGGCAGAATTGCTCCTCCTCTGCAGGGTATTATTTTCACGTGCGGATGTGTGAGTAATTGTGTGAGTAACGACGTGAGACAAGTCGCGCGTGTTGATATTTATTTGCAAATGGTGAGTGTTTGACGATGTAATTGATCTATGTTGCGGCCGTTGGACCCGCCGGGTCCTGAGACGATATCGTGCTCCACATTTAAATGCGTGACAGCAGTCTCTTGTTCAGTGTTGGCGCAGGAGCATAAAAGCGTGCTACGCAGCTCATTAAGGCTAACAAGAGACCGTGTCTGATTATTAATGATTTGCAAAAGTTGCTGGAATGCTCATAAGCACACGTTTGGCGCCGATGCTAGGTAGAAGTCTGTAGCAGGATCCGGATGGATGCGACTAACCTCATGCTGAAGTTGAAGTGCTCATCGCCCACATTAGGCACTAATGGACGTGAATGTGGCATTCTGTGTGAGCTGTTAACGCGAAAGTTGGACTGTGTGGTGTGTGTTCGACTTTGTTAGTGTTTGAGGCATTACAACGGCTGGGACCTCGGTCGGAGCCGGGTTCATCAAACTTAGCCAGAAATGTCGTGGGAAGAGACGCTTTGAAAATAAACGCTCTGGTACGCAAAGCTAGATTGTCTCACAATCGGTGACCTTCGCTCGAAATTTGACATTGACTAACGGTGGTCCATCACATATAAACTCGAATAGCTCCCATGCTTGGCTTGGCGCCCATTGCTAATTGCTTGCTTGCTTGCAATTGCTTGCTTGCTTCCCATTGCTTGCCAAGCAATCTGTCCCCGGCACCCCAAACTCACCCCCCAAGCTGCCCCGCTCTAGCTCGTAGGGATTTTGGCTTAGGAATTTTCGACGCGCAGGAGTGCTCACGTACAGAACTGTCGTGCAATGCCACACAGTGCTGCAAACAGGGCTTTTGTATCCGCACGATGCAGCCGCACGACCGTCACGAACCACTTTGACCTCTGCGAGGAGCGGTCACGTGACCTTTCTCAATCAGTCGATCCCAAGGATGCGCCCGTTCTGCCATTCATACGTACCGCCGCTGGATTATGACTTTATCATCTTTCCACCACGACGTTCTTTGAATGATATGACCCAGGGAGCGATCGAAAACACATTTGATGAAGACAGGCCGCTGTCTCGCTCCCCCAACTTGTCAAATTTTGTTCTCCTACAAACACTCACGACAAACTTCGAGCGTTTGTCAACAAGCATATGTGGAGGAGCAGTCAGTATTTCACGGTCCATACTTCTGCCCGCAGCCTTTGCTGACAGCGCTCCCAGCCGTGCCTCAGCAGTATTCTGTCACAGAGGCGCCCGTGGAATCGCCGTCAGAAAGCCGTTTCCGCCAGCGATTTCGCCCGCCTCATCCCGAGGTTATCCGGGGCGATATTGCAGAGCGCTCAGTCAAACCCCGGGATCCGATTCACTGCCGCTGGCACGCTTCCTCCCCCGGAGATAGGAGCTCAGCACGCCGCAGGGCCGCGCCACGGGGCGACTGATCGCTTCCTGTCGTGTCGGTCACGCATGGGCGCGCTCAGGAAAATGACTGAGGAGGAACCGACCGGCGACTCGCTGGGGAGGGATGAGAGCTGATACCGCCCCGCAGCACGCTGGCGCTTATAAGAAACAGGGAAGAGATTAAATGTTTCGAGCAAAAGGAAGTCCTATTTTCCAAACAACGTAATCTGATACCAGCGCGGAATAATTTGCCTGGTCGTGACCTTTTTGTACAGAAATATACGGAGCATTCCGTTTTCCCTCACTACATGGCCTGCGCGTAACTCCATCTAGTTACGTGAGTTACCTAATTTTCCATTTAATCTCGTGCCCTCCACATGAAGGCAATGATATTGTGCCCAAGGCTGTGCACATCAATCTGCAATGACCCGTAGGCAAACGGAAGAGCCGCACCTGTGAGCAGCAGAAATGTTGGCCGGGTCACCGCGTTGCTTTGCGGTCGCCATTTGTATGGTGCAGATCAATACCCCACCTAATTTCTTGCTGCACGCTTGCAGCGACGGTGCGCTGTTCACTGAAGTAAGGCCTGCGCCACCTGACAACAACGGTCACGGTAGTAGCCCATGATGATAGCAGTATTCGAGGCGGTGTTAGCGAGTGCTGCCAGGCCCTTGAACGAAATTATGGTCGCCTCTTATCCGGTTCTCTTCTTTCCAAAGCAAAGCTCGTGCGGCGCACTTCCACGAAGGAGCCATCTGGAGAGGCTTTCCATCTCGGATGACAAGTTCCCTTGCGATACTGACGTACCAAGGTTGCCCCATGAGGAAATTCTCAGACAATATGTCCCCGCCACGTACATGAACAGCTTGCTGTATGGTTCCGACTTCCCACATGACGAAAGCTTTCTGCATAAGTCGGCTATGGCGCGAGTGATGCTGAAAGCATACTTCCCTAGAGGCAAAACTTTCCGGTGCTAAGTCTCCCTGAAGTCAACGAACACTGAAGCGAGATACACTTCACGGTATTCTTAGAGGACTTGGCAAGGCAACAGTGAAGATAAAGTTGTTCAAGACAATAACAAGTCATGTTCCAGAGAGGAGCACGCGGATGTGTATTCGGTGCAATTGTAGTTTGCGACAGCACAACACTGGAAACGCCTGGGTGTGTTCATTACATTTATCAAGTAACTCACGCTGCCGGGATTTAGTGTAAAATATCCCATGAAACATGGCTGCCGTCATCTCTTACCAACAACGTGTCTGAGCCGCGCGGTAGAATAAATTACAACATGAAGGATTCGTGTGATGTAATTAAAGATAGTGATGAATGTGGGATGTTACCGACACGGGAAATGGACCATACGTATAGCTGGCTAGGATACTAGACAGTCCAAGGCCGACCTGTGTTTTGCAAGGTCTGTCGATTGAGAACAACGTAGCGGAAGTATTCTCGCGGGATCTTTGACTGCGGCTTTGGTGTGATCTTAGCATGGGTTAGCGAGATGCTGAAAGATAGCGTCAAGTACGTATATGGGTTGATCAAAAAGCTCGGAGACCGAAATATACAGTAAACCACCTCCTTTCACAGCGTGCCTCTTTTCCGCAGATGCGACTTTAAAAACCGGAAAAGGCAAACGCCATGAGGCAAAACCAGGCCGTCAGTCAAGAACTGCAGCTCCTCAAAACCACAGCTGCGAAAGGCAGTTGCCATAGCTCAGGCCAAGTGAAGAGGTGCGCTGTCGTGCAGAAGCTGGACACCCTTTGCCAGCTTTCCTCACTTCTTCTTTTTGATGGTCCCCTCAGGTACACCATGAGACATACTTAGTAATACTCCGTCATTGTTCCCTGGTTTGGTGTACAGTCGACCGTGATGATACCATAGAAATCCCAGAAATTGTCGCCATCACTGCGTGCACAGGCCTGGATGCGAAACTTCTCCGGAGTGGGAGACCCTTAGTGCTTCCCCTACATGCTCGTTCGCTTTGACTCGGAGTCCCAGTGGTAAAGCCATCTCTCGTCCCCTGCCACCGGACGTGAAACGAAATGCACAGGTTTAGCTTCGAAGGCAGCGGAAAGCTCTCACTCAGTGCAGCCTTCTGATGTCAATCGCGTCGGTTCAGGTTTTAGAGCACTCATCGGGAAGAGGCCTTGCTCTGGGGTGATCACGGACAATCGTCCAAGCCGTGCCAAATGATTTGCGGAGCTCAGTTGCAATTTCTGTACTCTTGATCAGCCCACCTTTTAAGATCTACTCTTCTACAGCCTCGAGTAGTTCGGGCGTTGCGGCATCACAGCCTCCCCCTAAACGAGGGGGGGGGGTTAGCTACGTTCACGTCCACGTCCACGTCCACCTGCGAAATGGTCGGATCACTCATCCACCGTTGAGAAACGGGGGTTGGTTCCTGTGTACACATCAACCAAAAGCTGGTGACTTCCCTTGGCACGTTGGCTCTTCGTCAAAAGTTTTACGGTCGCTCCTCATTCAAGTATGCATGCATCGTTCATAGCCGCTATACCATTGCCCTTGAGATGCTGCAGTTCAGCGTGCTTTAGCGGCGGAGAAGCGAAATTTTGTACTCTGCAAGTAAAAGCACGTGCTTTCACTTCGTGATGCAAAGCATACGCCACACTGCCAATACATGCTCGGATCTGCGGACTTTTGATCCACTCTCAATGTGGAATTCAGTCCTCGTACAAGGGGTTAAACACACATTAGACAATATCAGGTTTTAGTGAGCAGGGGAAGACTGGAGGGTCGCTTTGATCGCTGGATGGTCTCAGACATTCGGCGCGCTTTTCACCCCAGGCCCGCTGGTACCGCCAACGTCTTTGAGCGCCTACCTGGAGATCAGCTCTAGTGATCACTGGCCATGAAAACAGCCACAAAACACGATCTTTGGGCTGAATGGGGTCATCAAGCGTAAGTGATAAACATCGCGTCCTAAAACACGATCTCTGATCACGTTGAAGGCCGCAGTGCTTCGCAGAGCTGCGCATTTTCAGATGTTCATATCACATGTTCGCGAAGTCATGTTTCAGACAGAGACGCGTGGATGGCCCGCGAAAGTACCACCTCCGCTATTTAAGGCTCTTCCTGCCGGTGCGTAGGTTGATCGCGTCGGGGGCGAGGGGAGGGGAACCCTTGACAATTCAACGCCGTACTCCCGGACGGTCCTCTCCACTCCAGCCTTAAAGCGCACTTGACGCTGGAGAGCAGCAACTCCATACAATCATCGGCTACCAAGGGAGCCCTTTAAGACTCCTCCAAAGAATCTAGCGGGGTCAAGGGTCACTGAACCAGCGAGCCGACAGGGCTCTTCAAGCTCCCCGGTATAGGCGTGCTCGTTTACTGGAGTGGGACGGCGGAAAGTTGGCTCGAAAGGGTGGCGGCTTAACTTGCGATCAATAGCCAGGCTCGTTACGTAAAATTTATTTCACCTCAGATCTAATCAAGTGCGTTTTTAGATCTTTCCCTAGATTTGAAGTGGAAGTTATGTGATTACTTTCGTGAGTAAAATAAGAGATAATATCACGCTACTGGTTATCTGCCATCGACGAAATAACGCACATCACTTATACCAACAAACGCCGAAGACCCATTTGTGCTACGTCACTTTATATATCCTCTTCTCACACCGACTAGTCCCGCGTGTCCAAAACTGATATTGCTCACATCAGACGTCAATAAGCATTAGGAACACCAGCGCGGATATCTTTCATGACAGCTTTAGTATTTCTAGAGTTCGAGCCGTCAAATATGTATGTTTTAACTCGATAACATCTTTACGCAGCCTTGGGACGTGTCATGCACTTTTTATGTTCGTGCCTCTGTGTATTGTGTATCTATTGCATTTCATTCGCACGACTTCGCCTCTTAGGAAAGCGCTGCTCCGTTGGCGATTAAAAACAAATAAAGAACTTATAGCTAAGCATTGACAATATATGTTCTTCACGTTGTCTTTCAACAGCAAAGGCACTATGGCTCCAATTTTAGCTCGGAAAAGACAAAGTTGATGCATTTTACCCCCTATTCGTGTCGATTGCTCTCCTGAATCCAAATGAAAACCAGTGTTGCTGAGTCCGACCGTGATAAGTGCATTCCCCACGAGTAAACGCTTGGTGTATTTCGGCCTGACCCACACTCTCCACAGCTCCGGTATTTAGACACAATATCCCCTGAACGTCCGGCACCGAACCCCCGCGAGAGAGGCACCTGACACTGTTGACACTTGTGACTCGAAAATTAACTCGCTCCTCCTATGCGCTTCCGACCATGCCAGGCTGGCTTGGTGCTCGCAGACACCGCCGCTCGCGCCTCGCCCACTCACCGGCCGCCCAGTCCGCGCTGTCGGTGTCGACGGTCAGCGCTGTCGGTGTCGATGATGCGCGCAGTCGGTTGTCGACGGTCCCCACGTCGGCCTGCCCGCCGTGCCGCCGGCCGACCATCGACTGCCGCGTCGGCCGCACTTCGACGCGTGACGTCACAGCGTCGGTCAGGCGCGTCGCGAGCCCCCCCCCCCCCCCCCCTGAGAGGTCCCGCTGGTCCAGAACGCACGACGAGTGTGGCAACGAATGGACCACGCGGAGGCCGTACATTCTTTGAAGGCGTAGGATAACGCCATCGCCTTAAAAAATTGCGGATATACTGCGGCCGCGCCAACACCAGCTCCATTTCTGCATAGCGATCTTCCGTCTTAGGAGTGCTGGCGGCGCCGAAGGGGTGGACGTGTCGGACAACGGGGGAGTAGTGTATCGACAGTGACGGACAGCCACGTGCGTCCCCGGGCGGTGCGTCACCAGAGGGAACCGCGGTCGGGGACCGGGGGCCACACGTCTAGAAAGGGGATACACGTTCAGAGCATCATGCGAGTTCGAAATATGCTGTAATGACAGTCTGACATCCTTATGGTCGGCTGTCTGGAAATGTTACACACTCTCATCGCGGGAAGGAGTCAGCTGTACCGTTATTTGATGACGTAGTTAAGCTTGATGCTCGTTAAGGATGGTCCCGACCGTCGCTGAAAGATAGTGCCAAATGACGGGCATAGACAGATCTGTAATGCCCAGGAGCTGAACAAGTTCAAATAAATTTCTGAAGAAACTAAGTTAAAATGGACATTGCTCCCAACATCCGACAAGTGCCCTCTTTTACACATCTTATTTCTATATCAGTTTTTTCGTTTTCACCTGGCCCCCTCCCTCGCCTCACCCCCACTCAGTCCCAGCTGCCTGCCAAGCATCCACCACCTGGGATGCCCTCGACCGAAACTAACATCAAGAGCGGGCATGCGAAATGTTTTCACCGACGGGCTCCGGATAACAAAGGGGGATCCCAACGGCCGGCAATCGTCCCGCCTTTAGTTCCAGTTCCGAAGTGATGTCTGTCTAGTTGGCGGCGACAACTAGGCTGAAGGTGACGCGCGCCAGGTGCGGCCGATCCAAACTAGCCGGCACTGCCACACTCTGTTCTGAGACGCGCGATGTAAAACCGCCCAGCTAGCACGTTCTCACAATTCTACTGGTACACACCAGCAGCGCATCCAGAGCCTTGGTAAGGGGGGGGGGGGGCACAGGGTTGACAAAGGCCCCCGACAGTCAAAGGGCCTCCCCAAAAAATCCGTCGGATATATATATATATATATATATATATATATATATATATATATATATATATATATATATATATTGCACATTTTCGCCCTCAATAACTGGAATACGGGCCAGACGCTACGACGAGACCAATTTTGCCTGAACTTTGTAGTAAATAAACTGTCAGAATCACGTGTTTAATGACAGCATGAAATAAATTGCCGGCGCTTTTCATTTTACAATGGTTTATTGGACTCTTTTTAAACTGATAAACCTCAGAAACTTTCTCAGAATTTTCATCTGGGTTGCATAAAAATAACAAAGATTCCGCGAACGTAGATTGAAGATCAAAGGGATCAACAATTTATATTAACGTGGCAAGGCCATGTTTGTCTCGAATCTTCCACGTTCAGTCAAAATTGACTAGTGGCGCAAATTATGTAGGGTATTTTTAAGCATGCGCGCTCGTGTTTCTTAGAAAAAGCTCGACACCAGGTGTTGCAGTCTCGGGCCGAGCAGCCCCGCGGCTTACACTAGGCCGTGGCCAACCGGTGAAAGAAATAAGTGATACGCCTGAAAGAAGAGCCTTTGAGCGCTTCCGGACACCAGATCGTAAATCTAGAGATACCCCTGGCGTATAAATCACCTGTGCATGTTTTAGATTGATGATCAAACGTGTCGGTCAACAGCATCGAGAAATGGTGCTGGAATCTGGTTGTGCAACTGGAAGAGAGAAGGCAAAATTTATATTTGTCATGTTGCTCTCACTGCTAATATGTTCAAAGAACATCCCCAAGTTGTGCAAAAAAGATTCACCTAGCATAATCATTAGATCTTACGAATAAATTTTGAAAGACAAGCAGAAACATCATTTTACTTAGATGGTCACTGTGCGTTCGGCGCCCGCCCCCTGGCGTTTTTTTTTTGCGGAGACCAACGCCGTTCGGTTAAACGAAAACTGCGAAAACTGCGAAAACTCGGTTAAAAAAACCAAGTCATCGCTATCCTTACTCCCCGAGATAACGGCCGTGTCATTGGGACTTTATGACGCAGTCAGCTGCAGGGCCTATGTAGCTCCACCAACCTCTCACTCTCGCGAGAAGGGCGGGAACCGCGGGGAATCGAGCTCCACACCTTGTGGTTTCTCAGAGTGCGGTAGTTAACGCAGGTGGGTGAACCACTGCGCTATCAGCACTCGGCGCGCAGGCTCAAACCTTTTGATGGTATTTGTTTCGCTACTCCATTCTACAACACTAGGAACGTTCTCAGGGAAACATGGGGTGGCCCTGTGCGTTTTGAACTCATTTCGACCCACGCCATTTAGCGCTAATGAGACCCTTATTTCTTTGCGGTACAGGAACCCCTGAGTGCAACACCACGGGGCACATTGTTGTCCCCAGTCAAGAGCTGAAGGGCAAATTCCGTCGCACCACAGTGTGCTCTCCAGCCGCCATTCTAGCGACACGGGGCGGCATCCCCTGGCCGATGTGGGGGCCCTCAGAGGGAGACATCATATCACATTGGTCCGCTCTCTGACACGGAGGCCTTCTGACCCGCGCAGTTGACGCGGGATCGACGCATGAACCATCACTGACGCAACAACATCCCTGCTCACCACAGGTGGTTAAAGGGCGGAAGGCCCACTGTGGCACAAAACACACGGCACTGCGGGCCCTGACCGGCACGGGACTCTTTTATTACCTCAATGTGAGCACTCATCATTAGTTATTGTTCCTTCAATTGTCCGAGAGCCCGAACAATGCAAGAGACCCTCTGCTATTCGGGCTCCCGTCCACGGCCCTGTTGATAAATCTTCCCCCGACTGATTCGAGGCCCCTTGTTGACACAGAATGCCCTGTTAAGCACTGTGAGATGGGCCCCCAGAGCTCAGACCAGTACGAAGCTGACTGCTCGTTGTTCGTGATCCCTGGCCGAAATAGAAGAACACTGTCCTAGGGTCCCTATCGGTGCAAGAGATCATCTTACTGACATTCAAGATCACGGCCATATGGACGGGGGTCCTTAATGTGATCTACGGCCGGCCCTTCAGACCCTTCAGCCAAACCATCTGGCCCTTGACCTTTGGTCTCAAGAGACTCTTCGGCCCCTCTCCGGGTCCCTTCAAACACCGCTCCGACTCGGGGCCACTTGCCGCCACAGGGCCCTTGTTCGGCACAGTGGTCCCTAATCAATACAGGAGTCTCTCATTGTGTCAGGGGCCCAAAAATGGAAAATCGCGGAGCCCGGCCTCGTTTCTGCTTGAGAAATGGGTCTCAGGGCTCAGACGGACATGGAGCCGACTGTTCGGTGTTCGTGACCTCTGATCTAGCTAGACATGCTCATTGTCTCAGGGGTTCCTAAAACGTTGCAAGAGGACATCTCAATGATACTGCAGGTCACGACCCTACGGGCTGCAATTCTCGATTTGACCTACGGCCAGTCCTTCGGGCCCGTATACCCTCCAACCGGGCCTTTGATAATTATGTCTGGTAGGCCGCCTGGGCCTGTCTTCGGGCCTCATCAAACACTTCCCTTGGTCGGTTCGGGGCCCCTGCGAGCACAGGGCCCTCTGTTAGGCGCTGTGGGCCCTTGACAGATACAGGGCTCCCGACCACATGGCGCTGTGGCCCCTGACAGATACAAGACCTCTGGCCCCGGTTTTATAGCTGATTGAGAAGTGGGTCCTCAGGCCGATACCGACACCAAGCCGACTATGTGGTACGGTGGTACCTGACCGACATATAGGCCCGTATCAACTCAGGCGGTCCCGATCAGCGCGGAGTCCTCTGGCCGTTATTTGAGGGTGTGTCTTCGCAGGTCCCCT
Source organism: Pollicipes pollicipes (assembly GCF_011947565.3). Taxonomy (NCBI): domain Eukaryota; kingdom Metazoa; phylum Arthropoda; class Thecostraca; order Pollicipedomorpha; family Pollicipedidae; genus Pollicipes; species Pollicipes pollicipes. Next base: position 27,468,717 of record NW_023596448.1, read on the forward strand.
GAATAACATTCCGATCAGCTTGCCCTTAAACCCTCTAATTGGGCCGTTGATTGTCGGACCGAGTGGGTCCTCTAGGCTCTTTGGCCTTCCTCGAATACTGCCTCCGGCTGATTCGGGGGTCCTTGACAACACAGGGTCCCTGTTAGAGGCTTTGGAGCCCCAAGCAATGTAAATCTCTGACTCCGGCCTTATCCCTGCTTGGGAAAACGGGCCCTCAGGCCAAAGCCGCCACGGAGCCGACTGCGCGTGTCCCTGATCAGCGCGCAGGGCCCTCTGGCTTTGGTATTTGTGTGCTCGGCCCTGCGGGCCGGGACCCCTGAATGATGCTTCTGGCTGGCTTTTCGGGACCTTCGGGCCGTCAAATGGGCCCTGGATAGCAGGTTCCAAAGGGCCCGAGGGGGCCCTTGGAACCTACTAATGGGGACATATGCCCCCTGTGCCCCCCTTGCCTGCGCTACTGGAGCATACTCTGAGTGCAGGGCATTGGTGGTCTCTGACCGACGTAGAGGCCTTCGTTGTCCGAGTGGCCTCTGATCGGCGCATGAATCCCTCTGACTGACATTGTGGGCTTCCGCCGCCCACAGGGCCTGGCCCTTTAATGCGACCTCCAACCGGTCCCTCGCACTCGTCGGGCTTTCCAATCTGCCGTTGATCATCCGTCCCAAGCGACCAGAAGGACCCCTTGCGACCTGAGGACTCTATGCCACTGATGGTAATGGAGGGGATAAAAACCCATTTTGGGAAAACTGCGGAGACAAGCCCCGTGGTTATACCCAGGTGCGTCATTTTAGGATCCTTTCGGAGGGAGGGGCAGAGCACCCCTTCGCTGAATTGAGCACCCCGTTCTCTTCTGAGCCCTTTGACGTCTAGAAGCAAGAAGAAAATACTGAGTCGAGGAATTGTAGTCAAATTCTCTCAACGATTGGTACACTAGGTACCTGAACGCATAAATACTATAATTATATCCACTCTATATCAAAAAGCATCCGTCGAGTGAAACAGTGGAAGTCGAGTGGAAGACCGCAGCGCGGCAGTCTTAAGCGAACCAACCCACTGGAGCCCGTTCCGCGTGCGGCGCCGCCCCGTCCCGCTGGAGCCACTCTTCGTCCCGATCGATCCCGCGGAGTGGCATCAAGGCCGCCGAGAAGGGTATCGGAATGGTTGCGGTCTATTGCCGTGGGTAGCGACGTAGCGCTCTGAGGTGGTCCTGATGAGATAGTCACCCTCATCTCATCACCCTCATAGATGATGATGAGGTAGTCACCCTCATGATGATGATGAGGGTGACTGCTATCTCATCACCCTCATAGATGATGATGAGATAGTCACCCTCATCCTGAAAGAGGCATCTTACGTAGAGTCATGATTTGACGAACGTGAGATCACTGATGGCTGTCATCGCTCTTACCCCGGCTTGCCATTGCATGGTCATTCGAACAGTCTTGTCAGCGCTCTTGACTGCGCAGTCTTGACAGCGCAGTCTCGACAGCGCAGGTCAGCGCAGTCTTGACAGCGCAGGTCAGCGCAGTCTTGACTTTGCGATGGACAAAGTCAACACACAACAACACTAAACAGTGACACTTATCACTGTTTAGTGAGGCGTGAGTTTAACTATTGCCTGGGCTCCGCTGTATAAACGGTGACTTCACATAGACACAGTGAGTTTATTTCATCTCTCTACGACTTTGCGAGCCTGATGTGATGTTAAAACCGTGAACTTGCGACGCAATCGGAGCATTTCATCCACTACTCCATGCTCTCGCAGAAGAGCAGGGATACCTCGGCACGTCTACGTTTACACGACTGGGAATAAGAAGAAATTCCCTTTGCTCTCTCATTTGTAATGTAATGATTGCTTTCCTAGCGCCATGAGTGAAACTACAACGTGGTGAGATCGGGAGAGCCGTTAGTTTCAAAGGTTTAGTTCAAACCTGTTTATTGAGTGGATTTCTGGTACGGGCGCCCGCGCTGAGCAGTGCTTGTCTGGAAAGCCCTAACCCGATTTTATAAATCCGGGTCGGCGGCAGACCTTTACGGAAAAAGCTTAAAGCCCAGTTCCCACCTTTTCCGGTCCGGAAAACTGGGAGGCATTGCCCGGTATACCGGCCTGGAATGTCTGGCGGTGTGAGCCGGGCGGAAGCTGACGGCCGCCAGCCGGTCGGCTGGCGTCCCCCCCCCCTACCCCTCCCCCCCTCCCGGCCGGCAGGGATCCGACCTGGCCGGCCGGGGAAGTGGGCTTCAAGGCCGGTTCCCACCAATTTTTCCGGCACGGAAAACCGGCTGACCGATCGGGCGGAAAAAGTTGAAATTGTTGCCAGATGTGCAGAACGTATCTAAATCTCGTGAACCGGGATCTCTTTATAGCAGCACTTGTCCCGGCAAATCACAATAACACATGACGATACTTCCGAACTTACCTTACAGAAAAACATTCGAAAAACGATACTTTCATTTGTAGTTATTTTTTTGCATAAAGATTGCGGAGGACGACATTCAAATAGACAATGGATGCATCCATATGCTGACTAAGTCCATGTTGACATCCACAAGCTGACATATGTCTTGCTAAGCAATGTTTAAGGTGGTGCGCAGTTCTCCGCGCCAACATGCGAAGAGTTCCTTTTTGCATATGGAAGCGTACTGATAACCGTGTAAATAACGTGCATCATGCCTTTTTATATCTGCATCCTAGCAAACAACTTGGTCCTAAGCTAAGGTATGTGTGATAACCTAAAGCAAGCTAAGGTAAGCTAAGGTATATATATATATATATATATATATATATATATATATATATATATATGATCTTAAAATAACAAGACATGCCGCATTGCAGCATAAATGACAGGCAAATGTCGTACGATTGCACATGTGTAAGTTAAGGACATGCGCTCCATGTTCTTCTTTCATCTCTTGTATCTGTAGTGGAGGAAAACCAAGCATTCTACGTGACCAACGGTCACTTAAATACTGTGTAAGTCTGCACGATTCGATGCATACCTGTCTCATCAATGCCTGGATAGTTCTTATCGTCTATTCGCTTAGTCACACTTCCAAGCGAAACGCGCGCTTCAGAATGTATGCCCGGTCCATTGCGGGCCTTTCGCTGGCGCCCGGCTCGGTCAAAGTTGAACTGAAGTCCATTTGCCCGGCCAGCCCGGTCGGACCCCTGCCGGCCAGTGGGTGGATGCCGACCGGCCGGCCGGCGGTTAGTCCCCCCTCCCCTCCCCCCGGTTTACAACGCTGGAGGCATTTCGGCCCAGTGCGCCAGCGATGCTTCTCGGTATTCCCGACCGGAAGAATTGGGGTGCGGCGGGCTTCAGCCTAACTTTGACCGGGACCGACGCCGGCGAAAGCCCCGGAATGGGCCGGGCATTCATTATGAAGCGCACGTTTCGCCTGGAAGTAAGATCAAGGGAACAGGCGATAATGCAAATCATGCTGGCATTTGTGAGACAGGTATGCACTGAAGTGTGCTGACCTACAAATGATTTAAGCGGCCGTTGGTCGCGTAAAACGCTTGATCTGCTTTTACTGCATGTACAAAGATGAAAGAAGCACTTGGAGGAGATATCCTTAACTTACGCCTGTATAATAGTACAACATTTGTCTCTTATTTATGCTGCTGCGTGACATTTCTGCTATTTCAAAATCATATACGATAGTTGTCTCAGATCAGGAACACGTGATTGGCAAGGATGTAGATATAAAAAGACGTGATGCACATTATCTACATGGATAAGGCAGTAGTATTAGTCTTGTTCCTCGGAAAAACCGGGAGCATAGACATATAGTTCGGTTAGAGACATTAGGTTACCATATCCTTCACCTAGAGATATACGTAAAGTCTCCCGGTTTTTCCGAGGAATGCTACCGTCTTATCTATGTGACTAATGTTCCTCGCTCATGCATTGAACAATTTACGTAATTATTTACACGGTTATCAGTGCATATTCCCATGCAACAGGGAATTCTTCGCATGGTGGTGTGGAAAGCTGCACACCATCTCGAACATTGGCTGGGAAAATACACCTCAACATATATATGCACCTATCACCTATTCTAAGCGACATCCTCCGAAGCATTTCTACTAAAAATACTACACCTGAAAGTACCATTTTTCGAGAAAAAAATTCTATCGAAAGATAACCTCAAAGATGTCGTTACGTATTATTGTGAATTTATGTGCAGTTGCTGCCAGGCTCCATCAAAGGATTCAGGTTTACCAGATCTAGATGAATTCTGCACACCTGGCAACAATTTCAACTTTTTCTGTTCCGGTCGATCCACCCGGCACTGTTTTCGGGCCGGAAAAGTTGGTGGGAACCGGTTCGACATGGCATCTTCCACCTGCTCCTGCTACAAAATAGAGGGTCGAAATGTGGAATCAATGCATTTTTGTTGCGATGTGTTCCGGAGTAAAAGCAATATCGGGATGGCTTCAATCGACGTATCCGAAGAAATCTCACCATAGGCACAGTTTGCGCGCGCTTAGGTTCTTCAATATGGTCATATTTGTATTACATCCTTCAACCAATACCTCCTTGTATCATGAGGGTCGATTATTTTCAGCACGGGAACTCAGAAGTCATCAAATCATCAAGTTTGACAACACTAATAACCTTATTCCTTGTAGAATAACAAAGAGAATGGATGGATGATAACGCCATGAATGCTTCTTAGGTCATTTTCCACACATCAGCAGCAGCATAACGTCAAAATTTCAAATTATAAAGCGGTCCGGAGCCACCAAAACGTATATAAAGTGACGCCTGTATCGAGCATTTCCGGGGAGCAGCTGCCTGATCGGTTTCCGGTGTAAAAGGTGCGCAGAAACACTGTCACCGTCACTTGCGATGATAAGCACAGCTTGAAACGACGAGCATTAACAATATCGTTGTCCGTCCCGGTGGCTCAGATGGTTAGAGCGCCTGCCTTCCGATCCACGCACCCAAGGCAGGGTGGGCTCGAGTCGCTTTAAGGTGCTCGCTATTTGCCTTTGACAGGTATGGCCTGCGGCCGGTGGCAGCGGTCGCGCTAAAGGTCCGTTGACGTCAGAGGGCAGGACGGACCGTGCTGAGCATTGCGGCACGTTAAGCTTTCGCCACTAAATTCTGTCGTTGCCTGGAATTGCGCGATCGAATGGTGGGGCTCAGGGCTCATACAATAGGCACTGCTTAGCGTGAGCGCCGAGCCCAGAAATCCATCCATTCAAAGGGTTCGGATCAAATTTTTCAAAAGTTTCCTCCATAATAACGAATGACGAATTATTTGAATATAACGACGAACGGTGAAATCCTGCAACCAGGTTTTCCCCCAAAATACATCCGTTCGCCGTACATGATAGGATGAGATGCTGCTATTGACCGCATGAAGGAAAAACTTTCAGTGCGGTTTGAGGGGAATGGCTGGTGAACTAGTTAAATCGGCATGCATGTTAAAAAAGGTATAAAGGTAAGCAAAATATAAATGAAATCTGAAGAAGGGGGCGGGGGGAGTTAACATTGTTGGCACCCATCTTGAAGAGGGGGAACTTGTGTTCCCTGTATCAAGTTCAACTGATGTTTGTGCACGCTACGCCTCCAAATGCTACCACTGATGAGACGCCTCGCTTATTTCGCGGGCTTCGCAGCAGTGAGAAGTTTATCAGAATGACAATTATCACCCGGTATTTTCAGAATCTTCAACTGAAGCGCAGCGCAGCTTGAGATTGATGACTTCCACATGCTCCGTCCAAAATGCCGTGAGTGTTGGTGGTGCTCATTACACAGACAAGCGCAAAAACGCGCAATCGAGGGCGCGCAGCAAAACGCGCCGTTAGGGCGCGTGGTGTGCTTGATGAATGTGATATTGTTCAGTGATTACTGAATGCTTGATGTGTATATAGTTGACGAGGCACAAAAAATGTGTTTCGAAAAAGACTATCCAACTTCAAATATGTAAACGCAGGCATGAAAGTACAGCCAGCACGATGCGCCGCCTCGGATTCTCGAGAATGGGGACTCACAGCACTGCTTACCTTCAATAAGTATTCATTCTGATTTGATCTATGCAATCATCTTACGTCGGTCTAAAAGCATACTAAGTTTGCGTGAAATGACACCGAAAATGAAAGCAAGTTTTCATCACAAAGTATCGTCTTTAAGTGTTAATGGTTTCCTTCACATTTTTCTTGCCCGACAGGAAATATCGCTAAATTACGTCGGCGGACGAATGACGCACTCGCGGTTAGTCCCGTGCCTCAAAGCATGTCACGCGTTTCTGAGAAAAGAACGACTGCTTCTTGCCATGCCAAACGACTTTGCGCACACGCACACACCTGAGGTGCAGTTGCTCGTGCGCCTATTACACAGCTCAGATCCATGACCTCTTTATCAACATATTGGTCCTTGTGCCACCTTAGAACTATAATTCTTCAAAACTTTTCAAAATCACTACAACAGGTAAATCGCAACCCAGTTCCGTCAATGGGCATCGTTTCCGCTCTTTATGTTGGAATTCTTGACCTCCCCCCCCCCCCCTCACTTCCCGCCGCCCCAACATCAGGGCATCAGGCAATGCCAATCAGACTCGACCAGCGGCGACCCTCGTTCTTACGAAAGCGCACACCGGACCAAAGCCGCGAACCAATCGCCTCATCCGATCCAGCGCTGCTAGCTCAAGCCTGATGCGTTCCACATCCGCGGAAGTCATCATCTAGCATATCGCGTGTTCATCACTCGGAGGTCGGAGCCAGCCACGGCAGCGTGAGCCGCGGATCGCACCCTGGTTCCCGGGCACTACTCACGCGGATGTCACTCGACAAGCACCAGCCCCACTGCTGCAGCAGCGGATTAGGGACGCCCGGTTCAGAGCACTTCGGATTACGGAATGGCCTAAGTAGGCTTAAGTCAGTCGAGTAGTGATTTAGCTTATTTCAAAGGAATTGCATAGAGTCCCCTATTCTATGGGAAAACGATCAGAGCCGTAATGGATCCTGTAAAATTTCCATATCCTACAGAAAATATATGATTTGCATGGGATCCTATAGGATTCTCATTTCCCATGAAAATTGAATGGGTTTCCGAAGGAATCTTATGTCCTGTAGGCTTCCTATGGCATCCTATAGTAAATCTTATAAAGATATTTTGCTAGGAGGGACTGGGAGATCCTCTAGGGATCCTCTCTTTTAAAAAGAGGTCTGCAAGGAAAAACGCCGCCAGCAACTGCGGGGGCACCGACCTGGTCCCACACAGCTGCCTTGCCAGTGTGCTTCTGTGAAAAGCACACCTTAGATTGGAGGGCTCTGAAGTCAGGCTCACGCTGCGCTGACCTGGCCCGGGAGACGTACAAATAAAAATCCAAATAATTATAATAATAATAAACCAAAGGTCCAAATAATTTCAAGCAAGAGCACTGATGCGACTTAAAGATGAATTCTCCTTCGCTGCACCTGATGGACGTCTTTGTTGGTTATCTTGCATTTTTGCTCACCGTGTAAATGCATACATGTTTAATTTCGCTTAGTCACAAAGTTTTGCCGCAGAAATTTTGCGCTCCTGCTCAGGATGCAGCGTGAGCTAGTTTAAGTCTCTGCATGCGTGGTTGGGTGGATGGGATGGTGGAAGGGGGCGAAGAAGTCAGCTGTTTCCCCACGTTTAGAAAAACAACACTAACCCAATGGTGCTGGACGGAAAAGAGCCAATTCTGCCTCATCCCCAAGCGAGGTTCCGTTTACATTAGTGTTTATTGCTTTTGCTATGGATGCCGGAGGCTCGAAAAGAAGGGATAGCCACCTACCATGTCTCCAGAAACAACACAGTTTTAAGTCTTAAAAAGGGCATGGCTGTGAGCATGCATTTGTTCCGGCACGCACAAAAATGCCACGCCTAATAAAAATATGTCGCAAAGCTGCCAGATTAGGAAAGGTTTCTTACCTGCGCGAAATATCTTTCACGTATCAGAACACTGGTACACATCAATAAAGGCCGCCGTGTACGCAGGGCCCGCGTGGTGCCCCCTTTCCAGCTCCCATGCATTGGTCAAAAGGTCGCAGCGATGGTGAGCACAGTGAACAGATTTTGTGAAGTCGCGCTGTAAGTCTGATGAAATGTGGGTTTCTGGCTTGGGTCCCATCAGTCCTAATTTGGGACCAGGCTGTGACTCAGTACTGCACTGACACAAATCTGAGCTTGAATCATGAATCATGCTAGCGAGGTAAGCATATGCATGAGGATTTTCCTGAAAGTGTTGAGTGAGACAGGGGCGTAAACAAATGTTTGTCAGCAATTGCCCTTCGTCCTGATAAGGGGGAGGTGAATGTTACCCCCTAAGGTTTCTCGAGGATATCTCTCCGGGCTGCCCTGCAATCGCATCCGAATTTTCGCAGCCTATAGAGCATCTGTTGCGCATGTTTTGACATCAAGAACGCGCGCCCCTGGCGTTTGTGGTTTCGTAGCAGGGTTGGTTTTTGAAGAACACTGCATGACGGTTTACCTACTGGCCGGCTGGGAAAGGGGGGGGGGGGGGGGGGAGAGCGCAAACGGCGATGCCGCGCAACGCACGCGCCGGAACGGCATTGTTACATTGACAAAGCCATACATAATAGACTAAGACATACATAAAAGGTTACATGTTTGATTCAAGGTCAGTAGCCTTGTGTGATCTTTCGAAGGTCATGGTGACCAGGGTAATAGAAGACTGCTTTGAGTTTTGCAGTTGAGTACATAACAAAAATTAAACCAGCCCATATGTTCATAAAAACGAAGCATTGACCTATGTCATTTAAGGTCAGTGACCTATTTTGACCGATGATGAGTCTATGGAAGATGTCTTATGCGGTTTATGTTATCAATGAATTCGAAATGAGTACCAAAAACTAACCCAAGCAGCAGGCCTTGAAGTGATAAAAAGTTCGTTTTGACCTTGATCTAGCCTTTATACCTGAACTTAGGTCGATGGAATTTGGTCATTCGATTGCTGTGCCGCCTAAGAAAGTATCTCAGAGATGCACAGCTTCGTCTGACACTTCGATGTTCCATCAGACTGAATGATTCCCTGGAAATTGTCTTCGCTGAGTCCATAGCCTGACTTTGACCTACCTTCGGCCAGCAGCCTTACAAGGTGCATCCAAGTTTTTGGTATCACACGATTTGCTATTCAATTGCCTACAGCTATGCCAAATTTGGCGTGGCTTCGCCACGCCGTTCAGCAACCACTTCGAAAAAAACCCTCGGGGGAGTTTGACCCCTACCCGAGCGCGTGTTAAATGCCTCTCTGCGAAATCTTGTTTTTTGAACAAATTCCTTTCCTTTGCCCCCTTTTCTGCGCTCTTCTGCGCTGTGCATTTCCAACCAAGGAGAGCCGACATAACTTGCCCCTTTCGTGATGTGTACTGCCGCCATGTTAAACGGTGCCCGGATTCGGCAGGGGTCGCTACACTCTGCCTTCCTCGAGGCCGCCACCCCTGGCCGCGTTACGCCAAGCTCCAGCCCTAGCCCCAGCCCAATCCTCAGCCTCAGTGCCCCATTCCCAGCCGCAGGCCCAGTCCCAGTCCTACGCTAAGTCCCAGTGCCATTGTCAGTGCCAATTCCAGTGCCAGTTCAAGTCCCAGTTCCACTCGCAGCCCCGGTCCCAGCCCCAGTCCCACTCCTAGTCTCAGCGCCAGTGCCAGTGCCAGTGCCAGTGTCAGTGCCAGTGGCAGTGCCAGTGGCAGTGCCAGTGGCAGTCCCAGCATTAATGCCAGCTCCAGTCCTAATAGCAGGCCCAGTCCCAGCCCCAGTCCCAACCTCAGTGCCAGCTCTAGTCCCAATAGCAGGCCCAGTCCCAGTTCCAGCCCTAGTCCCAGGCCCAGCCATACTCCCAGTCCCATGCCCAGCCGCAGTCCCAGGCCCAAGCCCAGTCGCAGATGCAGCCACGGCCCGGTCTAGCCCTGTGGTGCACTACCTAGCGCCTCACTGATCATGTTACGCATGCAATCGACGGCGATGGAGCCAAGGGGGATTTGGGTTGCGGGAGCGCCTAATCTATGTTCAGGGTGGGTTGGAGGCTCCAAAATGTCAAAATGGGATGTCAAAATGCCTTAGATTAGATAGTAGGCCCCTGCAGACCGTGATGGGCCGTCTACATGTAAGAATCAATTACAATTATTGATAGTAAATAATGGACCTTCTGCAGGCCATAATGGGCCTGCAAGTCATGATGGGTCATCTCCAGAATGGGTCTACATGTCAAATGGATCATCTTAAGGTCAGAAGTGCCCTCTAGAGATCAGAATGGATCCGCCACAGTTAATAATGGGCGTCTACAGATTAGAATGGGCTTTCAAATGTCAGAAAGCATCTCTCCAGGCCTCGTACTGCTCCATTTTGGTCACGAGGTACCCTAAGTACCCCGGAATGAGCCCTCACCGGGCCAAAATAGACTTTTGCATGCACTCTGTCCCCTCAAAGCAGTTTTTAACTTGAGGAGAAGAGCTGCCCTCACTGCCCTCCCCCCCCCGCCCCCGGTTGCTTGGGTGCCATCCCCTGCCACTGGAGGTGGCATATGCCCCGAGAGCCAAAGGCGTTGTTCAAAATCAATTCTCGTTGTTTATCTTACAAAGTCCTGACTCGTTCCGGTTCCACTGCGTTTTGATTATGTGTCAACAGGACCCACGTGTGCCACCCAGGTTACTTCCCTGTTCGACACACGCATATGTTATGTGTACCAATCCAGCGTACGCCAATCCTGCGCACACATACAGCAGAAGGTTCTGGACCGCAGGTACAAAACTTAGGCATTTTGGTAACTTTGCTGCACATTTTTGCCTGCATTAGAATCTTTATATGTGCTGGAAAAAATGCGCGTTGTGAACAATCTTGAATGACAATTCAATATGCGACCTCTCAGTTACACGACCACACAAATGTGAAACGCTCCTCGTGTCCATATTCAGAGTCGAATGAAACGGAGCGCCTAGAGGTCACTTCCCTTCTGCGGCTTCCAGTGGATTCACTGGATCTAAGTTGCCCATAGACAGCTCATGCCTATGTGATATTAGATATCCAAGGAAATATCTTTGTGAGATAGTTAAGTACTTATTCGGTTGTCCATCTCTATTAGAAGTCCTACGTTCGCGGCGTAGCTGTTTCATAATGTAGAATGTAAATATGCTGTTGGAACGCATGCGATACAAAGCTCCGCCCCAGAGTCTGCTTGTGGGGGCGCATGGAAATATTATGTATCCGAAGTATACTGAACAACATCTTAAGGAGGATGGATTTCGAGTCAGGGCAAGCTATAGGGCATAGTGATGATATGTAGCAGGGGGATGTGATATTTGATACTCAAGGTGCATAGTTGCATCCTAAGTCTTATCCTGAATCGATCTTGTCCTTAGTCTTGGCGCCTGAATCAACAACTAGTTGAAGGACAATGCATCAGCCCAAGAAAGCACGAAGTGGGAAGACAAGAAAGGGATGCCCTGCAGAGGTGCTCCATCCACAAGGCCAAGAAACAAGCACCCAGATTTGGAAACGAGAAAGCAATGTAAAGCTGGAGAATAATGCTTTCCATGATGTTACAAAAGTTAAAGCTGAGAATATAGCAGACTTTGAGGAGGTCTTTCTTGAGGATTGTGAGGTGGGTAAATCTGATTTACAAGAATTGAATGTTGATGTATGACAATGTTTGCATACCCTATTATTGAAACTGGGTAGGTGTTTGATGTTACATCAATGTTGCTGTTTGGTTCAGCTGAATTTGATTGCATGGATAAAGACATGATGAAATAGTGTTGCATTGTTTAAGCTGCTGTTTCATGATAACTGACATGGAGGGAGCTTCTGGAATTCCCTGTTTTTTAAACATAAGGTTAGATAAAGCTGACCTCGATGGGTTTGGGGAAGAGTCGGTGTATACCATCGGTGAATGTATATCAGAAGTAGGTGGCAAATTTTGCCTGAATCTGTTCTGATGAATTCAAGTTTTACTGCTACATGTCATGGTGAGAACTTGTGGTTCATCCCAAGTAATGCATTTCAATGAGTTAGCTGTGACTTCAGCTCAGAGAGATTGGGTTTTGTTGTGCAAACAATGTTGAGTGCCTTGTGTTGTGTGTGTTGTGTTGCTGCACAACAATGAATTTAGGGGGATAAATTGCTGGTGACATCTTCTTTTGTATTGACCAGTTTCCAGCCAGCATGCTTAGCTCATCTGTAGTGACATGTATTTTTGAAGGTCCATTTTACCTTGATAAGCTCAAAATGGGTCTCCCTATGCATTCAGATCCATCCCCAGACAAGCCAGCAACTACTGTTCAGCTGTAATACTGTAAACAACTGTTCAAGTATGCTGGATTGTGTGTGGTTTGGGAGATACTAGCATAAACATGAATGCACAAATGAAGGTTAACAATTACTTTGGCTATGCATACTGCAATACTCCTAGCTGGCACCTGGGACCTCTTGATGGTTGAGGGACAGAAGAAACCAGTGCATCCTGATGGGAGACACAGATGAGTCTTAAAGATGTACATAGGTGCACATGTATCTTTAAGACTCATCTGTGTCTCCCATCAGGATGTGCTGGCTTCTTCTTTCCCTCCACCATCAAAGGATGCTGAGGAATTATGTTGTGTATTTTCAATCACTGAACTATATATCTTGTTTATGTAATTGTTAAAATGTGCCATGCCACCAGTATTATAAGTATGTATGTCACAATTTCATGGCATTTGACAGAATGTGTTTAGGCATTTGAGAAGTTTTGGGTTATCATTCAACATGAGGTTTATATGGGTGCTTGCATGTTCATCCCTTAACACATTTAAAAAGTGATTTCATTTTTGTTTTACTACTCACATGAGGCATTAAAAACTTGTCATTGTGCTTCAGTTGTGGTCAAGATGGTTTAAAAAAATAATATCAGAACCCATGCATGTACAGCAGTACATCCATCACTCCAATATGTCTGAACACAATTATTTTCCTAGTATGACATTGTACCCCATGCACTACCACGCCTTTAGAGCTTGTCAGTGCACCCCCTATCTCTCCTTCACAGAGCATCACTGTCTTTCCCCACAGGACATCGCTGATGATGCTCGCCTGGCCTCCTCCGGCGAGCCAGGCTCCCTCCTGCCAGTGCTCTGTGAGCTAATGTTGGGCATGGGCGACTGGCCAGCGCCGCTGACTGCGTCGGCTGAGCTGATGGAGCCCATCATCGCGCGCGAGCTGTCCGCGCTCGTAGCGCGCGCACTGCGCGCTCCCTGGCGGCCGAGTGCGGCGCTCGAGCCGGAGCGTCTGCTGCTGGCGCTGCGACGGGACGCCCTGATGACCAGCCGCATGCTGGGTTACCTCGAGTTCCGCCACGTGCGCTTGTCCGTCGCCTCTAGCGTGCAGCAGACCGTGGTGAAGGGCGCGTGGCACGTGCTGGTGCGCTGCCGCGCCCTCGTCGAGGAACTCGGTGTTTCGCCACCGCCGGCCGCCGACCAGGAGGCACGGGCGCGCCGCGAGCGCCTCGACCGCCTCACTAGCGCCATGACACGTGACGAGTATAAGGCGTTCTCGCGTGTGCGCCGCTTTTGCCCGAGCCACTGGCGCGCGTGCGAGGGCTGGCTGCGCCGACTGTGGCCGGCCGGCGCGCCGCCGCCAACCGCCGCCACGCGCGGGGCGCTGCTGTTTCTGCTGCGCGAGCTGTTGACGCTACTGGTGGATGCGGCGCTGCTCGTGCGTGAGGAGAGCAGCGCGCGCCAGCCGGTTGGTGGCTTGCCGGCGCGCTCGCTGGCGCCAGACCACGTGCGCGAGGCGGTGCGCCGCTTGCAGATGGCGGCACCACCGCGCGCTGACACCCTGCTCGTCACGTGACGCGTCACGTGACGCGCTGCGGGAGGAGGTCCCTGGGACGGCCGGGCTCCGCGACGTTATGTGTCGGAAGTAGAGGGGGACGCTGTCGTATGAGACAGGCTAGGCTGTGGGTACGTGTGTGGGTGCCCACAGCGGCTGGGTGGGTGTGGGTGCCCGCAGCGGCGGAGAGACAGTCCGCTGCGTGACATCGGAGAGCTCAGGCTGTTGTTGGGAGAACTGGATCCGTCGCAAGTTCACTCCGTTCGTTCATTGCCCGGAGTGCCCCATCTCATCACACGTTGACTTGGCTCAGCACGTGCAACGCTCGGCTGTTTGTGTTGCGCTCCGGCTGTGACAGCTTCTGCCGCGTTTCGGGTCTGTGTCGCTCGCGCCGGACTAGGGCGGCCGGCGTGACGGGCCGTGCCTGATGGCTTTGTACTTGGATGACCTGCCCTGCACGTGCGCGAGTGTTGCTCCAATGCTGCGTACTGCTGTGTGAAGACTACTCATGGATAGTTATTGTGAAGTTTAGAACAAACGTGACGAGCCCGGCATTAAAAGATACGCGCCTCAATGGTGAGCAGCTTTGCACCGTTTTTGTCGGTCCAGCGCAGAGCACAACTTTGTGATGTGATTTAGTGACAAAGCAAAACTTAGTGGTACCAGGCAAGGTGGTGAGTGATGAAATTGAAAACAAGCTCTGAAAGTTGACGAGCACTTGTTCCCGAGGCGTAGGATAATAACACGCCCACCTAGAGCAAACATTAACACATCACTATCAATGTCACCATTATCGTGTATCGCCATTATTACAATCACACGTGCCTCAAATGGCACGCCATGCCTGAACATAACATAAGCAATTTTGAAACCGTTCAAGCATATGATTTGATTTCAATCAGACACCAGTAACGAGAAGCAGTGGCTTAAATCCGGGTAAATTTAGAAGAAGAAAAATATTCATGAATAACGGGTCATAACCGGAGAATGAACATTTAAAAGCAGACTGGGACAAATGTCTCTCGAGTTAGCCCGCATGGTCATGCGCATGCCGTGCTCGGGAACGCATTCGCACAGTAACGTGTAAGGTGAGCCTGCTGCCCAGCAACGCAGCAATGCTTGAAACCCTAGCCCCCCTAACAGTTGGAAAGCTATCATGATTGAGGGAGCGTAGGGGTGCTATGTATCATAGTAATACATATTGCGCAATAGAATGTACATAGGTAGGGCACCTTTATATATATATATATATATATATATATATATATATATATATATATATATATATAATTGTGTGTGTGTGTGTGTGTGTGTGTGTGTGTGTGTGTGTGCGTGTGTGTGTGTGTGTGTGTGTGTGTGTATGTGTGTGTGTACTACAGATAGTATACTTTCTCAGTAGCTAAGTTATGGACATGTTTACTTATCCGTCGATTTCCGGCACTTTTCCAAGTTGAGATTACCAAGTTATCCTAGAAATGCCTGAGGGGTGGGCTGTCCCGCTCCCACCCCCGTCAAGTGGTAACCTTAAACGAGCCTCGTCAAGCCTCGTTTGCATCAGTTCATGTCTTGCGATCGACTTGATAAGTGCTTGAGTAGCTCATGGGATGAAAGTGAGGCGTGAAGGAAAGCAAGTTCGCTGTCACCTCAATGGCATGCAGCCGCGCCCTTCGAGTGAGCATGAGAACATAACAAATGTTCGCTGTGAACAAAAGAACGCTAAGGAAGTCCATGAACGAATAGTGAGTTGCTTGGTTACATTTTTATAAATTCGATTCAAACCCCTTGAATGGATGGATTTCTGGGATCAGCGCTCACGCTAAGCAGTGTTTGTTGTGTGAGCCCTGACCCCCACCTGTATGCCCTCCAAGAGCTTACATTTTTGCGTTTCCTCTGTCAGAGCGTAATCGGCGTGGGTGAACAGCAGGTGATACACCGCACCTTTTCTTCGTGGGTAGGGAGTTGTTTGTTGGTGTGGCGGTATGCATTCAGTTAAGCTCTCTGTTACTTCATTTAGGCGTCCGCGACCGACACAGCTATTACATGGCCTTGGACACAGCATGTAAATGTTGATCAGACTCATAACATGAGGTGATGTTTGGCTCACAGCAAGCTCGTGCTCGGTTCTTTTACACTCCCCGGCTTAGGGGGGCTCATTTGTCCGGCCAGCATTGCAGCGTGTTCGGCACTCGGCGAATGAGCATCTGACAGCCTGAGGTGTTCTTTGATGAGCTGGCACGCCAGTGTGGAGCAATGATCTGTGCCAGGACGAGTGCTCCAAAGAAAACAGACCATCGCCGCAGATGGCACTAAAGCGGACAAGCAAAATGAAGGACGGATGCATGGTTTTGACGCCAGGTAAACTATTCCGGAGCGGCACTGGGGAGAGCGGCACTCGAGGAGAAACCCTCGAGGTTAACCCCACTGCAAATGGTCTTTATCGCTACAACACGTGCTGTACATATGTGATAAACATATGGAACCGCCTGCCTTCTAAGGCTACGTCTCCCAGCGCAGCGGCATTCAAAACCGTTCGGACAAACACTGGACACACAGTCTACCTGACCGAGCCCAGATGGTCACACCGCGAGTTCTTACAATCATGTCTGCTGGAAGTGCCAAGGGAACCATTAGTAGAGCGTCTCCAGCGCCGACACTGTTCGAGATCAGTCGGATCTTCCCACGACCCCTCCTTTCCAAACGTAATATATCATAATTTATTCTGTTCTGTTTTATTTTATTCTTTTCTTTCAGATCAACAGTTGTCACTGAACACGCAGAGCAATAAACCTGGAGATCTAGGAACCTCGGGAGCTATTTGGGATTGGGGTGAATCTGCATAAGTGAATGCAAGGAAACTGCGCTGCAATGGTATCACTCGCCGACATGCGCCGATCAAAGCAACTATGTGTATGTGTGTGTGTGTGTGTGTGTGTGTGTGTGTGTGTGTGTGTGTGTGTGTGTGTGTGTGTGTGTGTGTGTGTGTGTGTGTGTGTGTGTGTGTGCGTGTGTGTGTGTGTGTGTGTGTGCGTGCGTGCGTGCGTGCGTGCGTGCGTGCGTGTGTGTGTGTTTGCAACCGTAAGTGCAAGCGCACTCTAATTGTGAGAAATGAGAAATGTAATCAATAAAACAGTCATTACAAGTCAATACAAAATGCGCGAGTCAAGGTGTCTTTTTTGGCTGCAAGGGATTTTAAAACGGTATAACTTGCCGTGTGAAAACAGCTTTCACAATGAAACGTTGAGTCTTTCCATGCACAAAAAAGTCACATGGCCAAATCGGAGCTAACAGTAAAAGGCAATCTCAAAAAAACTTTCACTGCTTCATTAAATGACTCCTATTGCAATAGGACCATCAAGCTATATTGACATCCGATCAGCTATCACCTTGTCTGTCAACCCCGCCCAGCCACGTCAGCCAGAGCAGCCAGCCCGTCCTCGCCCTACCACACCATACCACACGTGCCAAGAATGACTCGCTTGGTCAGCTATGGCAGTGGCATCATCCAGCGGTCCATGGTGTCGTCCCTCTGCATCAAATAAGTGTCCACCCATAATCATTATCACTTGCAGTCATCGCTAAACGGCAAACACGTGCTAGGAAAAGCATAGGACAACCAACAGCGAAAGTAAAGCAAACAAGTCAATCGATCGGAAAGGAAGAAAGCAGGCCAGCAAAGAATGAACACAGGAACCTTACTGAATTCCTTTGGAAGGAAAGAAGCTGGCCGGGAGAACGCATATCCAGGGCAAAACCACGGCAAAATGGAAAGCTGTCGACAATATACAGGTGTGACCACACTCAGACCCTTGTGAGCGTTCAGCCCTTGTGGGGCGACGAAACTACCCTAGCACGCAACGGAGTAGATGTATTCTTTCGGTGCGGATGGACCCTTTCGGGGTGGATAGATTGTTTCCGAGCAGATGGATTCTTTCGGAGTGGATGCGCCAGGTGAGTGCCGCTCGTGACGTGCTGTGATATCATCGGATCAGAGGTTGTCTCGAACTGAACAATGGAATCTGTGTTCTACACAGATTCCATACATGTTGATATGATATGTCCAACATATGACATGTTGACCCTAAGGCCGAACGGACTCTGATGAGAGACTTTGCCGAGGTCATCGCCGAACGGAACGGCCTGAATCCAGCGCTACACCGAGCCGCGACCAGATGCCACGAACACAGCCACTCGAGCTCGCACTGGTGATATATTGAACGAAAGCTTGATGCGAAAGGATGAAACATGCGATGAACAGATACGCATCATGATGATGTCAGCACATGTACGAAAAGCAGCTGAAAAGCGAGCATTGTCGCGGAGCAAGTAAAACACAGCAGCACATAAAACACATCAAAACACTATGGGCTGCCAGAGCGGGACCACACAAAAGTCTGAGCTAATGGCTGTTCCGCGCCTGCGCAGTCACCACGCGGCATCACACACCACTGCGTCAGCCTCGTCCCCGGCATCGCAGGCGGCAGAACCGCGCCAGGTTCGCCGCCGCATCAGGTGTCACCCAGCCAGGCGCGCTCCAGTGGCACCCTCGACGGTCTCCAAGTTACCACGTGAACGGCTCAGGTTTCGGAGGGGGTTCGAAGGGGCCGTACGGAGTCGCTGCGTCGTCTTCTTCGGCCGCGCTGCTGACCGAGTCCCGCCACAGGGCTTCCTCCTCTTCCTGGAGTTCTCTTAGCTGCGCGAACTGACGCGCCTCGATAAAATCTGAGGAGGTGATCAGGGACGGATCCAGGATTTCGTCAAGACAGTGGCCACGCTTCACTGCGGTGTTCCCTGGGGGTTGGGAATCCCTTCAAAAAAGTCACGCTTCACTGCGTGAAACGTGGCTTCACAGGCCGGCGTTCCCTGGGGCTTCGGGATCCCTTCAAAAAGGTCTTCACCTCTCAGCCACTTTGTTTTCAGATTCTTACTTCGTAATTCGTAAATCATATTCATCAGCACATCGTGGAGGATTAGACATAGTAGGTACATGTGCACATGACATGCGTTTTTCCAGGAGCTGACGGACTCTTCCTTTCTGAGCCAAGGATTTTGGAGAGATATGGCGAAACGGAAACAAATCGGCGTCCAAATGGCATCAAAGACTCAAATAATGACTGAAATAACATCGCATGACGCGAATGTTAAAATGTGTGTCGTTGTCGTCGAAAACGGCAAAGCCAGTAAAGTTCCTGAACTTTTGACACGATATGCTTTCTGGTACTGGAACATGGGCTAGATCCCTGGAACACGTACGCTGTGCTGTGTTTTGAATTCACGTTTTGAGCATCACAAAGGAGTGGGAAAATTGCCACGAAATCGAGTTGAGGATCGTGACTCCAGCGATGCATAAGTGATATATGGGTTGAAAACATTCAACACTCGGGGATATCAGATCGGCTGTGATGCCGGCACTTAGATGATTTTGCATTCTGACGTATGCACGGAATACGTAGCTGCTATCATCTGTCGCGTAACGGCTAAAAAATCGTCTTTTCGAACTTAATAGATGTTATTATCATACAGCACCCGTACTTTTGTTTAGTAGTACCACCCGACTCAATAATTTCAAGGCATGTGTCGCTATGTTGTTATTGAGGTCCAATCTTAGTTTTATTTCCTCGTGTATTTGTTACGCACAACAATTCGCGTGGGTAATAAATTGTGATTTAAATAACGTATCACCAACTACGTATATACGTAGGTTACCTGTACATTTTCGTATCCGTTAACCATTCAAGCCTGAACAGATTTAACACTTTGATCAGCAACTTTTTTCGTGATGCCGAGGCGGAACAACTTATCGGTACAAAGCGCTTTTCACTGTAGAGATCGTCCAATGCAAGCTTGTCTTGAATTGCAGCTTTCTGTCGAGAGTCCATCTATGGTTAAAAATTAAATAGGACCCGGGGCGCTAACGGACCTCCTCCCACTAGCTGAACTGACCTGGACTGATGTCCGGGGTTTTGTTAAGGGGATGTCCAGACACTGTGGCCAGGGCGCTGTCAAAGCCACGGAAGAGAAAGCCACTGCGGTTGATAACGGGCCTCTGCTGGTGGAAAGACCGCAGGGAATCCGATCCCAAATCGCCCCCAAATTAATCCGCCTGACCCAGCTCTCTGTATTTCACAACATTCAGTTTACAGTTTACACTCGTTGTGCTAACTTTTTTGACTGAACGAAAAGGTATAAGCTACGAGAAGATACTATTCGGCAGGCATTTATAAGTGAAAAAATGACATCAACCAATAATTCTTAATATGCAAGTATGAAAATTAACCGCGGTAGATAGTCACTTCACCGCGTCTTATTTGTCTGTTATTATAGCACAGTACAAGGGAGAGGTGTTGCCATATTTTCCAGAAGTTTTACAAAGGTATTGCCAGGCCTATGGATTGAACATCAGCGACGATCGAGACAGGGCAAAAAAACTTGCGTTGATATGGCTCACCCGTGCTGGCCTGGGGAAGCTTATTCTGTTCACATCCTTCAGCAGATCCATCAGCGAAAATAATGCGAAATAGTCTTAAGCATGAACGTCGCATTGAAGGAGAAAGAGCGCCGATGCCTGACGGCGAAGTGTCCATCAGCAGTGCGACTACGGCCTCGCGGGTTCTTCTTGTCTGTCACTGGGCGGGGGAACGCGGCCACGTATGGGATGGTAATACTTTTGAACGTATTATGAAAGCAATGGACGTAGGCATAGAAGGTATTCAGGGACGTAGTTTTACCCGCGCGATACTCAAATCGATGCTCTTGAACGCATTAGCACGCACACCATTGCGAATTTGTGACTAACTGGCGTAACCTCTATCGTCCGCTTTGTTGTAAGTACTAATCCGTTCAGAGAGTCAACCTCGAAAAAGCACAGGTTAGGGTTCCTGGTCGAGAGCTGAAGGACCCTTCCGTCTCAGACCCGAGTGCCGCGCGGCCATCATTCTGGAGACACGAGGTTGCGGCCACCCGGTCGACCCTGAGGCCCTCAGAGGGCTAAATCATTCACTGCGCCGGTCTCCTTCCTGATGTAGCGGCTTTCTAGCCCGGGAGTCGTGACACCGGATCGATGCAGGGTCCTCGCTCACGCAAAACAGCCCCTTGCCGGTGCAGGGAGTCTAATAATTGGCCCCCAGACAACAATTTAGCTTATTGGCCCCAGTTTGAAACGGTCATTCGATACTGTTGCATCTGACTAGCAAAGGGTCTCTCCCATGGTCTCGTTGTGAATGAGAGTCCTTACAAAGTCATTTCGCAAATTCACTGTCGTTGTCAAGGGAGCCCCACCAACGCAAGAGGCCATTTGACATTCGTGGTCACGTACCTGCCTCTGTTCAGTGAATGGGCCTCTAGTCGACTCGGGGCCCATTACCGACGCAGGGTCCCATGATAGGTACTGTGGGCCCTGGCCACACATGAGGCCCTTCACTGTTTCAAAGGCCTAAATAATGCAAGAGCCCTTCCGATTGACATCTGTAGGCCCGGCCTTGACGCTGCTAGGAAGAGGCGTCCAGGGCGCAGTTGGCACGGAGCCAACTGTCCGGCTTTGGTGGTCCTTGTCAGCCGACTGACGTGGAGGTCACCAGTGTCCCAGGGCACCGGGTCAGTGCAACAGACCCTCTGACTGACATTTTAGGGTCCGGCCTTTAGGCTGGGGTCCCTTCACATGACTCCCGGCCTGCCCTTCATACTCTACAGTCGGGCCCTTGATTCTCATGGGGTCAAGGGGACCCTCTCGGTTCCTTAGGAGCCTATGGACTTAAGGACCTACGGAGTCACGCGCCCGGTGTCCCCCCCCCCTCTACATGGTGCTGGCGCCCTTCAGATTTGGTTCCTGGTGCAAATCGTGATTTTGGAGCCATTTTTGTGCTCGTGGAACTTGCCACCTAAAAATGAAGGTTTTGGGACCCCACGAAGTGCCCCCTGGAATTCGGTGTCCCTTAAAATAAAAGTTATGATGCCCGGAAGCAAGGTTTTCGGTGCCCTTTCTCCGAAGGAGGTGGATTCACAACACGGAGAAATTGCGGTGCCGCCGGATTTCGGTGTCGCTTGAAAATAAAGGTGTCAAGGCTCCTTGAATGGACCCCTGGATTTGGTACCTCTAGGTAATCAATGGAATGGTGCCCAAAAATGAAGGTATTGGTGGCCCTCGCCGACTGGGCCGATCCAGAGTTTTGCCAACGGGAGGACGGGCAATGCGAAGATCCCCGGAATCCGGGGGGGGGGGGTTCTCACAAATTAAGGTTGTGAACCGCAGACCTGCATACAGAACGCAGGGCTTTCACGAGAAGCGCGTGGACAGCAGACGGTAGCGCGGTCCCGGCAGGCGCCGGTGGCACGCTGCGAGTAGCATCCTCTTGCTAGGCTGTTGAACGCAGGAGAAATGACTTTGAGGCCACAAGTGAAAAGCGTTTGGAGGTTGGCTTGTTTGAAGGCATGCATGCTCGGTAGTCCTTGAGTGAAGCAATCCCCAAATGCAAGACATAAAACATCAGAAAGACAAGAAGCGAGCTGCGGCATGGGAGGGCCCGAGCAGTGCCGTCAGACACTCACCAGACTGTATTCTGAGTAACTCCGTCGCCAGCGTATTCAACAGCTTCGGCTCCAGCTTGGCGAGCTCCGAATGCGTCTGCAGAACTACCTTCATGTGGCAGACCAGGAACTCAATCACCCCTCTGTTGTTGATCATGTCAGAGCCTGAGGAAAAGGAAGTCGGTGCCACTATTTCCTGACTTTGTTATGTTTCTGTCAACAATGCGAAGATGCTTATCATGCTAATAAACCAGTGGGGATCCATGGTTACACTCTCCTCACCAACTTGAGCTTAGCGTAAGCTGATTGAGACAGCACTACAAATTGCAGGGGTCTCCAAACAGACAAGATGATGCTCGAGTGCGAGTATTTGCGAAGAAGATTGTTGGATAGCTTGACCTGCATCGAAACATGAGGAAAGATGACTGAAACTCAAGGGTGTGTGCAAAAAGTGAAAAATACAGCTAAACGCATTCACGTACACCTAATGCATGTAAACAACGCTTATAACGACTTTCCAACGGACACAATTCAAACTGCTATTCTTGTGATTTGATTTGCACGATTGACTCGCTTTAGCCTGGCTGACCGATTTTGTCGATGATGTCGAGGGCAGGCTCTTGCCTCCAACGGCGCTCGCACAGCTGCTCCAGCCGCTCCAGCAGAAGCCGCTCCTCCTCACCGGCCGGCTTGTGCCCCGCCAATACGTTCCTGACGATCGTCACTTCGGCGTCCAGCATGGCCTGCGGCAGGTTCGGACATCAGTGGCGGTGCGCGCATGCGCCTTTGCCTGTTGTGGCTTATTGTGGCATTCAGAGCCAAAGACGATTTCAGTACCTTGAGAATATGGGGGCTGAGTGTCAGATGTGAGGCAGAAGACGAAACCTGGACAGACAGACGGACTCGGGGGAAGGGGGGGGGGGGGGGGGGTCATATGTCCACAGTTCATAATATCTACAGTTCTTAAAGGAAGTGTTCTACATTTATGCGCGTGTTGATTCGGGGGGGAGTATTCAAGGGTCATCCAAGCCTTCATGGCGTCATAATAACGCCCTTCAAATCTTGCCATTCCATAAGCGAAGCAGCGATCAAGGCTAATAAAAATATAATGGTCGAGTCGTTCATATCTGGCGCTCGTGAGCACGACTTCCAGATATCACGGCTGTCAATTGGCTCTCCACCAATCTTGTGCAATGTACGATGACGTTATCAAACAATGACGGATAGAGGGGCATTATTAAACCGAGAATTGTGTTGTTTGGAGCAATCTCTTCTTCTTAAAAATTTACAAAATAGTTGTAAGTGAGCTTGTTCTATCACATCTGATGCTTGCTTCAATATATTCAAATGTGAAACACTCCCTTTAACCTGCTGACTTCGCGACGTCTTTATCCGGGAACGCAAGAGATGGAATACCATTACCGAGACATGAGGGGCACTGACGAGCTTTGTGTCAATTAAATCATGCAGGAGCGCCAAGCATAGCTGATTGTATCTCAGACCGAAGCAGTGCCTAGTCCGCAGATTTCCAAGTAAAAAGATGGTTAAGTGGTCACAAACGAGGCTGCAGACAGTCCCAATGTGTTTTTCCATACATCCTAATCCCTTCTGCTCTCTACATTAGTTTGATTTCTTGGATTAGAGCCCTTTCGGCCAGAAATGATCATTTCAGTGCTATGGAATGGAGGAAATGGTTAACGATGGGGCAGACGTGCATGCACCTGGGGGGCCAACCGCCGAGCTTTACCCCGTGTATGCGCGGTTACCCGGTCTGGGTCCCCTTCCCACGGGGCTCTCGGCCCACTCGTGGCTGACGCACGCAGCCTGCCCCGGACAAGCGGGGTGTCACGAAGATGCAGGATGAAGCAAGAAAGAGGATAAGAGGGACAGATGTGATGTCGCTCTCGACATCAACTCCGCACTTCTCTCCAATCCTGTCCAGCCCCTGCTCACACACCCCAGGCCCGCTCCGCAATGCACCTCAACCCCGCTCTGGCGTGCGTCCAAGCCACCCTCTGCTGTCCATATCAACCACGTTCTTCCGTCCATCTCAGTCCCGCTCGCTGTCGATCGTTACCATTTGAGGTGTCGTGCTCAGATAACAACCTTCAGTATACCAGGTGCTGCTGGCTAAACGACATTATAGTGGATAAACGTTAGCTACATCGACTGTACTCAACGTTAAAGCTGTGCTAACGGTTACGAGTGCTTTTGATGATCTCATAATCACGAGGTTTATGATCACGGGTGCTCATAAACAGTGCTTGTGATCATCAGAGATCCAATATGCTTGAAATGTTTCATGCTGTCAATAAAACTAATGCTTGCTCTATCACGTGTCATTGTATATATATATATATATATATATATATATATATATATATATATATATGTGCGTGTGCGTGTGCGTGTGCGTGTGCGTGTGCGTGTGCGTGTGCGTGTGCGTGTGCGTGTGCGTGTGCGTGTGTGTGTGTGTGTGTGTGTGTGTGTGTGTGTGTGTGTGTGTGTGTGTGTGTGTGTGTGTGTGTGTGTGTGTGTGTGTGTGTGTGTGTGTGTGTCTATATAACGCCAGTGCCTCCTGCCATATTGAAAATCAACGATTCAGCATAAGCACTCTGAACTCATAACGCCATAGAAAGGAGGAGCTGAAAGCCCTTCTTGCTTACATCAAGTTATTGTCTATTCCCGTGCCGTTCCACCGTGCGTCTCACCCCCACTATGCCGCCCACCCCCCTCCCCCCTTAACCCATACAGTCGCATTCTTCCCCTTTCCAGCTGACGTGCCGGGCCCGCCGCCTACCTGGACGTATTGCTCGAAGTCCGGACACTCCTGGTAGATCCCCTCCGTGACGTCACGGCAGGCTCGGACCAGGCGGTCCTCTCGCCGCCGCGTCGGGTCAGAGCTCGCAGGAGGAGAGACGTCCCTGCGCACGACACGTGTTTGTGGCCGCTCGTGGTGATGTGGTGCGTCACCACAGCCATGCTCGTTTGAAACGCAGTGGTAATGTAATGAAGCCAGTAACAGGGAACGAGTTTGGCAGAGAACAGTGCTTCTATAAACAGCGGAATGAACATCGCGGCTTCAAAACCATGGCCACCGCCCGCATTTTGTATTGTGCTGGGCCAAAACGCGTTTTCCATGCAATATTTCATACATAGACATATGCTATGCACACCACCACTTCTGTAATGCATGCACGTGAAACTTATCGGATGCAAAGTGGTGTAGTTCGAGGATCCAGAGCTTTGTACCCGTGAAAATCTACTGTCACAAGGAATAAAAAAAACAGCAACATACGATGCATCTGCTGATCGAAACCTTGCCCCAACGATTCGTCGCTTTGGACAAAACGACTGCCTTTTTCGCCCTCGCAGCTCTATTACCGTGACGTTTACTTCGAGCCATGATATACAACCTTGAAATAAGAATCTCAAAAACGAATATTTCGCAACCGATCCATATGCGTGGCAACGGGGCCGTCCATAAATAGCGTTACACGGTTTGACCGATCATTCAGCCATACCTGTCGTGGTTACCCACCGGTTACGCTGGGCACCACTTCCACTATCCCTGGTCACACTGTGTTAAGCGTAACGCTCCAAAAAGTGACTTCCGCATGGATTATAACGGAGCTGGGGATGCGAAACAAATTGCGGAAGTGTTCCTTGTGGCAAAAGGAAGCCGACGCTCTTGGGCCTTAGGGTGTTAAACGGTTCGAAAACTAAAAAATTTGCAGCCACGCCTCAGCGCAGCGTCACGCGGCATCACGCGTCATTCAGGGGATTAAACAAAGGGCGATTGCCAGCCATTATCACGATACGTGCCTTTCTAAGAATCAAAATGGGCGAACATACGTGTGCGTGCAAAGGAATTCAACCAAAAAGGCACCACGCATCACGCTTCATAAAAGGCGCGGTGCGTGATGCCCATTTGCTCATTGTTGCTTTTTATGCTTGCTGAAATTTAGGACATGCCTTATAAAAGTCGGCGACCAAGTATGAACATACAGGGCTCATCATGACCGACCATGCGAACGTGATATGTGCCTTTATGTGTGATGCGTGCAGGGTTAAAATCGTTTACATGTGTATGTGATGCCTGACGCGTGATTTGCGATGCCTGTTCAACTGAAATCGTTTGTATGTATAACTGATGCGCGATGTGTGATTCTTGTTTAATTCTCACTTGCATGTTTGAATGTAGCGTGATGTGTGATGTCTATTTGCTTGGATTCGTTTGCATGTACGCGTATGTTCGCGTATTCTTATTCTTAGCAAGGCACATATCGTGTGACTGGTAATCGCTCTCTGTTTGATCCCCTGAATGTTGGTGTCCTGTAAAAACCGCGGCTTGTTTGAAAAAAACTGAAAAATAGAGTAGGATCATCGGCAGGCAATTTTAAATTCCCTTTTGCTATTGTTTCGAGAAAATATCAACCCAACTATATCTCCACTCTCCTGCTTTTTCCCCAAGGAATATGGCCCAATACTTCTGTCTTATCTATGTGAATAATGTTCCTCACTAATGCACTGAACAATTTAGAAATAAAGCTGCGAACATTCCATGATCTCCAGAGTCACCTTGCCTCCTGAACTGACCTTGCACATATGTCTCAAGAGCTCGTCCGCATTCGCCACTACACCCGCGCTGTGGGGTAATGGGCTACGCTGAGCCCCCTCCCCCACCCCCCGCCGACCCGACTCTCCTCACCGGAAGCGGCCCTCCTCCTTGGGCACGAGGTAGCTGAAGTGGCCGATCTTCAGCGGACAGTCCAGGAGAGCCAGCGTGCCCTCATCGTCCACCAGGCTGATCAAGGGCACCACGGGAAACAAGCTCGCCTTCGTGTCCTATGGGCAGCGACACCGGCCAGGGGAGGTTCTGGGTGACAGCGGCGCGTGATGATGCAATGCAAGGCCACCGGACAGGCTCCTCGTCCGTCATCCGATTTGGATAGAAATATGTTGCACTGGAATTGCCGTAGATGCACCATGACTACGCTACTATTATATTTTCTTAAAATGTTTAAGTCCAGCCGAATGCAGTAGGATGATTTTGGCGAATTATAGAAAAAAAACACGGTTCCACCATCAATACCACAGCAAAAATTATTACTGGAAAATCTGCTACGACTTTACTCCCACTGCCAATATCTATATCCGACATTGAGATGCGTGAGAAAACATGATCTTGCAAAACGGGAACCCTTCATAGCTTTTATTGCAAAAACTTGTAGTCTTAACGTAAACGCGACATTACTTTTCCTGATGATAGGTAGCATTGGAATCCAAAACGCGTGAGCACCAAATAGGGATGCAGTAACAATTTGCAAGTTAGACGGAAACTCCCCTAGACAGTATTGAATTTCTATGAAGTTAATTAATAGAACTTGAACGCAGTATCATTAAAGTATCATTGTTATTAATAACTTGAATACAGTATTAAAGTTATCAGTTGGTTGCTATTAAAAGTTCGTGGTACCGACTCGAAACCAAAATTATCATCAGGTTACGCTACAGCGTCAATCTGTCGTGCTTGGCGCGTAAGTGAGCTTCGGTAGCAAGATTTCAATGACTGGTGGAACTTTTTGAAGCATTAGTTCCTCCGCGTTAGCACTAGTCTTATATAAGTCATTGCAGTAAATGTCGCGTTTTAGTGAACACCAGACTAAGGGCGTGGCATCATATTCAACCAGGAACCCCACCCACCTCCCATCTGTCAAAGGAAGTTGTGTGTCACATTTGGGACAAACCGCGAGATTCTTGTATTTGGGGGCAGGTTTGGTCGATTTTCCTTGCTCAGCCTCACATTTCGGTTGCGACACGACAAAACGTTTTGTTTTCAGTAAAAGAAATGTCACGTAGAGCTACTGCTGTCGTGATCCTGTCAACCGCAATGTTCGCAGCAGTACTAACGCGCATCGATATCATGGGGCGCAGGCCTCTAGTCCGATTTCACCCGTCCAAGTACTCCCATGTGTCTGACCGTTCCGTTATTTGCGGGGCTTAACCCGTGAGTGGAAGTAATGAGGGTATGATTTGTGAAATGTGGCCTGTATCATGTAGCATAAACATCGCAAAAGGTTGAGAGCAAAATAAATGTTGTTTGCAATCGGATATTTCTATTTCTACAGTATACAGAATGGTGGGCGTAAGTTTTTAAAGCGTAAGTTTATGAAGGATACAATCCTAAAGCATGAACTTTAAGCACACTATTTCCGAGCGCAAGTTTTGGAGTATAAGTTTGTTTAGCATACGTTTTCTCGTTTAACACCAAATTAACACCTGTACCGCATATAACTTTGCATTAGAAGAAATATCGCGTGTGGTTAAAATTTGTACAAGCTTTTGGAGAGATATGTCGCGTAGCAATAGTATCGAAACAATCATGTCGATAGGAATTTGTGCCGTTGCACTTATGTCCTGACACCAATAAATTCAAGGCGATCAAGGCGTAATACTTTGAAGTATGAGTTTTTGAAGCAATAGTTTTATTGTGTACCACTCATATCACTTGCAACTGTGCAGTAGCAGTAATATCGTGTATAAGTGAAGTTTGTAGGGGGTTTTGCAGTAGAAGTGATAGCGCGTAGAAATGCTGTCGATTGCACTATTGAAGTGACACCAACAATTCAGGGCAATAATTTTACTGGGCCGAATCATCGGAGCAAACAACCCGATACTGGGTAAAATTGGGCGCAACGGAACACTTCGCCTGGAATAGTCAGGAAAAACAGAAGAAAAGGTAATGCCTCTGCCTAGAATGCTAGCTAGTAAAAAGAATGCTAGCTGTAAAAAGACAGTTTATTTAACAAAGCTGGCTCTCGCAAACCTGGTTGATATCGTTGGCTTTTCACATGCCTTGCTTGCCTTGTTGCGTCAGCGAAGATCCGAGAACCAGGCTTCGAATTACCCTGAGTTTGTGATACACCTGTTTTATAAACTGTTCGTGCCTTAACACAGGCCTAACATCGAGCCGATGATTTCGCCATCGTATGCCAGCACTTTTCAGTGAAATACATCTCACCATTGATGCCAATCTTCCGCTGCGCTATTGCACTGCCGCGTCTCCTGCATCAAATGTCGGCCTGTCCGTCGACGAATGGCTGTTACATTACATCACATAAAAGTTCCATTACAACGTTTCTAAAGTGGCTTACTCAGCAGTGTTATTAAGAAGCGGGTTGTAGTGAGGAAGCCAATAGTGTTTCCTGCGTCCCAATATCTCCATGAGCACGTACACCTCACTCGGATCCCAATGGCCTTATCGATTCTCGTGCCCTGCTCGGTGGGAGGAGCTTAGTTAAAACGCTAAAGCGACCTGCACCAGCCAACTCAGCTTGCCCATGGTAACCGAACCTCAGTATCAGAAGTCAACCCCAAAACAGGTAAAATAAACGCAACTGGGGTTAAACGACAACAAACAGGCCCTGACAGATACAAAGTACTCATACCTCGAACGGCACCCAGAGTAGTTGCATGCAGTAGTGTAACGGGTCTTCCACAGACGGAGCGTGAGCTCCCACTTTCTCCAGCTGCTTGTCCAGGCTGGCGCACAGCCTGCCGGCTTCGAGCAACGGCGCGGCGCCGTCAGCGGCGACCGGCGAGAGGGGCCTCGAGCCCCCACTCGGTGAGAGGGGCCGCGAGCCCCCGCTCGACGAGAGGGGCCGCGAGCCTCCGCTCGGCGAGAGGGGCCGCGAGCCCCCGCTCGACGAGAGGGGCCGCGAGCCTCCGCTCGGCGAGAGGGGCCTCGAGCCCCCGCTCAGCGAGCAGGGCTGCTGCCGCTCTCTCGGTGAGGACGGCTGTGAAGTTTCGTCCGTCCCGAGAGCTTGTGAGGGGAGCTGGGCACCAATCGTCAGCTGGTGGTGATTCTGCCGAGAGGTGCGGGGCAGTTATGGTAGGACGATACTGGAGGGCTAGGTGTGTGGGGGGGGGGGAGGAGGTGGTGACACGGGGAGTTGCGGTTTAGGCGAAGGTCAACGTCCTCGGGCTATCGTCTGCATTGCGTGGTAGATAGAGGTACGAGATGTCGATGGCAACAATGTCAAAATATCCGGTCAAGCGAACCACGCGTTGATACGCTCCCGAGATGAAGGAAACACCAACTAAGTGAGATGCACCACTTGGAAGCAGCGTAAGGCTCTCGTTCGCAAACTAAGCACTGTTGGTTCGATAGTTATGGCCCATGCTATCCCCTCCCAGCGTGTCTGAACTGTGAACGCTACTGTTTGACCTGACCTTTGACCATGTACTGAGTGGTTCCGTCGTCCACCAACACATCAAACTGTAAGGTGTTCGGTGCTATATCAGGTAAAGGGCGTGTCCTACATGTGCATAGGAGTGTAAACTACGAAAGCCATCTATAAGACCATTCGGTGCGTTTCACAGCCCTGCCCTTCTAAAGACCTAAACCTTTCTAGTTTATTAGCTACATACCCGGAAAGATGTGCAGAATATTTGGGTGAGTCTATTGTAAGACCACCCAAGCATACATGACACCATAATAACGTCATTCGAACCCTGCTGCTGCACTGGCCATGCGGCGATCAAGGTCAATAAAAATATGATTGTAGAGTCGTTGATATCTGGCGTTCGTGCGCACGATTTCAAAACATAACGGCTGTCAGCTGGCGCCCAACCAATGTTGTGCAAGGAACGATGACGAAATCAAATAATGACGTAATGAGGAACATGTTAACTAGATAGGGAAATTGTGATGTCTAGAACAGTCTTATCCACTTCAAGGTATACTACTAGCTATAAGTAAGCTCATTTCTTCATATCTGGTGTTTGTTTTAATAGCTTCAAACGTAGAACATTTCCCTGATCACAGGCATATTCATGTCTATCTGAAAAATATGAGTCATGTAGGGGTTATCATACCGAGAACACTGGCCAGTGGCCACAGGGTGCAAGGTAACATTTATCATTTCCTCAGCGTCATCACGCATTATCATCACCGTTTTCATCATTGTCTTCATCATCATCATTCAGCATTCCAACTTGGCGGACCGTGTGACGGCGCGCTTTAATTGCACAATAGGCTCACCCGTTTTGCAACTTTGCTTGAACGGCTTTGATCACCCATTACTTTTTGGTGACATTTTCAGCGCTAATTGCGAATACGCCTTTAAGGGTCATGAGCATGTCCGTTCTCACGCGAGCTGTTTGGAGACTTTCGATGTTCGTCTTTTTTACACATTTTAAGGTTAAGTTTGTAAATGGCAGCCGAACACCACCCGGTCGCCTGTCGGTCGGTCTGATTCGCGTTGATGTTGCCGGCAGTCGTCGGCACGTCCCGTGCTGGTGCAGAGAGACAACGCCAGACGGCTGAAGTCATTGTTCGAAGGATAATAACATCGCAGTTACTAACCTCCCCCTCCTCCAACTTACCATCCACTCAGTGACATCGGCTGTCTCAAACGTGGCTCAGTACGTAATGCGAGCTGTATTTCATAGACCGCCTTACGTGCAGCAGTTATAGAGCGTTCTCACCTTTCGGAAGGGAACGTTTGCGTTAACCC
This sequence comes from Pollicipes pollicipes, assembly GCF_011947565.3. Taxonomy (NCBI): domain Eukaryota; kingdom Metazoa; phylum Arthropoda; class Thecostraca; order Pollicipedomorpha; family Pollicipedidae; genus Pollicipes; species Pollicipes pollicipes. The sequence goes on from NW_023596448.1 coordinate 27,500,563, forward strand.
GTTTAACAGGAAGCAGAATTCGCCCCATCAAGGGCCGCGACCAGTCGCCAAAAGGTCTATTGTTGGCCACTGTTCACCTCTACTCCTTGTATATTAGTCAGTGACATCTATGCGCAGAATGCAGAAAGCAGATCCCAAGGACTTGAACCGCACGGATCTGCTTTATTGGGATATCCCGGCCGAACCAGATCCGTCTCGGCCAGATCCATCGAGCCTGCCCAAAGCCGGACACTTCAAATATACAAGATCCTTCACAGCCTGGGCCCAGACTCCGATCCATTCGGTGGACTTCTGAACCACCAGGAGCGTCCTTAGGAGCCATTCGAAGGGCTGGATTTCCAAGAGATCCATCCAGGAGAGAGCCATGATATTCCGCGCATTTGCTATCTTAGCCAACAGACATTGCGAGCAGTGTGATCACCAAACAGGTTCTGAATGTCCTCATGACTCTCATCGGAGTCGGAGTAACGCCAGTCGGCACAGGAAAGCTGACAGCTGGGTAACATGAGCCTTCCATAGCATATATTATCATTAAGAACTGGACCGTAGACACGATATTTTCTTAAGATCATACTTTGCCATTAAGTGTTCGTTTTAATGCCGTCGTCGTTCGAAAGTTTGTCAATCTACACTACGTGAATAGTGCGACCATCATCAGTCCCTCACAAAAACTCAATTAGAAACTTCATCATAAATGTTGCCAATCCAATCTAGCATCCGCATAAATCAAATGGATATCGCATAACTGGTATCAGAGTTCTGCGGTGACGAATCCATGGCCTAAAAAGCATTCTTTGGGGCTTGCCTTCCGCATTCTGTGCATAGCTTGTCAACGAGCTGCAGGTCCCAGAAACGGACAGTCGCCAACAATAGACCTTTCGGTGACATCACCGAGGTACAAGTCCCAGAGCGGGTCGATTGCCAACGCAAGACCTTTCGGTGACATGGCGCGGTTCTGGTCGCTTTATGCTTCATATAAACGGGTAGCGCAAACCATCCCTTCAGAAAGATATAAACGCCTTACAATCACTGTGTACGTAGTACAGACAGCCGATGCCATTGGGTGTGGGGAAGAAGGCCCATAACCCCATCGCTACTATCTTTCAAACAATGACCTCAACTGTCTGGAGCCATCTCTCTGGACTGGCCCAGGAGGGGGCCGGCAACTGCAGCGGCATCGACACGGGCCGGACCAGCCTACACGGGGTGGGTGGTGCCAGTGGCCGGACCGGCCTACAGGGGGCTAGGTGGTGCCTGGGGCCGGACCGGCCTACAGGTGGTTGGGTGGTGCCTGGGGCCCGAACGGTCTACAGGGGGCTGGGTGGTGCCTGGGATCGGATCGCCCTACAGGGGGCTGGGTGGTGCCTGGGGCCGGACCGGTCTACAGGGGCTGGCTGATGCCCGGGGCCGGACCGGCCTACAGGGGGCTGGTGGTGCCCGGGGCCGGACCGGCCTACAGGGGGCTGGCTGGTGCCCGGGCCGGACCGGCCTACAGGGGGCTGGCTGGTGCCCGGGGCCGGATCGGCCTACAGGGGGCTGGGTGGCGCCCGGGGCCGGACCGGCCTACAGGGGCTGGCTGATGTCCGGGGCCGGACCGGCATGCAGGGGGCTGGTGGTGCCCGGAGCCGGATCGGCTTACAGGGGTCTGGTGGTGCCCGGGGCCGGACCGGCTAGGTGCGAGTTATTTAATGATAATGTAATCAGCGCTTTCCGAGTGATTGCTTCCACACCAATGCGTCGGAAAGCGTTGAGAGCCGTCAGTAACTTCTAGCCGGAACCCATTCCGTCTCGTGTTCTCATCTGCTTCGCTTACTGGGATCTGACAAAGCCTTTGAAAGAACGCCCCCTGCGGGTGGGTCCAAGGCTTACGCAGGGGGACATCACGACAGGCTGCACACGCCGGCCCACGACATCATCAGTGAGGAAGATGGCTCCCTCCTTCATCAGGAGCTATTCTCGTATATTTATTGCATTCAGTGTGGCTGCCGAGCCAGATCATTGGGGTGGCGACACGGTTTCAATCCGTGCCCTTGAGCTTTTTCAATGCGAAAATTTTTACTTGTCCTCCGCTTTAATCGAACGGGGAGATAACCCAGAAACGTGGTGATCCTGCAGTCCCGCTGGACAAACATGGTGATACTGCAATCCTGCTGGACAAACGTGGTGATACTGCAATCCTGCTGGACAAACGTGATGATACTGCAATCCTGCTGGACAAACGTGGGGATACTGCAATCCCTCTGGACAAACGTGGTGATGCTGCAATCCTGCTGGACGAAAGTGGTGATACTGCAATACCGCTGGACAAACGTGGCCGATCAAGTAGCCTGCACCAAAATGCCTGACTGAGGATGAGACGCAGCTTTTGAATAGTCGTGCTCCTTTTCGCTGCAAGCTGCATGATCAGAGTTCTGTCAGCAGCTGCAGTAATCTTGGCTTCCAGAAAGCGTAACGTCTGGACAGGGTCGCTCAAGTCTAGTCAGTCTAGTCTAGCATGGTTCACATGGTAGCACAGTCTAGCATGGTTCAAGTAAAACTCATTCGCCCACGCAACTCCTTTCGTATTCCCTAACCCAGCATTCAACAAAATACAGATGCAGACAGAGGTATTGATAGTAACACGGTATCAACGATGTTCTTATGTTACTGAATCTCTTTATTTTAACACATCAGTAGACAAACATGTCAGCCTCCGAGTCATTTCAACCATCTACCTCAAGTAAGACAATTCCTGTGATGCATCTGATATCGGAATCGCCACATGAGCTCCACCTTACCTGTGTGGTATCGGGAACATTTTGTGTCGGTGCTTCACATTTGTTCTCCAATATCATGGCAGCAGACCAGTCAGTGGCGTCCCCACTCGATTTAAGTATCTCAAGTTTACCGTTAAAACGGCACGAATGACCCCCGAGCCAGCTGCCTCTTTACCAAGCTGTAGTCAGCTGACTGCCCTGCCTGGGGCAGTGACCGGCCGCCTCGGGGTCAGTGACCTTGGGTTCCGTCAGTCGGGTCAGGCGGGGCAGAGGCCGCCGGGTGTGGAGCGTCTCAAAGACAGTGGAGCTCAATTTAAAGCTGGTAAGGTTGGCAGCACGCTCTATAAGCTCTCATGTCCGTGTGCATGTTTCCGACGCGGTTTTATTGTTACAAGACGTCTTGCTATCCTGCCACGGTAAAGTTGTAGGGCTGATATTAGGAAGAAAATTTATCGAGTCATTCAGCTCGTGGTTTTTGGCAGTGTTAGATGACGAAACTGGTGCTTCAATTAAGATACATTAAGGGATGGATATCGTCAGAATTTGAGCTCCCCATCCCAAAACAGGTTGCAAGCGTCCATGACCAAAATCAATCAATGCGGCAAATTGTCAGGGTCTATTGTGGTAACTAGTCGGTTTCATATCTAGGAGTTGGTCATGGTACGGGCAGAAAACTTTGCCAACCTTCTTCGATGTACCGCCTTCTTCGGATTACGATGCCACGGCAATATGTCGCTGTTGTTCAAGGAAATTAGATAGCTTCTCGAATACCGTGCTTTCTCCAGCCGCGGCTGCCTGTCTTCGGCGTATGTGCGTGTTTTGTAACACTTAGAGCTTATCACTTGCTCTGGAGCTGCTCAGGGCTCGCCCACTGCCGCACAGTCGGTGTTCTTGGTCAGGACTCGGGCCAATACACAAATTGCAAAGTGGAGCCCTAAAAAAAGCGTTCAATTTTCAGATCAGCTGCGGAATTCATGTTTGGAAGCTTTTCAAGCCTTATTCACTGTTTTACAAACGCTGCACGGGTTTCATCAAGCTTCTGAAAAGACGGTGAGTGAAAGCAAGGAGTAGCACGTGCGTCCTCACAATGTTCGTCCACTTCAATAGGTCTCCTGGCATTATATAAACGCTGTACAATATTGCCTCTTATGGTACAAAAGTCATCTCTTATATTATATGAACTCCGCATTATCAACGATTCAATCTACATGTTAAATGTGAATGTGGCGTGAAGTTAGCTATTAAGAAGCTAATAACCTTTTAATACACATATGGTTGACACATTGACTTGAGATACGAACATTTTCAAGCATAGTCCGAAGTGTCCATACTAATGAAACAGAGTGATTCTGAATAGGCGGCCCATTTATATTTATTTGAATGCGATGCAGCTGACTCATGATCCCGCATTCTTTATAACTGCTTCTTAGCCTACAGGTGCCGAGCTTAATATTTATCTATTTGATTTATCAATAAACGTAAACGTGATTGAGCTTATATTCTTTCTCTCAACATTCATCTAATCAAATAATTCGCGATCAGCAAATGTGGGGCAAAACGAAGTGCACTTCTTGTCGGATCAATAACTAGCGGGCACAATTCACGGAATTATAAGTTCCGTTCCGCTATTTGCCGCACACCACCATATGATGGCTGTTGCTCGACAGATTCAGAGATTCTGGGCGAGATTATGCAGGAAGTAAGACCACAACACCCAAGTAGAAGCGCCACGCATAGAAGCTCTTGGGAGGGTGAGAGAGTTGTCTCAAATGAAATGAGTTTCTCACTTCACAATAAAACAAAATAACATTCAGCTATTAAAATGGAATTAAAATGGGGTTTTGATGGGGTTGGGGTAAACTGGGGTAAAATGGGGTGGGAGTTGAAAGGGGTTTTTGCCTCAGCATACAGGTGGGCAGAGGCACACTTTTCCCACACTTGGACCTGACAAAATTACAATGAATCACGGGAGATGAAATGCAATAGCGTTGTGCGGATAAAGACCACACAATTTTCAGGATGAAATATTTCTATTTGGTGAGGTTTTTAGTTCGCGTATGTGGACTGATTCACAAATTTTGCAGGGAAAGGATAGACTTCGGTTTTTTGTTGTTGCAAAATGTTGACAGCCAAGGGGCTCTCGTTATGCCAAATCTCATGGTCTTGGTGAAATGGTGAAATGGTCAAATCTCAATAAAAAGAAAAGAAAGTGACCGTCAGTGGATGTCCAGGAGTTTGTTTTTGTTTTTTGCGTCTAGGACGTGCTTGTTAAACCGTAGCCGAATGGGCCGTTTGATTTGCCAACATACCATATACTTTCACCCCTGCCCCTACATATTGAGGATGTTATACAGCACACAATACTAGACGGCAAACATTCACCTTTTAAGCCAGACATAACGCGCACTACAAATTCGGTTGCCGGATAGACAAACATATGGCGAAAAGCTGATCGAACTGGATTGTGTTTTAAGGTATTTTGTTTTTGCCATGCTATGCCAACTTTAAGATGAGATTTTTGACAAATTATTTTATCTTTGCACAAAAGGCTTCATCCACGTATGGCCAGGTATGACGCATGGTATGGTATGGTATGTACATTCAGCTCTGCTTCAACAGAAATTAGACATGTACATTAAGATAGTTTAAGATAGTTTAACAATACATGTACGTTATGGTATGACATGGTACCTTCAGCTCTGTTTAAGCAAAAATTTCTGCTCACCCTCTGGTCAAAGGCATCAACAAATGTGCCCACAAACCATGCATTTCGAACTCAGCCTTAGCTGACACATTTGAGCTGGAATTGATCCCCAGCGCCGTTTTTCCTACTTGGTGCCTTTTTCTTTCTCTCTTTTTTTCTTTCTTTCTCCTCTTCATTCTCTCTGGCCATCTTAGCCCATCGTCACTTAGCAGTCACTTTCCGCAAAAGTCGCAGATATCCTCGGTGGTTTTCCTTTGCGTCTGTGCACAAAACACGCTCCGATTTCCCACAAACTATGAACTGTAGGCACTGCTCTGCTCTGTGATAAGGCATGTGGCGGATGAAGCCTGGTGTCGTCCAGCGCATTTTCAGTTCTGTTCCTGATTATGAGAACCGGTATTTTTGCTATTTTTGGCGGGTCGCATTTTGCGGATCGGTTATAGCGAGTTGGTTCGCAGCACCTCAACCCTGTGATTGTGTGTGTGGGGGGGGGGGGGGGGTTGAGAATCCCTACGGCTCGCACTTTACTGGTTCCGCCTGCGGTATCCAGCGCGAAAGGCTGCAACAGTGACCATCACTGTGCTTTTTGGCGTAAGAAATGACATACCAGTGACGGACTGTCAGATTTTTCGTGTTTCCTGATCAGGACCAGTATGAGTTACCGGCGCGGCAGTCCGTCACTCGTCCATCGTCACCATGACAACATGCCGTCCCGGTCCAACTGCCACGTGACTGTCATCGCCAATCCGAGCTGCCCGCTCAATTCGGGGTCAGGAAGGTGAGTCTTTTGGAGAGTAGCTGAGTCCTGCGGTGATCTGGAACAGCGGACTCGTGGCAGCGCTGGGTCTATAAGATACAACGACAAAAGAAAACACGGGGGCCCTCTTTACCCTGTTGAGCTACTCCATGCGAGCAGCTTCATTTGCATGCTTTTTCTTTGCTTTTCTCCATCGACTGCGATCTGGACTGCCGCCTGTATTCGCCGGTGCTTTCGTGGCGCCGCCGTTCGTCTTGCTGCTCCCGCAGTGGTCGGGAGGAGGCGGCCGGTCCAAACGCATCATCCATGTCGTCATCACGGTCCGACCCCAGCCTGGCGCAGGCACCACCGGGCTACGAGCCTGACCTGACCCGGGCGCCTCCAGGCTTCGAGAACCGAGCTCTGGCGTGAGTACGGTCACCGGCGCAGAGGCGTGGTGCCGGGAGCGGGCTAATGCACTTCGATGGCATGGTGGCGGCAAACTGTGTCATGATGGCTCCGTGGGATATCCGATGTATTCCAAAGATGTATTGGACACATGCAACATAGTATGATGCTGATCAAGCAGCTCGCTTGCAAAAAGGGTCACGATTCCGCGATATCGTCCCCGAACTTGAATACTTCATTCATCGACTTTCCAGCGTGCAGTCCATCCAGCCTATCAATCACAGTGATATATGCAGGGCTGTCCTCCCCGCCCACCATAATCCATTTTCGTACAAATGTTCAGGGTTGAGAAAGTCAAAGGATTCCTAGAATTTGTGTCAAAAGGCCAGACTAATGCATGGCATTTCGCCCAATTCACAAGATCACAATTGTGGGAATATTTCATTTTTGTTTTGGAATTGACAGTTTTCAGTCAAATTCGATGTATTTGCCCAGGTTAATTTATCTAGAGAATTCATGGTTAGCTCATGGAAGAAATACAACAGAGGCTCATTTCCGTCCAATTCGGAAAATAATTTCATCATCCAAGGAAAGATGCGATTTTTCAAAAGCTCTAGCCCACCTCAATCCAAAAATTTTACGGGCCCAGCTTGCCATAACGCAATTCGTCACCCACGCCCTGGTGCGATGTTCCAGATAACACTCAAAGTCACTCACTTATGGACAAGGTTAGTTTTGATTAAATAGCTACCAAATACTTAGTATACAAAATAAACGCTTCATTCCTTAGTGCTGCTCTTTTTATTCACATTTTCGAAGATGTAGCATGACGTGCTGGCGAATAAACGGCCGCCGTTTGTCTGTTCGCTCCCTGCTTCGTACAAACTGAACACTGGTACATCGGCATACCAACATTACGTCGCGGCAGGGCTCGAGCCGTCCGAATGTAACGAATAATGATGCAATGATGTAATAATAATTATCATAATGATGATAATAATGACAGGGTACAATATTTCATTTATTTCCATTTCCCCTATCTGGATACAGAGAGGAGCATCAAGACACTCGATCAACGGCAGATAACGCGCCTCAACATTACATTACCGTAGCAATTGGTGTGGGCCAAGAAACTTTCTTCATCTACAAAGACATCAACCGCTCAAATCAGCCGAGGCCACACAGCAGTTGAACTATGTGGATGATGGCTGGCTTTTTGCCATTATTCATGCCAAATGATGGCGGGCGCTTAATCTGAATCTCAGGTGCGTTTGAGCCTGAATTTGCGTCCAACAGGCACATTGAAATACCGTTTCATTCAAATGTTTGCACACCATTTTGGTATGTGAACGAATTTGGTCGACGTGACCTAATCAATCCAAGGAAAGTGGCATCGGGCGTAAAATTGTGTTTGGAATGCTTCATATGATCCTCCAGCTGTCATTTAATGGCTTACCCACACAAATTTTTGATCTGTGGTTATTCAAACGTAAAGCTTTAACTGTTAGTTGGGTCATTGATCTGACCCGGTAGGTGACACGTTGGTGTAAAACCTTACGCCTGGATTGCGTCGGCCTCTGCTCACGGAAGAAGCTCGCCGTTTTTTTCGCAGCTCTAGCTTAATTAAGGACTTAACACCAGTGGAGGCGTGAGATCGGCCTTGTCTTAGTTTACCCGCCTCCTTTTCTTTTTTCTCTTTCTGTGCTGTCTGTAACAAGCACGTCAAAGTAGTCCACGTGATCAGACGCGGCGCATAAATCAGCGTTCGGAAGCACGGGTTAGACCGATTCGGCTGCTCCGTTGAGTTATCGGCTCTTTTGAAGGCCTCTGGCCCACCGTATCCTGTTCGTACCAAAAATGGCCGTTTCTTCGGTATTCATGCGCCTGCGCGTTGGCATAAAGGCAATGCTTGTGTGTTCAAAAGTGACAGCCAGAGCGTTGCATCACATCACTGTAGCCAGCTAGCCAGCATGTTTTGACCCCAATTTGTACCTATGAGGCAAACATTAAAATAAACTCGATCGGAAGCATTGAGACGTGCGCTAACTTGCTAGCGGACGTCTGTGACTGGTTGACAGTGATTTGTGATCGGCGCACGTGCCGAGGGTGGCTTGTGATTGGCTCAGTCCAGCTGATAGTGTCTTACGATTGGCAGACCCAACGCAAACCGAAACCAGCTCTACCTAGTGCCCAGGCTCCTATGTTGTGGCACCACAAACTGCCTGCATAGCATGTGAGTGATCCGATGGAATCATGGCCTGGCTTCACGACACGAAACAACATGTTCATTGCAGGGACGCTGCCAGAGCTTTGGCAAGGGAAGGCACAGGATTTACAAAGGGCCCCCACAAAATCGTCGGACATGGCCCATTTGTTTTAAGAACGTATTTTTCTTATATGATATATATATACACACACACACATGTATATATATATATATATATATATATATATATATATATATATATATATATATATATATATATATATCACACATTTTTATCTTCTTTAACTAGAATATAGACCGGACGCTGCCGCGAGATCAATTCTGCCTTAAGTTCACAGTAAGTACACTAGCAAAATCATGCATGAAATGACTGCATGTAATAAATCACCGGCTCTCTTCATTTTACAATAGTGCAGTGAAATCTTTCGAACCGATAGAACTCAGAAATTCTGTGAAAATGTTTACACTATAGCTGAAAATGTTTACGCGGACTGTACGGAGATAGCAAGGATTCCGCGAATGTAGATTGAAGATGAAAATGGCTCAACAGTTTGTGGTCACATGGCCGAGCCATGTTTGTCTGGATATGTTAAGCACTCGGTGAGAACTAATGAGTGGCATAAATTATGTAACGTAGTTTTGAGCATGCACGCTATAATATCTTAGTAACAAAACTCGACGCCAGGCGTCGCAGTCTTCTTAGGCCGCTCAGCGTCGGCCCATGTTTAGTACTAGGTTGTGGCTAATAGGTGGACGATAATGGTGACGCATCTGAAAGGAATGCCTTTTGAATACTTTTGGTCATCAAAACGTACATTTAGAGATATTTCGGGCGTATCTTTTACCTGCGCGGTTTTTAGATTCATGACAATAACGCATTGGTCTTCACAGCACCCCGAAGTGGTGCAGGAATCTAGTGGTAGAGCTGAAAGAGTAACGTAAAATCTCTATCTTCCGCGTTGCTGTTCCTGTTAAACTGTCCAGAAGATTCTCTCAAACTTGTAAAAAAGATGCGCTCATGGCAATCTTTGAACTGCGCGCGTTAATTTTCAAAGACATTTAGAAACATTACTTTACGATGGTCATTGTTGCGCGCTCGGCGCCCGGCCTCGCCGTTACTTGCAGTGGCCAACGGCCTTCGGTTTTGTAAAAACTGCAACCCAAGCTACTGCTACTCTTGCTCCCCAAGATTACGGACGTGTCATTGGGTTTTATGACGCACTCAAGTGCTGGATCTAAATGGCACCGCCAGCCCCTCACCCTGGCGGGAAGGGCGGGCGGCGTCGTGGGAATCGAACCCCGTACCTGTGGTTTCCCAGACGCGCAGTGGTTGGCGCGTGCGCGTTTACCACAACACTGTTGGCACCCGGCGCAAAGGCTCAAAATTTGTGTGGTATTTGTTTCACTAGCAGATTTTGCAAAATAAGAAACGTTCTCAAGGAAACATGGGATGACCTTGTGCGTTTCCAGCTCAATCTGAGTCACTCCATTCAGCACCAATGAGACCCCTTATTTCTGGTCAAGGGCCTCCCTGAGTGCAACACTAGGAGGCACATTGTTGTTCCCAGTCAAGGGCTGAAGGGTCATTCTGTCCCACCGCGGTGTGTTTTCTGGCCGTCATTCTGGCGACACGGGACAGCATCCCCTGGCCGATTCGGAGGACCTTAGATGGATACATCTGACCTTATTGGTCCGCTCCCGGACGTGGGAGGCCTTCTGGCCCGCGCAGTTGACCCAGGACCGACGCATGAACCATCTTCGACGCAACAACATCCCTGCTCATCGCAGGTGGTCAAATAACTGACACATAGACTCCAGTTGGGCTTAACGGTGAATGCTGGAATAGGGTTGGAGGACCCACCGTTCGGTACTGGGGGCTCTGACTGGCACAGGTATCTTTTATCACCTCAATGTTATCACTCATCACAAATTCCCATGCTTCCTTCCATTGTCAGAGGAACCCGACCAACGCAATGGACCCTCTGCCATTCGGGCTCCTGTCCTCGCCCCTGTTGAGCGAATCTTCCCCTGACTGAATTGAGGTCCCTTGTTGACACAGAATGCCCTGTTAGGCACTGTGGGCCTCTGAATGATACAGGAGCCCGACCAATGTAAATCGCGGGCCAAACGTTGTTCTTGCTTGGAAAATGGACACCAGAGCTCAGACCCACACGGAACCGACCGTTCGTTTTCCGTGATCTCTGGTCAAAATAGTGGAACGTTCTGTCTCGGAAGGTTCTTGTCGGTGCAAGAGATCATCTTGCTGATATTTGAGATCACGGCCCTATCGGTGTCGGTTCTTAATGTGATCTCCAGCCAGCCCCTCGGACCTTTCAGCCATCCCATCGGGCCCTTGATCTTTGGTTTCGAGAGACCGTTCGGTCCCTCTTCGGCTCCCTCAAACACCGTTCTAACTCGGGGCCAGTTCCCGCCACAGGACCCCTGTTCTGCACTGTGACCCCTAACCCGACACAGGAACCCCTCATTGTGTCAAGAACTCAGAGCCCTGCAAATCGCGGACCCCGGGCCTCGTTTCTGCTTGGGTAATGGGTCTCGAGCGTTCAGACGGACATGGAGCCGACTGTTCGGCGTTTGTAGTCCCTGACGTACTTGGACAACCGCATTGTCTCAGGGGCTCCTCAAACGGTGTAAAAGGACCTCCGACTGATATAGTAGGTCACGATCTTACGAGCCACGATTATCTTTGTGACCCACAGTCAGTCCTTTGGGTCCTTTTGCCCTTTAATCGGGCCGTTGATAGTCGGCTCCGGTGGGCCGCCCGGGCCCCTTTTCGGGTCTCATCGAACACTTCCGTTGGTCGTCTCGGGGCCCTTGCGAGCAGAGGGCCCTCTATTAGGCGCTGTGGACCCCTGATAGATACAATGCCCCGACCAGTGTAAATCACTGGCTCCGCGATTATAGTTGATTAGTAAATTGATCCTCGGGCTAACATAGCCGGCTGGGGGACACGGAACCGACTATGTGGCACGGTGGTACCTGGCCGACATAAGCCATATCTACTCAGGGGGTTGCGATCAGCGCGAAGGGCACTCTGATCGTTATTTGAGGGTCCTGCTTCGCGGATCGGGGCCCCTGAATAAGACTCCGACCAGTCCTTTATACCCTTAGATCCTCTAATCGGACCCTTGATCATCGGATCCGTGGGCCCCCTAGGCCCTCTCTTCGGACCTCCTCGAACACTGCCTCTGGTCGACTCCGGGCCCCTTGACAACACAGGCCCCCTGTTCGGCGCCGTGGTGCCACGAGCAGTGTGAATGGCTGGCTCCAGCTTTGTCCCTGCTTGGGAAATGGGCCCTTAGGCCCATGTCGCCACGGAGCCGAATATGCGTTACTGGTTGTGGTGTCTGACTGAATATCGGCCCTCATCGACTCGGTGGGCCCCTGATCAGCACGCACGGCCGATTGACTGGCATGGAGTGCTCGACCCTGCGGCTGGTGCCCCTGAATGAAACCTCCGGCTGGCCCTTCGGGCCCTTCAGGCACTCAAATTGGGCTCTTCATCGCAGGTTCCGAGGGGCCCTTCGGGCTCCTAGAAACCCAAGTGGAAGGGGGGGGGGGGGCACGTGCCTCCTGTGCCCCTGCCTGCGCTACTGTTGCATCTCATCGTAGGAGGCTATGCACGTGATATGAACGAAATGTTTGCTCAACGATCCAACTCATGACTCAATACGCTAATTCCAACATTTGGCCAGGTGCCATCTAAGGTGCTGAAATGACAGATAAAAGCGGGCTAAAAAGGGATGGGGTGCCTTGGTAGCACCTGCGCTTGGGACCACAATCGTTCTTCAAAATTCAGACCGTACCAATACAGCCGTGTACCAGCCACGCCTCTGGCTACGACATACCTCCGCAACCCACGTGGCAGCACCACGTTGCAGCGTGATGTTAACGGACCATGCTACAGCTTGGCGTAACAGCATGTTTTGCATCCTCAGATTGCGTCAGTACAGCGTTGCGCTAGTGCTTTCCGGCAGGCTGTCTGAACCCCCTACCGTCACGTGGTACGACAGGTCACGACAGCACCCACCCAGCATGTGTCCTAGGCCTCCACTGGCCGCACACCGCTGTCCCCTTCGTCACTGGCTTCTTTGTCGTCGTGAACGAGGTCTAACAAGCCCCAAGTGTTGTTTGCAACGTCATGTTTTTTGTATATCATTCTCACGTTGTCGTTTAAGGGAGGGCATTCTTCCATTCTTTCTGTCAATTTTCGCGCTCCTGGTTGGTTCTCACCAGCTCTCGCCCCGCCTTCCAGCCTGTTCTGCTACTACGGCATCCAGCCGTTCCTAGACAACGCACAGGTGCAACTGGGCGAGGCCGCGCCCCGCCAGGCTGGCCCGAGCGGGGGCCGCGCGCGCAGTCAGGGCCGCAGAAGGAGCACCCGGTCAGCGATGCAGGGAGCCGCCCGGACCCACGCCCGCAGCGGCACGGGGCGGGCTCTCCGCTCTCGACGGGCGCCCGCGGCGACGGCGACAGCGACGGCTCCTGAGCGTGCCCTGCTGCCAATGCAAGCACCAGCACCAGCACCAGCGCCAGCACCAGCGCCAGCTCGCGATGCAACGTTCGTGCCAGCTAAGTCTCTAGCGCTAGCTCCAACTCCAGCTCCGCCCCCGGCCCCAACTGCGGTCCCAGCGCTAGACCGAGCGCCAGTTTCAGCGCCAACTCTGGCGCTGACCCGAGCGCCAGCTCCAGCTCCAGCGCCGACGCGAACGGAGCAGCCGCCGACCCCGGATGAGCACCTGTGCGCGCTCCTGGGCAACTTGGAGGTGGCCCCGCTGCCGCCGCCACTGTCGGCGCTTCCGGCTTTCGTGCGCGTGCCGCCCCCGACAGCGCCCCCCTTCCAGGGCTCGCGGTCGCACGGCTCTCTGGAGGCAGCGTTCCGCCAGTTCATGTTTCCACCGCCGGCCGCACCCCGGCGCCACCGGTCCGCCTCGCCACCGGTGGAGGAGGGGACACAGCGCTCGCCAGACAAGCTGGACGAGGCTGTCGGTGACGTCCCCTGTGCAGCGCCAGGGTGCTGTGAGGGACGGCACGTGGACAGCTATGACCCGAGCCTAGACATGACACCGGCGGGAGAGGAGAGGGGGCGGGAGCAGGCACACGCGGAGCACCTTCTCAAGCGGTTCGACATGTTCAGGTGAGCGAGCCAAGCGTGAGCAGTCGTGTACCGCCGTGTAAGTCTGCGGGTCTCAGCTGCTGCGTTAGTACTCAAAACTATTGGATACCACTGTGGTATGTAATCAACGGCGAGGAGTTCTCTTTAAAACGGACTTCGTGTGCCATGTGTAGATGAAATTTTGAAAATAGCGACCGTTTGATCGCGACTTGTTAGCTTTGCGATTAGTTACTGAGTTTGGATCACGTCAAGTGTAATGGCTAGTCGGGCCTTGTTAGTCTTGCAGTTGCCTTGTTAGTTTCGTTACACACATGCCTCTCAAGTTCCTCTTTTCAGTAAGTCAGCTGCAACCAAACTAAGCTTATTTAGCCGTCGTAGTCGAGTTAGACTGCCTTGCTTTCGTTCGCAGGGACTGGAACTACGTGCCGTTCAAGTCAGAGCCGCAACTTCGACCGCAGCGTCGCCGAGCGGACAGTGTCGAAAGCTCTGGTAGCGAGGGCGAGGACCAGGTGACAGTGACGATCTGCCACCGTGTGGGCGGGGTCTTCCATTACATACCGGCCCAGCGCGTCCTGAAGACGAACGGTGGGTGTGACGTCACGTCGACGAGGGAAGGCTTCGACTGAAGGAAGGCGCCACTGCAGTGCACGAATTTTACATCTGGGGCATCCCGGTTTCCGAAGTCAGTGTCCACACTTCATCTATACCACATCAGAATACCCTATCGTAGCTGTTTTAGCTCCAACCAGATAGATCGTGAGGGTATGTTTGAAGTTTTTTCGCTCCATGCGACGTGCCCCTTGCTGGGGTGCCACCGCAGGGAGGACTGTCACGCTGTCATTTAAACCATAACGAAAGCATCCATGCAGAGATAGCGACGGTCCGCAAAAATGGGGCTGAATGGAGGACGACTAGTTGTGAATTTGCGACTCTGTAACAGCGCTCATGCGCAAACCAAGCTGTGATATTTTGGCCGCAAGTTCGTATCGCCGTGTGAGTTTTTCGACTGCGTTGCTGTGCGTTGCGTGACAGGACTGGTTTCACAGCGTTTTGACTACTAGTTTTACGCCGCACCACTTCCAGTGAACATTCGTTTGATCAGCAGTGAGTGAGTCACCTGCGAGCAATCTTAAGCTGCATCCGTTGTGTCCAAAAGGAAGCCTATAGTTTGATTGTTGACTACCGAATAAACGCGGCAACCTTTGGCTTGCACAGCGATATACGCACTTTTCCATGTGAACTCGTCTGATTTTGCGAAAGGAGACGTCGGTGGTAGAAGTTGTGTGTACTGCTAAAGGGAATATGAAGTGGCTTTTTGGCATGAACTGTAGTATCTCCCTGGTGTAAATAGTATCTAGTAGTTCATTTTTACGTCCGATAGAGTCCGAGCTGGAGTTGGTTATGTTTCTTAATCAAAGCATACAGGTAAAACTCATGGGATCGCTACAGGCAGTGACCTGTAGCGATCCATTCCTTGTGTGAACATCGATCACGCCCTATCTCTGGCCCATTTCATTGATGTGTTCACTTAAGTCTGCTGTAATGATACACTTTGGTGGGCCACACACCGGCTTAGAACGATGTTCTCTTCTTCAGACACTTAGTCACAACCACAAGGAGATCCACATTTGCTGTCTCACTCAAACACAATCCGACGGAGATGGTTTGTTACCTAGCCACCAAAGGCGCTCAGATCGCCCTGGTTACGCAGGCGGGCGGATCATAATTTCAGTCACGCCCAGCAGGGTACCCAGGACTTCGCTAGCAAGGAAGCAAAGTGGGTCACAGGGACCACCTTGTTAGTCCCTAAAGCTTCTCCGATGCTTTTGTGTTGTTTTTTTTTAGTTGGGAGGGTTTTTGAGCCCTCTGGTCCTTTTTTTACACCTACGGAACCCTTCATATTTGGGAAGTCCGCAGGACATTTTACGCTGTCAAAAAGTGCTGCGATCTTTGGCCGAGGAGTCTCCGCCAATTCCACGGCACGCAATGGCCCCAGAGCCTTCCCTCTTGGCCACGCCACAACCCGCAGCTTTCATTCCTGTAAGGGAAGGGAAAAGTGCGTATATGTATTTGTATTCGTAACACATGAAGGCACCAATACGAATCCATGGACCATGTACACGGGATATCGAATACCCTTCTAAAATACCCTATCGCATAAGACGCACACGTATCAATGCAAACCCACACCGCGAAAGCACTGTGTGTAGACGTTTCGCATGAATTACACAGATTGCACTGATCCCTCTAGATAGCCTCGACGCGGGCGCCCAGTTGCCCCTGATGGGCTCGCTTTGGTGCAGCATAGCAATCCCATATGGTTGGCCACCAAATCACATATGGTTCGCCACAGCGATTCCAAACGGTGCGCCACTCGCCCGCAGCGACTACCAGCCGCTCGCGAGCTGTCGTCAGTCCTGCTTCGCCCCCTCCACCGGGCTGCGCTTGATCCAGCAGAGCAGGTTCAGCCAGAGGAATGAGCAAGCACCCACGTACAGCACCCGGAAGCGGTTGGGCAAGAGGAAAAAGTTGGCGGCCTGGGCCGGCAGCCAGAAGTACACTTGTTTCTGAAAAGCAGACGGCGCCGACGGGGTAACGTCAGAGGACGCCGGGGTGACGTCAGAGGGCGCTCTTCAAAATCGGAACACATGAACGCTCTATGACATATTCGAGATAATAGCGTGCTAACAACTGGCGCTCGCTTGCCGAATAGTCCATCTGCGGACACTTAAATGGGATGAAAATAGTTTAGCTCGGTACATTTGCGTGGTCACGTGACCAGGATTTCACCCGGAGAAGGCCTGCTCGGGTCATGGGGATCCTTCAGTCAGGGGACCCCTTCGCAGCTTTGGGTCTTGCGTTTCGAACTTGGTTTTATTTTAGGCTCGGGATCTTATCTTGATGCCACGGGTATCGTTTCTATGAACTCTATGACCCGATTGCGGCCTTAACTACCAAAAAGTAGTGGCACCCCACCACCTGAAGAGGGGAGGGGGATGGGTCAAAGAGCCCCTCTTGGCTGCGCCGCCGTATGTGCACGTTATTACTAATCTTTTGCACGAACAACGGGGCATACATTTCAGCGAGACATCGATGCAACTGTTTTAGGCAAAATTGTCGTCATTGGGGTGGGGGGAGGGGGAGCGGGGAGAGCTTTGGCCCCCGAGGAATACGCGGCGCCTTGGCGGCAGCAGCGGTTCTTTTGTCTCAGCGGTTTGACCCCGAGGCCGCCCATTTGCCCCTCCCCAGGTCATCGTTTCCCCAGTTGTCAACCCCTGGTGACACCTTGGACTGAAGGGAAGCAGACGCTTACCAGGCATGTTCCTATGTATTTGTCTTTGTGCTCAGCAAATATATCCTCCCTCCTCTCCATCAGGGCCATGGCTGCAAGGCAAGAGCAAGTTATTCAAACAACAACTGAACAAGTGTGCTGGCGAGAAAGCGGAGTGCGTCACACTGCACGCATTTCACAACGATATCGTAACGGTTTATCATTTCATCACTGCAAGCGTATGAAACAGAACGAAGATACAAAATACACAACCCTCGGGGAATGCGATGTGGAAGTCTACGGATCTTACGGCACCAATCGCCGTGCTAGAGCCCTCCGAGCACTTCATGGGCAGTAAAAAACATGGTGTCTCCCTGACCCTTAGCTTTACGGCTTGCGTGTACAAACACGAGACAATTTTGTGCAACCGTCGACAAAGCAAAATTGATTGGCGCTAGATACAGCCGCAAGCCAGTTTACCGGCACGAAGAACCTCCGTTGAATTGCATTTTTCTGTTGTGTGGTTTCAAACTGGGTCACAGGCATTCTGCGGGCTCTGATGTTTCACTTCGTACCGGTGAAAAATACGAAGATGTTGATGGGTCCTATGACTCCCAGGTCCAATACCAGCTTCTTGCCAACGACAGCCATGGAGGTGCCGACGAACCGTTTGTCCAGCCACTTATACCTGTCGAAAACCAGCAGAAAGGCTGGAGATCACTTACTGGAGGCCTCACGCATGTGTCATGGATGCGGGTGTGTCTTGTGCGAGCGGCTCAGTGTAACGTGAGACGCACGCACGTCACATCGCGTCACCCTGCGTCACTCTGCGTCACTCTGCGCTACTCTGCTGCAGTGAAGATCGTGTGGCCTTTACCGGGTTACAACTTAAGATTACATTGGCTCTGTGATACGATTCGCGTTACTGCACAGGGACAAAAGCAGACAAATATCACGACTGACATTTAGCTGAAAATTGCATCAATATCTTTGAATGGCCGGTGTATAAGCCACGCAATGTCTTCCCCAGTAGAAAAGACGAGCAAGCGAAAGCGTTCGTCGTGTTTCGTTTTTCTTTTAGGCTCGTGGGCTCGTGATGAAGAGAGACACCGTCCGGTTGCAGCTGTCAGGGGTGATGCCTTACCAGAAGTACAGGATGGTGGGGTTGATCGTGTAGCCAAGCAGAGCATATCTGCCCAGTGTGGCCGTGTCGTAGGGAGCCGGCGGCTGAGTCTTGTCTTCCCTCTGAAATGGAGAGGGGTGCACTGAGCTGAGTAATGGCGTCTTCCCATCGCACAGACGTGCTCAAGATGCACTGGCCTTGGTGCATCTTGAGCACGCCCGCCGTTGCCACCAGCCGCGCAGTTTTTGACAGCAATTGATCCCTGACCAAGGATTAAGATACCTGTGTTGTGTATGTAGCGAAACTGCAGTAGCCAAATCAGCGCAGCGAGCTTTATTTACTTTATGCGTTCGCCCTTTGCGAGACATCAGTTGGTGACTTGAACGCGTGCGATCCCGACAGAAGCGTATCACTCTGCCTTGCTAACCGTTGATGGACGGATCCCGCGCACCGTATCTTGTTGAAACTGATGCGTCAAATGACATCACAATACCTACTAGCACTCGACGCAGGATAGTTTGCTGGGTGAGCTCTGCGCCCACGAAGAGCGTGCCGTAAGCGAGAGCGTTGCCAAGCAACGGCCGCTGCTGGAAAACTCTTCGGATGAAGGCCATCTGTGACGCCAGAGACGCGTGAAGTTAATTTTATACATAGATTCAACGCCCCGCGCGCTCTCATCACACGGGCGTTCTCGTCACACCAAACGTTCTCGTCACACCGGGCGCTCTCACCACACCGGCGGACACGGTTGTACCACGATCGTCAACTGCTGTATCCCTACTTCTTTTGATACGGCCCGGACAACAGAATGGGCGAGTTTCTTGTCATGTCTCCTGGGTCTGTTATGTTGCGGTTTTTTAAGAATTTATTTAGAGGAAGGTAAGAATACTCTTGTGCTCATAATAAGATGAACTAGTAAAACAGCAGTGGCAAGCGAGCTGGGATGCGTGTGCTGCTAATAGACTGAAAGAGATAGAGCCCCGGTTGGGGCCATGGGCGTCCAGCTGTCGTAAGGCGAGGCGGGATGAAGTGACGCTATGCCGCCTGAGAATAGGATACACATACGCAACTCACCGATGCCTGTTAGTGGGGAAGACCACCCGCGATGTCCTCGCTGCAGGTATCATTACACCGCACGACATGTCCTGATAGATTGTGCCCACCTCGCATCGGAACGATGTGCCATTTTGGATCGGGGTCCGTGCGCCAAACGCTCCATGCTATGTTGGGAGACGACTCTAGTTAAGTAAATGACGGCCACATTTTTAGTTATCTTGGAGACATACAATTCCATGCCATATATCGGACGTAGCCCTATCTCCTCGCTTTTTCACGCATCTGTTAGATAAAAAGTAGGTTATGGGCGCCATATAACCAACTTAGTCGGTGCACCCCAAAGCCTAAATCATAATCATCCATGAGTAAAACAAAACCGCCCAAATATGTTTCAGACGTACGCGTTCCTCAAAGCATACACACGAAACAAACATTCAACTGCAATCACAAACGCCAATCAGTAGAACATAAGAAAATATCGCACTCCGTTTTCGGGCTGCAGTATGTCGAGCAGCTCTTTTAGAAATAAATTGCATTTACAGACAGCGTCATATGGGACAGGCCTCGGCAGGCTCCCAGAGAAAGTCATGGTGCTCAGTGTGGGCTTAAGGTCTCGTATTTGAATTTATTCACTCTTTTTTGGCAATTCGGATGTGCCCGTTAAAAACTTCTGGACGCTACATTTTATCTGGTCAGTGTACGTGTTTGAGGGAGTTTTGCATAGTTGCCAGGTGATGAGACACACGACCCTTTTGGTTGTTGCAGAAATTGCATGGCCTTTTCCCAGCTGGGCATGGTGGTGAGTCGAGTGCTGAGGTGATCCGGTACGCAGCTAATGTTTTACCTTTCTGCCAGGAAACGCGTAGTGGTAACCTTGACACTGTAATTGCTGACGACGAAAGAAGAAAGATGTATGCGGCGCCCATTGTTTGTGTTGTGGGCGCGCCGATGTCAGCGCAGGTCGTCTGGAGTATATTTTGAGCAAACATTTGCTGTGTCGAATTATTTTATGTGGCTATGCCCTTGCTTTGAATGCGTGTTCTATTTTGGTAAGTCCCCGTATCGCAGCTGCTCCGCCGGAGGCAGGCGCTGTGCCCTACATAGCTGTGACGTCACCGGTCGTCTTGCCGTTCACATCAGCCCTACCCCTATGAAAACCAAAAGGGCAGCTCCTCACGCACAGCTGTTGAGGGCGCAGCGCCTGCCTCCGACGCAGCAGCTGAAGATCCAGGGATTGACCAAAATGGGCTATCTATTGCAATCAAATGGATATCCACGTAGGATGATTCAACTGAGTAGATATCTAATCAAAACACACTCCGGAGGACTTCCGCAGACATCGACACATTCACGGAACAAAACCATGAACGCGACTCTTTTATCGGTTTTCCGTTCGCAGGTGATTCGCTGTCGAAGAAGGTGTCCTCAGTAAGTACAGCGTCAGGGTTACCACTCCGCACTGCCTGAAGAGCGGTAAAACATTAGCTGCCCACATGACCTCCTCGGCACTTGACCCACCACCCTTCTTAGTAGGGAAAAGGTCATGCAGTTCCTTATAGCAGCGTTGGTAGGAAGGTGCCATACAAAAAACCTACATGGGCGGGGCAAAACGTAGCGTTGGGAAACAATCAAGCGCGCAAATCCGAACTGTAACAACAAAAGCAAAACACTGCATTTGGCGACCGCTTCACTAACTCACACCATACGAAAGTCGACGACCCAAACTCATTTAAAATATCCGTCCTGCAGACAAGTTAAGATCTAGCTGAGTTACAAACCACCGAACCAAGTCAGCTAAGACACGTCAAGCCAACGCTGAACACCATGACTTCCTCTTGGAGACCTTTGAAGCCTGTCTCAAGTGACGCCTTCTAGTAGTGCAATTTACCTCCATAAGAGTCGCTCGTTATGATACGGCCCGAGAGCACTGTGTGATACTTGTTGAAATGTTCTTCTGCCTTACATTTATGATTTGAATTGAATTTTTGCGTTATATACGTGTGCTGAATGAAGTCCATGGCTGAAGTATATGATGTTTTCTGGACTCATTCATTCTATCATGAGTATAGCGTATTATATATGAATGCATTTTTTCCTTTACATATACCATCATGCTGTTCGTCCAGTTAGCATAGCCTGCTATTAATTGCTTGGCATTTGTCGAATACTGGCAATATACTACCACAAACGAATGAGCTAATGGTAGCATCAGTAAAAAGAAAGCTTCATTTGTTACATGTACATGTAAGACAGTACTGCCCGTTCTATCGCATGCCATTAAGACAGCGTTGCCCGTCCTACTGTGTGCTGTTAAGGCAGTGTTGCTCGTCCTATCGCATGCTAATGAGCGATCAATACCATGTTGCTCCGGTGCGCACAGCTCTCCCAAATTACGCTGCTATTGAATTATCCTGTTTATCAAGCCCGTTGTCCGTTGCTAACCAAACGACCTTTGTGTATCGGATGCACGGAAAATGTGATTGCTTCTTTAAGATAGTTGCATTTTCGCAGGCTACCTTACAGCGCAGAAGATTTGAGTGATAGGGGTGAGCTGTAGTGATGGAGGGAGGGTCATGGCCGAATATGGTCATAGTCCATCCCTTGCACAACCTTTACAACTCAGCTAAATCTTAATGCTTTGACCTTCCTGGGATTGCCCTGGTACCTTATAGAACTACGACATTTGGTTTAGCACACGACTGGCACTTGTCAATATGACGGCCTCGCATTAAAAGCGACCGGCAACCCTAAACTTTAGCAATAGGAGCAGTCCAGTATCTCCAAATATTAACATGAAAGGATACCACAAGTGAAAACGAGCAGACATAAACATTGTGTCGTGTCAGTAGCAATATGCTATATTTCAAGTATGGACCATCCTCAGCTACCGTAACTCGTGTGGCTTCTCCACGCAACTGAAAACACGTCCAAAAAAAGTTTGCTCAAGTCTGCTTTGGTCACATCAAAATCAGCGAAAAACGAAAAAGCTAGCGGGAAATATATAACAAATAACATATTCAGGCATTTCGCTTCGTGATTGTTTTTTTTCTGCATTCCGAGCTACTTTTATTGATACCCGACAATGCGTGAACAACACGTCGCATTAGAGACGCATAAAGCGTGGCGCAAATTTAACGATTCTCTGGCTTGAGCCGTGGAAAATTACAACGGGGTCCAACAGCTGGCTAGTGGCAGACCCTTGGCACCTGTTATGGCCGGTACGTTTTCGTCACTGCAGTCCGTTCACAGTGCCATGCAATAATAACACACTTTTAATCGAGTGTCGTCGATCTAGAATGCAGCATGAAACGATACATTGTGGGCAATGGATCTTACCTGAGCATGATGTAGCATCGGTAGAGCAGACACGTATTTAGCTATGGCATTAAGTGATATAAGCTACGCGAAAATGCATGCCGTAGAAGTGTTACGCGCGCAGAAAATGCAGAGCTCCTCCTTTCAAAAGTGTCTTAAAACAACTTATTAGTGTGTTGTTTTTTTGTCACAAGAGCGTGCAATATTGATGGCCAGGCCCCTTACGACAAGATATGACAACCATGTTATGGAGGTGGTACGTGCCAACAGCCATAGCCTGTAATATGTAACCCTTGTGAATTTCACAAACAACCAAAGACTAGCTTAACTTACCAATGCGACGCGCACACAGAGCACTAGCTTGCGCCGGCACAAAGCGTAACGCAGGGAAGCGCAGGACAGCACCTGCCTCTGTTTTTCCAGCAGCACTCGGGCGCCTGCGCCTGCTGGCGACAAACAGCGGTAATCAACGGTCCAACTATCGCGGTAATCTGGCCCAGTCAAGGCCAAAGGTCACATTGACGCCGGGAACGACGGAGTCGGGTGTAACGCATATAGTTTCGGGGAGGATGGTGGGTTTTTCGTACATGGGCGCACGAACTGCCGCTGTGGGCCGACCCCATTTGAGCATGCCTCACTTCCCCAGCCATTCTGCGGGGAAGACAGGACTGTCTAGAGCCGCCTTTGGCAAGGTCTGCAATTAATCAACGTTTGAGCACCGTTATCTGCTGGGCGTGTTATAAAGCCACATGTTGATAGCGATCGCTGGTCGTCATGAGCAAGACTGCAGTGCAGGATGCTATCAGATAGGTCACAAAAAGGATAAAGGTTTGCTAGTGAGTCATCACATTGGTTTGCTGCACACATCATTGATAACTAGTGCAAACCTATTGCGCTTTAAATGGTATCCCAATGCCTACAATAACAACGGCTGCGAGGGTCTGCTCTTTGCGAAACACGCTCTCTGAGCACATCGTCTATTCTCTAGTAACAGGTAGTTACTAAAGCCATTTTGGCGTACCTACGACCCAAGCAAACAGTGTGCATGCCTGACCGGACTTTGGGCTACGATGTCGCGACACCCGCTGGTGTCTCCGGTTTCCTCCCCGTGTTTAGATCACCGAGGGGTCACGCAAAACCAAACCTTCGCATTCGTGTATTGGCTTACCTGTTTGGTCAGGGCGCTTGAGCAGCTGCCCTCAGGATGACCTGCAGGTCCGCCGACTGTCCCTTATTGCCGCGTATGTCCGCTACGAGACCAGGCTGTAGCTCCGTCCAAGGTCGCAGCGATCCAGGCCCAGTCCGCCAGAGAACAGCCACGCATCGTAAACAGCCCGCAGAGAAGAAGCAGAGCTCGCTGTCGGAACGCCAGCGGCTCGAACCGGGTCTGAACACGAACCGTGGGCGGCCGCCTGGTGGGCTCTCGCATACACGGGCCCATGCGCCGCACAGCCTCTCATGCACGTTAAAAGCGCGATGGCCGGTATGTGACGGGTGCCGCGGTGACGTCAGTGTCTGGCTCTTGAGGAGCAGCCGGAGCGTTTAGAAGGCGTGCAAGCTGGAACCGAGCGGCCGGTTTGGTTTCAGTGTCCTGATGTTCAGTGTCCCGGGGCAGTCACCACTGTGGCGGCCGGCTCAGCAGTATGCAAGCATGTTACATGTTGCATTTTTAATACGTTGCCAATGCAGACATATGCTTTCAGCCGGGAATAAGCTTCAGTACTTGCAGAACATATTTTACCGCTGTGCGGTAATAACTATGGAAGGCTTTGAGCACACCGCTTAATGTTCCCTACATTTGAAGCTACGGAGATAAACGTAAAACCTTATGCATCCCCCCCTGTTCTTTCTTCCACTTACCGTAATTTTCTTGTTTAAAAATAGCATAAGCCTGTAAATTCTTAACAGGCCCCACTCTCTCTAAAGCCCGAAAGCATGTACCATACCAGTTCCTAATTGGATTGAGGACATTAGGCGCTTTTTATCTACTTCTTTAAAATCTCTCGAAAGCCCGAAAACGTGAACCATACCAGTCCCTAATTGGGTTGAGGACATTAGGTGCTTTTTGTCTACTTCTTCAAAAGTTTCAGTAAACACCGAAATCTTCTAGAATATTTAACTGATGCCCCCAGCATTCCAATATTCCAGAGTTAAATGACCAGGCGGAAACAGTCGTATGCAAGTATGCAGCAGTTCAAGCCATCATTGGGTGGATACGAGAGCCATTAGGGGTCTGTTGTTGCTTGACATTATGCTGGGTCAGGCCAGGCACACCCCAATGGAAACTCTTCATCGGAATTCAGCGCCCACGAATCGACGCACGCCTGAGAAAGATCCGAGGAGCGGCACAGGCAAGAAAAGCGTGAGCGGAGGGGGGGGGGGGGGGGGAAGGGTGCTCTACGTTTCCTCCCCTCCAATGGAAAATGACATTATTCCTCTAACACAACTGCGCTCCCATCTCCTACTAAACGCAATCGATGCTTCCTTTGCACGCGCTGACTCGCCCCTCCCCCACATCCTGTGACTGCTCCTGGAAGCGATGGGCTGGGGTCGTGCGAGGGTCAGCCGTGACCACTCCGTCGAATAAACAAACACCAGTTGATACTGACGGGGACCGCCGTTCCAGAGTTCTTGGTGGGCGAGGCGGTACGCCCCGTTCCGAGCCGAAGGTATTATGGTTACCACTTGGAACGGTGGAGCGGAGGAATAAGCGCCCTCTATTTCCCCCTCCCCCAAATTCTCCAAATTTCCCCGCAACCTGAGTGATCCTCAATCTTCGAGACGTGATGAGTGTCCAGTCGGGGTCTGGCCGTTCTTGTCAACGCGTCGTCGCATGCATCTCAGCTGATCTGTTGTCGGGAGATAAACATGCGCTACGTGTCTTATTCGATGAATCCGAATTGTGGTATTAAGAGAGGGCAAGTGTTTCGCTGGCGAAATAATTGCATGCAAAAAATGACGACGGTAATTGGTGCATAGCGCTCTTTTCCGTAAATATTTGCCTGGCCCCGCGTCCAGAAACCATCAAAAGATTATTATTATTATCTTATTTTATTTATTTTATTTTGTAGTTATTTTAGCGAGACATTTTGTGCGAAGTGAAATTTAGGAGTTAATAACAACGGAATTCTCAGGGTTGGTTTCATTTTTAGCTTGGTTGGGGGGGGGGGTAGCCTCACCATCTTGAATTGCAGCCCCTTCCCCAAGTTGAAAAGGAAGTGACCGAATCCGTGGAAAGATTCGTTTGTTGGTGAATTTTGGAAGCCAATTGCGCAAGATTTTCATTGTTCAGCTCAACATCCCTACCCAGCTGACTTTGAAAAGCTATTTACACACATGGTGAGCATTATCAATTGTCATTACGGCAATCATCCAATTTCCATGACGTCACTATCACAAAGCTTACTCTGATGGAGGCAAATACATTTGGGAATACCCATGAATGGTTTTGATTATTGTCTTGGGAAGTCTACCTGTCATGAGAGTTTAGTGGACAGCGATTCCGCGTCACAGGCTTCGTGTACTCATTCACAAAACGCATATGGCTTGGTAATTGTCTGGTCAGTGCTATGCCCAGGCCGAGTAATTTCAGCTGACGAAGCCGATGAATTTATACTGATATTGCTTCTAGCGTCCATGAATCAAACACATTGAACACTCTCTTTTGCCGTGCGAAGTCACAGAGCCAATACCGGCCAAGGGAAGCACAAATGGGTACATGAGTCACCAGGACGGTCAACAGTGTTTCCCTCTGCATGGTATGTTTTCGGTGAGCTTTGTGTGGCGCTCGGCGGCTGGTCTCTGCAGTTTTGTTGCCGACGTCTTTTATCGCGCACGCTCCGGGATTCCCGCGCTTCTGATTCAGCCCATGTCTGGACTTCATTGGTGGATCGCGGATATCATTAGGCCATTCGACGACCGAAATAAGATTACCCTGCGATCCCTAGGACTTTTTCATATCTTTGCTTATGTTTATATTTCAACACCATGCCATAAAGTAAAGTCGAGGAAAAGTGAAATTACGCACCACATGACGACAGTCATTTGTCTGTCATAGGCGGAGGGATATTTCAGAGATTGGGGCACCAAAACAATTTTTTAGTCGATTCTTTCCATGCGCCACCATACAGCTAATGCTCAGCAGTCTCGGAAAGTGGGTGCGTCGTGACGCCCTTGGACTCCCCCCCCCCCGTTCTTACGTCTATGGGTTCTTCTACAGAACTGCTGAGCATCATTAGGGCCAAACATGCATTCCGCACCTACTGTTCATGTGCCACATCTTTATTGGCGGAAATGCAGCCTAGGACCTCTGTTCTACGGCCTTGAGTGCAGCGCGCGGCTCTGCAAACCGTTCGCCTTGGGTCGAGGCGTACGTCTTGCAGAACAGGTAATTTTCAGTTATATGTTTTCCCAAAATAAACATAACTTACCATGTATCTTTAGAACACACATAGCTAGAGTGCCGCGCGGATGCAGATGTTAGTTTTGTAACCAACTTATCTCAGATATATAAGCTTACCCCCGAGTTCAGATTGCTTCCTTTGATATGATGCAAGAATTCCCTCCAAATTCTTTTATACGGCCGGATGTGGATTCAATATGGTAGTGGCCCCTTTGCCGCGCTACTCAGACGTTTCTGGCTTGCGGTGTTTTGGGAATGTTTCCTTTACATTTTATATCCGTTGTTGAACGTGACGCTTAGTTGGTAGTTAAACAATTGCAGATAACCGCGGAGTCCTACACTTAGGTGCGTACACAGGTACATAGCAATGGAATCAGCGGTCATTTCGACAGGAATTGATTTTGGAATTACTTAAGTGTGAGGCAGTGGCGTGGCTCTTAAAGACGTTGCGTTCCACAAGTTCGGTACAATTGTAACAACTATTTGTTTGATAAGTGGCTCTCGTATGCTAACAATTGAAATGAAAGTGTAAGTGTGGCACAAAATAAGTTTGGCATTTGTGCAATATTATGCTTATTATTGTGTAGCAAATTTCTGCTGGAAATAATCTTGATTCTAAGTTGAGTGATGCTGATGTTACTTGTAGTTGTATCACTTCAGTTCAGCATCATCAACAGTGACAAGACATTTGGAAAACAAAATGTTTCGAAATTTTCTGCTAAAATGACATGTAGCTAGCAAGAAGCTAGCAAGTAGCTAGCAATACACTCATGTAGCTAGCAAGTTGAGGAGGTAGTGAGGTTATGGTTCAGAGACATTACCTGTGATCAATGCAGTCTGTTGAGTCTTAATGCGGGTAGTGTTTGACGTATGTTCCAGAACATATATATATATATATATATATATATATATATATATTCATGTACATTTATCATGAATATTCATCATGGTTAACTATTTACCATTGTTTGACCATGCTGGCAAGACTGCCCATAAGTCCTTACCACTCACTCATCACCCACTGATTTGTTTAACTTACAAATGCTGTGTTCTAGGTGCCTCAATCATGAATGATATACATCTGGCAGGATGTGTGTTGATTATGTCAGCCATCTGCAGCTCAGCTGTCAGAGTTGGTAAGTTCATTCTAAGTTTTGTGCTATAATTTGGTGTGAGAAACATGACTGATGATGCAAGCAATTTTACTCATGCTGCTCTATAGTGTGCCAACATAATGCATCCCTTTATCTGATCTAAGCACCACATAACCATTGACAATCAATGCATTTGACTCATGCTTGCTGCATGTCTGTGGGCTTTTCCATGCATGTTAAAAGGATAGCTGTTAAATCATCACCGCCCATTGATAGCAGGGGAGAGCTCTCTACATGACAGCTTTCATCAGTGGCCGCTTTTCAGAAAAACCTAGGGGAGTTTAACATGAGAAGTTTTTGTAAAATTGCATTTCATTGGTCTGCATATAAGTTATATTTACTTTGTTCAATGGTTGGGACAGAATGCATGGTGAAATCAGTAAAGTGGAATACTCAGAAAATGTAGTTGTGTTTGCTCTTTACCACATATACTGGCTGACTGCCACTGGAAAATCATCCTTTGTTATAGCCTGAGTATTAATGTGTGTGGATGCCACAGATGCAATAAGTGTGGATACAATGTGTAGATGCCACAGGCAAGTAATCACACTATGACCAGAGTTCACAATGTCATTTTCCTTTGTTGAAGTATCACGCACATCATATCAAGGCATGGTAATTACAAATCATGCCTAGCATTCCAGATGGCACAATGCCATTGTGTTTTATCCAGCCTTATCTCTCTGGTGGATGCTGTCTCAAATAGAAACTGCGCAACAGTGGGCTGCCCCCATGACAGAGAACATTTTCTGACATTTTCTGACATTTTTCATCACAACATGCTCATCATAGGGTTGTCTAGCTGGTATGTCCATATGACAGACTATATGACAGACTATGTATGACAGAGTACATGGCAGACTCAAGCTGTCACATGACATCAGGTCTGTGAGCATGCCCCTCTGCTTGTTAATGCCCTGCTGAAGAACATCAGCACACCAGAGAAGTGGCTGGGGATGGGATGGCTGTGGGATCCCCAGACAGGGTGCCTGTGTAACCCTGTCACGCACTGCAGGCATCGTCGGAGGTGGCATCGGCGGGGCCTCGGCCGCCTACTTTGTCCGTCAGCTGTTCAAGGAGGACGCCGACATTCAGTTGTATGAACAGAACAGAATCGGCGGCCGCCTGGACATGGAGGAGGTCAACGACCACTGGTCGGTGAAGTCGGTCTTGGAATGCTGTAGTGATAAGTAAAGATTATGTCTGAGATCTGCGAATATGAGAGGTTCGAGGACTTGCACTGGGTGAAACTAGAGGCTTTTGGTATTTGGTGTTTATGCAGGGTTATCCACTAAGCCTTAAGGGTTTTTAATGTGATTTTCAAAATTTTGAAGATATTGAATTTAAGAAACGACTCATTCTTTGCTATCGACCGCTCACATGGCGATTTTGGCCCAGGTTCGAGTCTGGAGCCTCTATCATACATACCAAGAACAAGTACATGATGGATTTTATTGATAAATTCGGTAAGTGCTCTTTGTGGTTGCGTTGGGAGTTACCGTCACTCGCACATCCGCGCTGCTGTATAAAAATGTCCCGCGTTCACGTACTCCTCTTGCGTGCCTCCTTTTCTCTTGCAGCCCTTACGCACGATGTTTTGCGAACATGCGCACACGTACTGGCACGTGTTTTCACCGAGTGTTTTTGTCGGTCGTGGTGCATGCGTGTTTTTCGTTGGTTGGTCGTCAGTAACGCTCTCGCTGTTGAAAAAATCATGATGATGGACGGAGACAGCAGCGGTGTAGCACATCCGACACAGGCACGACTGCGGGTTGGCTGTCCCACGCCTCAGCCACGGGCTTGTCCCTACTCCTCAGACGACGCCCCCCCCCCCCCCCGTCCCCGCTCCCCTCCCTCCCCTCCCTCCCTCAATACCAACCCGTCCCCTGCCACAGTTGAGTTTCTAGACTTTACAAACCCAGGTCACGTAGGTTCCCCAGTAAAAGCTCAACCCAGGCCAGTCAATGCCTATACAATTTACTCTCCCCCCCCCCACACCCCTTTGGCTTGCCATGTGGTCTTCCTGAGACTATACCATGGTGGCACTTCGCTGTACTTTGTTTCATACTTCGGACCGCCAGGCCGCTTTGTAGCAAAAACAACAGCCGAATGGCAATAATCAACGTAGGTGTTGCGTCCTAAGGCAAAGAAGTATATATACATATGTATATATATATATATATATATATATATATAACTATAGGGTAGATGGAAGATTCCCGCGGCGGGGATCTAACCCCTGACCTCTTGGTCTTAAACCAAAGGTCTTAATCCATTCGGCTACGTCCGTCCCGTCGCCGCCAGGTCTGCAGCGCAGACCAGACTCGGACGACACGTTCGGCCTCTGCGACGGCCAGCAGCTGCTCTTCGTCAGCTCCAGCTGGTCTTTCGTCACCATGGCCAAGCTCTTCTGGCGCTACGGCTACGACGTCATCAAGCTGCAGCGGCTGGTGTCCGCCATGCTGCTCAAGTTCAGCAGGTGTGGAGGCGGGACATTTGTCAGGATTGCCGCCGTGGGGAGGGGCGTGGACTGGCGTTGCGTGGAAAGAGTGGACGTTCCGTGCCCTCTGCCCCTCCCCCCCCCCCCCCCCGTGATCCGTTGGTGGCGCCGCCTGAATCAGCCGTGGTGGGAGAGGCTTGGGTGCTGTGAGAGGCTTCGATGGGTCTTCGAGCTCAGAGTCGCTGGAAACGTTTCGACACGGCGTGTAACTATGTGACCGTCAAAGTGTGCGGTCAATATTTCCTGAACACTGGGTAAACATTTGATTCCGAATGTTCCGCGAAAGTTTTTCGAAATAATCAGCAAGTATCGCACAGGAAAGAATCTATACGAAAACCCCGGAAACTCGCTTGTAGATAATTGGGCATTGCTCACCTTTGCGCCAGCTGGGCCCATTTGCAGTTCTCTGAAGGAAACCCCTCTTCATTTTCGCGTGTCTTCCGGTTCTTCCGTATCGATAGTTTGCTGTCTTCTGTGTACATCAATGGGGGTGGTGTGACCGCATCGCTCATGACCTAAGCGGTCTGTCGTTAGTTGCATGTTAGTTTAGCTGCATGTGTCATCTGCCGTTAGCATATGCAACCAACGTGTGGTTGACGCTGCCATCTGTCGTCAGTATTTACAACCTGCTGGACTCGGGCGCGGCTTACGACACCGTGGAAGACCTCATAATGGCCATGGACCCCAGTCTGATCAAGCTGATGGGCCTTCCACTCTCACAGTACCTCAAGTAAGCAGTGCAATTCATCAGTGATGAGTGACATTTTTGACACCTTGTTTGGGTGGATAACATGAACTGTGTGGTGAGTTTGTGGACAACAAGGGACCAAATCATGGCTGGTAATACGCACTTACTCTGTCTCCGCTGTGTTCCACGATAACTGGGTCCTCCCTCAGTGGTTTCACGGTTCTTGAGAGGTTGGTTCAATAGCAATTCAACTAACCAGCAGTACAAGGGATAGCTCAAACACTTCGGCCTGTCGTTTGCATGAGAACAGCAGTGGGGGACGAGAGGCCCTGCCTCTTTGTGGACAGAGCCGCTCAGCTGCCCACGTGGACTAGCAAAACAGACGTATAGGCGCTGAGCTTCGAGTTTATAAACTACAGCTGACGATTTACAGCCCCGCGCGTCGCTGTTCGTTACCAAGGCAACGCAGCGTCGCGCCGAGATTATGTCTTTGCGGCCGTGCCTGTTCCCGTGTGTGACGCGGCCTGACCCGCTGCCGTACCCGCTCCCGTGTGTGACGCGGCCTGGCCCGCCGACGTACCTGCTCCCGTGTGTGACGCGGCCTGACCCGCTGCCGTACCCGCTCCCGTGTGTGACGCGGCCTGACCCGCAGCCGTACCCGCTCCCGTGTGTGACGCGGCCTGACCCGCTGCCGCACCTGCTCCCGTGTGTGACGCGGCCTGACCCGCTGCCGTACCCGCTCCCGTGTGTGACGCGGCCTGGCCCGCTGCCGTACCTGCTCCCGTGTGTGACGCGGCCTGACCCGCTGCCGTACCTGCTCCCGTGTGTGACGCGGCCTGGCCCGCTGACGTACCCGCTCCCGTGTGTGACGCGGCCTGACCCGCTGACGTACCTGCTCCCGTGTGTGACGCGGCCTGGCCCGCCGACGTACCTGCTCCCGTGTGTGACGCGGCCTGACCTGCTGACGTACCTGCTCCCGTGTGTGACGCGGCCTGACCCGCTGACGTACCTGCTCCCGTGTGTGACGCGGCCTGACCTGCTGCCGTACCCACTCCCGTGTGTGATGCGGCCTGACCCTGTGACGTACCTGCTCCCGTGTGTGACGCGGCCTGACCCGCTGGCGGCGTTGCCAGGCTGAGCGGCTTGCAGCCCGGCTTTGTGGACGAGATGGTGACGGCCGCCACGCTAACCAACTACGGACAGAGGCCTGATATTCACGCCTTCGTCGGTGAGTGCTCACGTCCGCCGGTGTTTTGTCGCGGATGAGGGTATGCAAGGCATTCGCCCGTCATTCAGCTGCCTCTGGAGTGTTCGCGCGATGTATGGGTGGGCTCGTTTTGCGGCGCGGGGCGTTAGCTCGTGTGTGACGCATTCGTTGGCTCATCGGGCGCTCGGGTCGTCCGTGTAACGTTCGCGTTGTTCGGTGATTGGTTGTTCAGCTGGCAGCTGGTGGCGTTTTCTATTCCGGAATCCTAGGTAACCAGCGTGTGCCAGTGCATTGGGGGCACACCGGGTAACCGTCAGTGATGCGCATTCTTGGACGTAGTAGTAGCACTCAAAAGTATAAGCACTAATAAGCCACGATTTGGATCTGTCAATGTGGCTGCTCGGAACATTGATTGATTGATTGATTCTGATTTTGCCAGACACATTTATCTCGTTTTCCGCTCTCCGCAGGAATGGTGGCGCTGGCGGGTGCGGGAAACGAGCTAACTGCAGTTATGGGCGGCAACTACCAGGTGGCGGTGAAAGCGGTCGAGGAGTCGGGCGCCACAGTACGCAAAGAGCGCGTTGAAAAAATCAAATTCACTGGTGAATAACCCCGTCGTTTTTGTAAAATTTCCATATGATTGTGGCAGAAAATGTTAATCAGGCTAAAAAAACTGAGGATCTAATAACATTTCCGTGTTCTTTTAGCGCCCATGTCTGACTGCTTTGACTCTGACAAGCTGGGCTTCCCTACAAGGAACAACCATTTCCTTTACAAAGACGCAAATATCAGTACACGCCTGTTTGAAGGATCTGTTGGAACATAAGCCGTATTCATCCATTTTTCTTACGAGCTCCCTGTGCTGGACAGTGAGCGTCTTGTACGCCCGAACACAAGTTCACCTCCACCCGACACCCGCTGACCACGGGCTCCTCCTGACCCCGCCCGGGCGACCCCCGGCAGGCGACGCGTACCTGGTGACGTCAGCAGACGGCGGCGGCGCGCCGCAGACGCAGGTGTTCGACATCGTGATAGTGGCGGCGCCGCAGACGGCCGACCACGCTCCGATCGTGTGGGAGGGCCTGCCGGCGCCGCTCCACTTCCCCGGGCGCTACCACAACCTGAGCGTCACGTTCGTGGACGGAGAGGTGAGTGTGCTCTCGTATGGTGGAGCCGGTGAGATTGTGCCCACGCTACACGCCATGGCACAATCGCGGTGGAGTGTCTTTAACGGGTGTTGTTTTGCGAATGAGGCACTATATGTTTTGAAAGGCTGCGTTTTTGTTTTGGTGTTTGCAGAGGAAAGCTGATCGGCGTTAGTTGGTCCATTTGTGTTAAGTTTTTGTTTGCTGGGTCGTGGCTTTTTGACAGAACTTGTAACCCACCCGTCCTTCACGTATACATAATGCATCGCCCGCCCATCCTTCTCGTGTGCAGAACATGCCACCCACCTGTCCCTCTCGTGTACAAAACTTATCATGCGCCCGCCCTTCACGTGTACAGAACTTATCGCTCGACCTGACCGTCCTCGTGTACAGAACTTCCCACCTGTCCGTCGTTCTCGTGGTGCCAGATCGAGACATATAAGGTCGGCGCGTAGTAGTCTCCTACGCCTGTTCAGCGCCGCAAGGCGCTGAACCACACGCCAGAGGGCTGTCGTCTGGCCGTGCACGGCCGTTGACGCTGCCTGCGCGCCGGCAGCTGCGGCCGGGAGCGCTCGCGGCCTCCTCCCTCCCGGAGGACATACTCTGCTCGGCTGGCTGCGCCGAGTTCAACTCCATCGGCCGCGTGCGGCCGGTGAGCGGGGCGCAGGCGCCGCACGCCGTCCACAAGGTCTTCTCCAACGCGCCGCTCAGCGCCCCGCAGCTGGACGCCCTGTTCGCCGCCAGGCGGCGCGAGCGACGGCTGTCGTGGCTCGCCTACCCGAGCTACGGCGTCGGCGCGCCGCTGGGCAACTTCACGCTGCGGGACAACCTGTACTACCTGAACAGCGTGGAGGCGGCAGCCTCGGCCATGGAGATGTCCGTGGTCGCGGCGCGGAACGTGGCCAACATGGCCTACGCGCGCTGGTACAACCGGCCGCCGCCCGACATGCGAAGGTTCGAGCACACTGAGCTGTGAGCACTGCCTAGTGGAGCGGGGACCTGGACCGACCGGCGATGGCGCCTGCGAGCGCTGAAGGGCCTGCTGGTCCGCGACAGGCTGAAGTATCTGTCTATGGGCGGTGATCGATTGTCAACTTGGTATGAGGTGCTGCCTGATGATGGTGTTGCCTGCCGTTTATGATGATGATACCTCATGGTGGTGAAGATGTCAGAGGACCGGCGAGATATGCTGCCTGATATGATTGACGCCGCTGTCTGAGGATGATGGTTGATGATGATGAAGGGGTCTGCGGACTGGTCTCCTGTGGATGCCCAGGCGAAGTCAGTGCCTGCGCTCTTGTCTGGTTTTGTAGTGACGCCTGTGATGAAAAGCGCCTCCTCCGGAGGGCCAGTGCGCAGCCTTCGAAGAGAAGCGGTGCAGCTGACGCCTGCGTGCCGCCCCCCCCCCCCCCCGACCATCGATTGTCCCGCCAGCACCTGCCCGTGGGGAGGGGGCAGCCAGTTAAGTCCGCGGGAGTGGTCCGCGTCTGCCTCGTGCGGTTTGGTCCGTGGGTGTGCAGGCTCCCTGCCCGGAGGAGGGGCTGCAAGCCAACGGGGCGGGCTTCGCGACGAAGGTGTGGACGGTCCGGGTTTGAACGATTCCGTCGACCAAACGTGCTGCCATTCGCGGCAGATGAGTCGTAACTAACGGGCTCGAGAGTGGCGAGTCGTGACCAGGCTGTACCACTGTGGGGATCAGCGGCGGTATGTGCGTAAGGCAGCTCAGCTGGCGCCGTGGTTGACGTCACCTTTATTCGGTGGCTGTGGCGGAGGGCGCGTGATGATCACTCTGATCATTCCTGGGAGGTTCCTATGCGGAGAAGCCTGGGACAGACCCGTAGAATTTGGATGGGGGTTCGTTTTTGTTAGGGTTTGGCAAATGGACGACAATGGACCTCGGCGTCGAATTTCAGCGAAGCCTGTCGGGTATGTTCATTACTGCACATACTGTACCCGGGATGAACAACGATATTCAAGGTGCTCAAAGGAAACGAGGGGATAGAAATGCCGGGATTTGGCGGTAGCTTTATTGGTTGGCGTCCACGTCATTGCGGTGCCATGCGCCCCCCCCCCCCCCGCCAGTGCATTCCGCCAGATCAGTCCGGACATTACTGAGCACTTATCGCCATGTCAGCTCTTGATGTTTGTTGACGTTTAGTCATCGTCAAATGCAGTGAACAAGGTCGTTTTCGGATTTGTCACGTCTTGGGTCACCTACAGGCGCTGGCATGACCGAGCCATCAACGGTACAGCGTTCCGGAAACACTCGGGATTCAGGAGCTCACTACTCAAGTGCTTAGTTAGGTGCACCCGGGCCTCCCCATACACACTGTCCGCTTGGAACTGTCGTAGCGTTTGGTAAAACCCTTAATTGTCCTGTCATCGGCGTGCGCAGACTGCAGTGCCTTACGCACATGGATGTCACACTTTGAACCTCACGATTCCGGTTGTTGGTTTCCTGCGATCCGGCTCCCGTGCGACATGCGCGTCATGAACGAAACTGTCCACTTCACCCGTCGGTCTCACACCGCCGTCCGAGCCGGGGCCGCTGCCGGTCTCCGCCGCTGGTGCCTCCTCCTCCTCCGAAGACTCGCCGGTGCCCGAGGGCTGGCTGAACCGCAGGACTCGGATAGTCCTCGGTGGTGGCGCGCTGGACGGGACACGGTGCCCGCGGACGGGAGGCGCGTGCGGCGCCGCGAGGGCCGTGCGAGGGCCTCTGGGTTATGGGCCCCGCACGCTTCCACCGCGCCACTCTTCTGGCGGGTAACCGCGGATCTATACGAACGTCGCATGATAAGAATAATTTTCAACTTTGAAACGAACGTGACTACACTCAGAAAAGCTAGCAGAGCGTGGTTTCGATCCACGGACCTCTGGGTTATGGGCCCAGCACGCTTCCACTGCGCCACTCTGCTATCGGATAACAGTGGAACTACACAAACTTCGCCTGATAATTATAACCGTTTTCAAAGGTGAAACGTACGTGACTACACCCAGAAAAAACTAGCAGAGCGTGGTTTCGATCCACGGACCTCTGGGTTATGGGCCCAGCACGCTTCCACTGCGCCACTCTGCTGGGCGACCCGCACGCATGAACAGATAATTTGCCCTTCATGGGCGTCGTTAGTTAACTCCAAATGCGGCGCCTCACCTGGCGCACCGGTGACCTTCGGCACAGCTAAGGAGAGCACAGGCGGCTCCGCGGCGCCGGGCTCCGCCTGCGCGCAGGCTGACGCCGCCTGGCGGGCGGCAGGCGGCGCTGGCGGCGGACGCGGCTGGGAGCCGGCGGCCGG
The DNA here is from genome assembly GCF_011947565.3 of Pollicipes pollicipes. NCBI lineage: Eukaryota > Metazoa > Arthropoda > Thecostraca > Pollicipedomorpha > Pollicipedidae > Pollicipes > Pollicipes pollicipes. The sequence continues at coordinate 27,537,685 of NW_023596448.1, forward strand.
TCGCGCCGCCTGCGGGCCGGCTGCCGCTCGGGTGATGGGTCGACCGGCCGCCGCTGAAGCAGGGGCCGCAGTGGCGTGCTGGGGCAGCAATGCAATAGCCAATAGAGTGCAGAATAGCCATACAGGCACTAATGCAACGTATCGTTAGGTTAGTTTCGTGACGTCAACTCGCGGCTGAAAACATCTCGTCATAAAACGAGGCAGCTCTTGTTTCCTACGTTCGAACCACGAGCACTCACCTGTTAACTGACCTCTTGCGGCGCAGCTTAGTCATGGGCGTAGGAACAGGGGGGGGGGGGGGCAGAGGGGCCAGCAGTGTCAACTACCGCCCCCCCCCCCCCCTTACACTTTTCAGATGGAAGGTTGTGTTTAGTTTACACTTGCACCACATTTAAATATGCATGCTGATTTACCTAGTTCACCAGCCATGGACCTCAAGATGCATCATCTTTTTCATTTGCTTATTGGCCATCGCTCAGTGCCACGGCCGCGGACAGACACCAAGCGGCCTATGGAGACTGCAACGCCGGGCGTTCAGGCTGTTGTTGCTATCACTTGCGAGCGCGTACGTCCAAACCATCCTGCATTGTTTTTTATCAGTAATCAATTCTGACTGAATCTTGAACATTTTAAGACGAACATGGATTGTCCATGTTAATACAAGTTTAGGACCCCTTTACATCTCCAATCTACGTTCAGGGATTCCTCATATCTCTGAGAAAAACGGAAAAACATGGCACTGGAGCCTGTGTGACAATTATTGAACCACCTTTGGCGATCAGCGATGTTCTTGCGTCAATGAGGGTTCCTGTGCTGATCCGGGGCCAACTGCGTGGGTCAGAAGGCCTCCCGTGTCAGGGAGGGGAACATTGTGATATAATATATCCTTCCAATTGCTTCCGGATCGACCGGGAGATCCCGCCCCATGCCCCTAGAATGGCAGCCAGAAGACGCTTCGCGATGGGACGGAGTGACCCTTCTGCTATTGACCGGGACTGGGAGCGTGCCTTTGGTGTTCTACTCAAGGGGCCCCCGCCCGGAAGGAAGTATGGGGCCTCATTATTGATAAATGGAGTAGAGGTCTCATTATTGTTGAGCAGAGTAGGTCGAAATAAATTATAAAAAAAACGCGAACAAGGCGATCCCATGTTTGCCTATGAACGTTTATTTTTTCAGAGTGGATTAATGAAAAAAGTGCATCAAGAGTTTTGAACATGCCCGCCCGCAACCTGCAGAGCAAGGACAGCGATGATCTGGGTTGCAGCTTCCGTAAAACCGAACGGCGTCGGCCACTGCAAGTGCCAACAGACCGCGGGCACCGTGTTAATCTGTCTTCTGGGCAAATTACTAGTTACAAAAACACGAAAATTAGAGGATCTGCCTTTTCTCTTCTAGTTCCACCACCAGATTCCAGCACCACTTCGCGGTGCTTTAAGGGCCAATCCGCCCTTATCATCAGTCTTAAAACCGCACACGTAAAATGGGCGGCCAGACTGCCTTGCAGATGTAAGATTTGGTGTACTGAATCGTTGAAAGGTACTTATTTCAGACAGGAGCGGATCTAGCCTGAAGTTTTGGGGGGAGGGGGGGGGGGCAATCAATCATCGCCAGCTGGCTGGTGTGGGATCCGAGGTCCAGTGCATGGTGCCTCTCGAGAGCACCTAGTAGAGACACTATTTAAGCACCGAAATGCTTTTGAATCTTAAACAGAAGTTGAAACAAAACAGTTAAGACAGTTAAAGTTAAAGCATGTGGTAAGTAGACTTAACTTTTATGAAGTTCTGGGAATGTTTTGGGGGAGTCAAAACATACTCTCGTAGTTTTTCGGGGGGGCCATGGCCCGTGCCCCCCCCCCCCCCCCCCAGGATCCGCCTATGCTTTTAGAAGCGTCATCATTTTCGCCAACCCGTTAGCCACGGCTCAGCATCAGCTGTGGAGCCGACGCTGCGCGGCCTATGGAGACTGCAGCGTCTGGCATCGAGGTCTTTTAAAGTAAGATTTGCGAGTACGCATGCTCAAACTTACGTCACATAGCTTTTATTACTGACCGATTCAAGTATTGAGCCACGGACTTTGGAGACTGCAACGCCTGGTGTCGAGGTTTTTGTTGCGAGGACTTGTGAGCGTGCATGCTAAAAACCACGTTATATAGATTGTATCACCAATTGATTCTGGATGAATGCTTAATATTTCCAAGCAAACATGGCTTGGCGATATTAATACACATTGCTGACCACTCGATCTGCAATCAATTTTTTATCCTCAAATTTCGATGAAACACATCGCTCTACAATCTACTTTCGCCGTGTCCTCAATGTCTGTAGAAGGCAGATAAAACGTTATGAATAGGCTTTTGAATTCTATCGGTTTATGCAGAGTCTATTAAGCCATTGCAAATACGGACACTGGTGAGCTATTCCATGCGGTCGCTAAACGCCTGATTTCTGCAGTTTATTGACCTTGACACGCGCTCGGAGGGGGGGGGGGCAAGTTGGTTCGCCCCCCCCCCCAAAGGTTTTTTCCAGACTGGTTCCGAATGGCGCGGCACAGCCGCGCTCTGTTTTGCATAGCTTTAGACAGTTGATTAGCGGATCGTTGGCATCAAAAAATAGATGCACATTGTAGGGCCGCTACCCATCGCAGGTTAAAGTCAGGCTGTGGTTTCAGCGAAGTCAGCTTCTAGGGAATCGCTCAATCTGATGCAACAATGGAGTGTAAGAAGAAGCCGCACATCTCTAAGATGCTTTCTTAGGCAACACAAACATTTAATGAGTAAATAACGTTGACCTAAGGTCAGGTATAAAGGTCAGACCAAGGTCAAAACCAACCTTTTTTATTACTTTAGGGCTTGCTGTATGGGATGTTTCTGGCGCTCACTTCGAATTTATTGACGGCAGGGACCGCATCATACATCTTCCATTGACTTGTTAGAGGTCAGAATAGATCACTGGCCTAGAATGACCTGGGCCTACATTTTTTTTATTTTTAGAAACACACTGCCTAGCGTAATCTTTCTCGCTTATTCAAATGCAAAACTCAGAGCAGTCTTGTATGATGTTGGTCACCATGACCTTCAAAAGGTCAAACAAGGCTACCGACCTTATCTGAACATGTGACCTTTATCTATCTAGTAGTAGGTATCTAGCAGGCCACCCGGGCGCGTGTTAAAAATGCAAACAGAATTGATTTCACGGTAGCCTCTGGTTTCTGTTCTGGTAGCAACGTGAAAATAAAAATGAAACGAAGAAAACCGTATCCTTGGCTAACAAGTAAGCCATAGCCGGGGATACTTTTTTGTGTGGGGGTTCTCATAAAGGGGGCATTCGTCAACCATGTGTTCCTCTTAGCAATGCTCTGGGTACCCCTGCCTACACACAAAAGCAGATCAAGCCATCTACGTTAAATGACGGACAACTAAATGTCAATTTATACCTAATTGGTACCGGCCAATTTATACCTAAAGTAGGCAGCTCCCCAGCGGAATTTCTCTGCGGTGGTGTGGTGTAAGGAAAGATAATTCGGAAAAAGGTACTGTTTCAGGTGTCCAAAACATGTTTTACATCCCGATTAGTAGCAATGCTGATCCGGAAACATGCAACAAAGCAGCCACACCATCAGTTCGCGCTCAGTCATTCGAAGACAGCCGGGCCCGGAAAGTGGCCACCGACGGCGGACGGGAGCAAGGCTCAGACAAGGAATATATGACAGAAGGGCATTCACTCTGTGGATTGGTTTTCAAAGGAGAATCCCCAGTTCTATGGCTCTTGTCACATGGTTTTTGGCAGTTTCAAGGTTGCGAACTAGTTTCCGCCTAAAATGCCGCGACAAGTCTTATCTCCTGAAAAGCAGCCAGCGAAATAAAGGCGCAGGCAAAATCTGTTGTGCTGTGAGCCATCGATTCACTTCCAAAATTCTCACCGCCTATGCTCAGGCCATATTTTGGCCTCTACTTTGTGGAGACAGATGCCTCCTCAATGACCCAAAATGGCTACCCGCTCGTGGAATTTCGGTTCCCCAGGAAAAACAACGTTGAAATGGAAGAATAATCTTGGGAAGCTGGATAGCCTTATTTCCCGAATGCCATAGATCAGTCGGGTGGGCCGGAGTGTGCACCAGTGAGAATCAGCTCTAGATGAATATCTAGAATAGCGGTCATTACATTTAAATAACGAGCGATAACGTTCATCTCTAGTCTCCCGTCGCCCGTCCGGCCGGCGCCTACCCATGGGGAGGGGTCAGCCAGTCAAGTCCAAAGGGGTGGTTCCGCATCTGCCTCGTGCGGTTTGGTCCGTCGGTGTGCAGGCTCCCTGGCCGAGGGAGGGACTGCAAGCCAACGGAGCGGGCTTCGCGAGGTAGGTGTGGGCGGCCCGGGTTTGAACGATTCCGCCGACCGAGCGTGCTGCCATTGGTGGCAAATGAGTCGTAACGAACGGGCTCGCGAGTGGCGAGTCATGACCAGGCTGTACGACTGGGGGAGCAGCGGTGGCGTGTGCGTAATGCAGCTCAGCTGGCTCCGTGGTTGATGACGTCACCTTTATTCGGTGGCTGTGGCGGGGGGCGCGTGATGATCGCTCTGATTATTCCTTGGAAGTTCCTAAGCGGAGAGAACGGCGGCAGACCCGTAGAATTTGGATGGGGTTCGTGTTCGCTAGGGTTTGGAGGATCTCCGACAGTGGATATCGGTGTAAAACTTCAGCGGGACGCGTCAGGTATGGTTATTGCTGCACATACACTGCCTGGGACAAACGGCAATATTCAAAATGCTGAAAAGAAGCGGGGGGGGGGGGGGGATAGAAACGCTGAGGTTTAGGGATAGTTTTGTTGGTTGGCGTCCACGTCATTGTGGTGCCATGCCCCCTCCCCAGTCGATCCACTCCGCCAGATTAGTCCGAACAATACTGTGCGTTTATCGCCATGTAAAGGCGTGGTGTTTGTTGACGTTAAGTTATCGTCAAATGCAGCGAGCAAGGTCGTTTTCGGATTTGTCACGTCTTGGGTCATCTACAGGCGCTGGCACGACCGAGCCATCAACTGACACTGAATGGGAAGTCAAATGGACAATCCGTGCGGTTGTTATGCCACTCGTGCCTGAGTTCCGCGTAGGACGTGCGGCGAAGCAGTGGTGCACAACACGCTGCTCACAAAACCTAGCAGAGCGTCGTTTCGATCCACGGACCTCTGGGTTATGGGCCCAGCACGCTTCCACTGCGCCACTATGCTGGCCGGTAGCCACGGAACCACACAAACGTCGCCTGGTAATTATGACCTTTTTAAACTTGAAACGTATGCGACTACACCCACAAAATGTAGCAGAGCGTGGTTTCGATCCACGGACCTCTGGGTTATGGGCCCAGCACGCTTCCACTGCGCCACTCTGCTGGGTGACCTGCGCGCATGAACAGATAATTCGCCCGTCGTTAGTTAACCCCAAATGCGGCGCCTCACCTGGCGCACCGGTGACCTTCGGCACAGCAAAGAAGAGCACAGGCGGCTCCGCGGCGCCGGGCTCCGCCTACGCGCAGGCTGACGCCGCCTGGCGGGCGGCAGGCGGCAGTGACAAGGCCGGTGCCGGCGGCGGACGCAGCTGGGAGCCGGCGGCCGGCCGCGCCGCCTGCGGGCCGGCTGCCGCTCGGGTGATGGGTCGACCGACCGCCGCTGAAGAACGGGCCATAGTGCCGTGCTGGGGCAGCACAACAATAGTCAGTGGAGTACAAAAGTAGCCACACGGGCACTCATTCAACGCGTCATTACATTACTTTCGCGACGCCATCACGCGGCCAAAAACATCTCGTCAAAAAACGCCGCAGCTCTAGTTTCTTCCTCCAACTCTAAGCACTCACCTGTTTACTGACCTTTTGCGGTGCAACTTAGACGACCCCGTAAGTGTTATTGAAGAAGGTATGAGTGACGTATGTTCATCAAAAAACGACGTCGTGGTCGACACCAGAGATATTATCATACGACCTCTACCACAGCCACCAAATAAAGATGATCTCATCAAACACACTCAGGTATTACGCAGACTTCTGGGGGACCTACGACGCGACCGCAGATGGGTTGTAACGAACGGGTTTGCGAGCAGCGAGTCGTGATCAGGCTGCACGACTGTGGGGAGCAGCGGCGGCATGCGCGTATTGCCGCTCAGCTGGCTCCGTGGTTGATGACGTCACCTTTATTCGATGGCTTTGGCGGAAGGCGAGTGATGATCTCTGGTCATTCCTGTGAAGTTCTTCGACGGAGAGAACTCGGAGAGACCCGTAAAACTGGGTGGGAGTTCTTATTCCTCTACGGTTTGGCGAACCGACGACGATGGAGCTCGGCGTCAAACTTCAGCGAGACGTGTTTATTACTGCACGTCTCTACTGTTTATTACAGACATGTTTATTACTGCACGTACGCTACCTGGGATAAACGGCGATATTCAAGACGCTGAAAGGAAACGAGGGATAGACATGCTGAGATTTGGCGGAAGTTTTTTCGGTTGGCATTTACGTCATTCTGGTGCTATGCGCCCCCCCCCCCCTTCCCTCCCCATCCAGTGCATTCCACCAGATCGACCCGGACAATACTGTGCATTTATTACCGTGTAAGCTCGTGATGTTTGTTGACGTTTAGTCATCGTCAAATGCAGTGAACAAGACCGTTTTCGGATTTGCTATGTCTTGAGTCATCTACAGGTACTAACACGACCGAGCCATCAGCTGACACAGCGTCCAAAAACACGCAGTGGTTGATTCAATTCACCGCTCGCGCGTTGGGGTGGGGTGCTCCCGGGCCTCCCCATACACACCGTCCGCTTGGAACTGTCGTAGCTGTTGGTAAAATCCCCTACTATCCTGTCATCTGCGTGCGCAGACTGCAGTGCCTTACGCACCTGGATGTCACACTTTGAACCTCACGATTCCGGGTATTGATTTCCTGCCATCCAGCTCCCTCCATGCGACACGGACGTCATGTACGCAACGTGTTCACTTCACCAGTCGGTCTCACTCGAAGCATAGTGCCGATGAAGCCTAGAGAATTGGGGGAGAAGTAAAAGTAGTTTACTTGGTCTCTGGCCGTGCGAGACCACGCGGCCAATATCAATCTTCGCCCCGACTAGGGGAGGGGGCTGCAGCCGACCTTTCAGCCCCATCCGGCTGTCCAAGCCGCTCCCTCAGTCGTCCTCAGAGACCGCGCCGCTGGCGGACCGGCCGTCGCCCTCGCTGTCGGTGCCGCAATCCGAGCCGACGCCGCTGCCGGTCTCCTCCACCGCTGGTGCCTCCTCCTCCTCCTCCGAGGACTGGCCGGCGTCCGAGGACTGGATGCACCAGCTGGTCTCAGAGTCCTCGGTGGTGGCGCGACGGACGGGCGGCGCGTGTGGAGCCGCGGCCGATTCCCGGCGACGCGAGGGCCGTGCTGTCAGGGCGAGGAGGTCAGACGACGGCGGTGGGACCCGGGCATTCAGCCGGTGGAAGGCGCCTGCTTTCGAGATGTCACGAGTAGCGGATAACTTTTTTTGTCAGTTTTGGCATGTGCTTCTGCATGTGGAACGAGCTCACACGAGTTCCGTGTGGAACGTGTGGCTTGCGACAAAGTGGCGCGCAAGGCGCTGCCCACAAAACGCGGCAGAGCGTGGTTTCGATCCACGGACCTCTGGGTTATGGGCCCAGCACGCTTCCACTGCGCCATTCTGCTGAGTGACCTGCACGAATGTCCAGATAATTTGCCCGATGTTGATTATTAACGCATCGTTATGTTAGTTCCGTGACGTCACCGCGTGGCTAAAAACATCACGTCACAAAACGAGGCATCTCTTGTTTCCTTCGTTCGAACCCCGAGCACTCACCTGTTTACTGACCTTTCGCGGCGCAGCTTAGACGACCCTTAGTGTTATTGGATAAGGTATGAATGACGTATACTAATCCAATGCGTGTTGGTCGGCGTCAGAGAGATTATCACACGGCTTCCACCACAGCGACCAAATAAAGGCGATGTCATCAAACACGCTCAGGCATTACGCGGACTTCTGGGGGACCTACGACGCGACGGCAGATGGATCGTAACGAACGGGCTCGCGAGCGGCGAGTCGTGACCAGGCTCTACGACTGTAGGGGAGCAGCAGCGGCATGTGAGTAATGCGGCTCAGCTGGCGCCGTGGTTGATGACGTCACCTTTATTCGGTGGCTTTGGCGGAGGGCGCGTGATGATCTCTGTGATCATTCATGGGAAGTTCTTCGACGGAGGGAACTCGGACAGAACGGTACAATTTTGAGGGGGGGGGGGGGGGTCGTCTCCGTTACGGTTTGGCGAATCCACGACGATGGATATCGGTGTCAAACTTCAGCGAGACGTGTCATGTATGTTTATTACAGTACATACGCTACCTAGGATAAACAGCGATATTCAAGATGCTGCAGGGAAACGAAGAGATAGACATGTTGAGATTCGGTGGTAGTTTTGTCGGTTGTCGTTCACGTTATTCTGGTGTCATGCCTCCCCGTCCCCCCCGCCCCCCCCCCCCCCGCTACCGCCCCCCCAGGCAGTGCATTCCACCAGACCAACCCGGACAATACTGTGCATTTGTCGCCATGTAAACGCATCATGTTTGTTGGCGTTTAGTCATCGTCAGATCTAGTGAACAAGGCCGTTGTCGGATTTGTCACGTCTTAAGTCATCCACAGGCGCTGCCACGACCAAGCCATCAGCTGACACCGCGTCCGGAAAACACTCGACGATTGATTCAGGAGCTCACTACCCCCGTGATTGGGCAGGGTGCACCCGGGCCTCCCCATACACACTGTCTGCTTGGAACTGTCGTAGCTATTGATAAAATCCTCTTCCATCGCCGAGTGTTTGGCGGGATGCTGAGTCAGTTGATGGCTCGGTCGTGTTAGCGCCTGTAGATCACCAAAGACGTGACAAATCCGAAAACGACCTTGTTCACTGCATTTGACCATGACTAAACGTCAACAAACACCACGCGTTTACATGGCGATAAATACACAGTACTGTCCGGGTTGATCTAGTGGAATGCACTGCCTGGGGGGGAGGGGGGGGGGGGGGGGAGGCGCCTGGTACCCCAATGACGTGGATGCCAACCAAAGACACTACCGCCAAATCTCAGCATGTCTATGTCCTCGTTTCCTTTCAGCATCTTGAATGTCGTTGATTATCCCAGGTAGCGTATGTGCAGTTATAAAGATACCTGACACGTCTCGCTGGAATTTTACGCCGAGATCCATTGTCGCCGATTCGCCAAACCGTAGCGAAAACGAACCCCATCCAGATTCTACGGGTCTGTCCCCGTTCCCTCCGCTTAGAAACCTCCGAGGAAAGATCAGAACGATCATCACGCGCCCTCCGCCACAGCCACCGAATAAAGGTGACGTCATCAACCACGGCGCTACCTGAGCCGTATTACCCACATGCCGTCGCTGCTCCCCCATAGTCGTACAGCCTGGTCACGACTCGCTGCTCACGAGCCCGTTCGTTATGACCCATCTGCGGTCGCGTCGTAGGTCCCCCAGAAGTCCGCGTAATGCCTGAGCGTGTTTGATGACATCACTTTTATTCGGTGGCTCTAGTGGAGGTCGTGTGATAATCTCTCTGACGCCGAATAAGATGTTTTTTGGTGAGCATACGTCATTCATACCTTATTCAATAACACTTAGGGTCGCCAAAGCTGCACCGCAAAAGGTCAGTAAACAGGCGAGTGCTTTTTTGACATGATGTTTTTGGCCGCATGATGACACCACGGAACAAACGTAATGATGCGTTGAATAGGTGCATGTATGGATACTTTTGTACTCCATTGACTATTGTAGTGCTGCCCCAGCACGCCACTGTGGCCCCTGCTGCAGCAGCGGCCGGTCGACCCATTACCCGAGCGGCAGCCGGCCCGCAGGCGTCGCGGCCGGCCGCCGGCTCCCAGCTGCGCCCGCCGCCGGCGCCGGCCTTGTCACTGCCGCCTGCCGCCCGCCAGGCGGCGTCAGCCTGCGCGCAGGCGGAGCCTGACGCCGAGGAGCCGCCTGTGCTCTCCTTAGCTGTGCCGAAGGTCATCGGTGTGCCAGGTGAGGAGCCGCATTTGGAGATAATTAACGTCGGACAAATTATCTGTTCATGCGACAGGTCACCCAGCAGAGTGGCGCAGTGGAAGCGTGCTGTGCACATAACCCAGAGGTCCGTGGATCGAAACCACGCTCTGCTAGTTTTCTGGGGGTAGTCGCGTTCGTTTCAAATTTGAAAATTATTATTATTATACGACGCTCGCATAGTTCCATTGTTACCGTCCGTCAGAGCGGCGCAGCGGAAGCGTGCGGGGCCCATAACCCAGAGGTCGCACGGCCCTGGCGGCGCCGCACGCGCCGCCCGTCCGCCGCGCCAACACTCTCCGAGGACTCTCTTGTCCAGCGGTTCAGCCAGCCCTCGGACGCAGGCGAGTCTTCGGAGCAGGAGGAGGCACCAGCGGCGGAGACCAGCAGCGGCCCCGGCTCGGGCGGCGGCGTGAGACCGACTGGTGAAGTGGACAGTTTCGTTCATGACGCCCATGTCGCACGGGAGAAGGATCGCAGGAAACCAACAACCGGAATCGTGAGGTTCAAAGTGTGACATCCAGGTGCGTAAGGCACTGCAGTCTGCGCACGCAGATGACAGGACAATTAAGGATTTTACCAATAGCTACGACAGTTCCAAGCGGGCAGTATGTATGGAGATGCCCGGGTGCACGTTACTCCAACACGTGAGTAGTGAGCTCCTGAATCAACCACCGGGTGTTTACGGGACGCTTTGTCAGTTTCTGGCTCGGTCGTGCCAGCACCTGTAGATGACCCAAGACGTGACAAATCCGAAAACGACCTTGTTCACTGCATTTAACGATGACCAAACGTCAACAAACATGATGCGTTTACATGTCGATAAACGCACAGTATTGTCCGGACTGATCTGTCCCGGTCCCACCTCCGTCGTGTGACCTCGTCGCCCTGGCAGCACGGCCCTCCGGCGCCGGGAGTCGGCCGCGGCGCAGCACGCGCCGCCCGTCCGCCGAGCCACCACCGAGGACTCTGAGACCAGCTGGTGCAGCCAGTCCTCGGACGCCGGCGAGTCCTCGGAGGAGGAGGAGGAGGCACCAGCGGTGGAGGAGACCGGCAGCGGCGTCGGCTCGGACGGCGGCACCGGCAGCGAGGGCGACGGCCGATCCGCCAGCGGCGCGGTATCCGAGGACGACTGAGGCAGCGGCTTGGACGGTGGGCTGGGGGTGAAAGGTCAGCTGCGGCCCCCTCCCGCAATCGGAGCGAAAATTAATGTTGGTCGCTAGCTTCCCACGGCAAGAAACCAGGTGAACTTTGCTTTTCCTTCTCCCCCAATTCCCTGGGTTCCATCAGCACTATGCTTCGAGTGCGACCGTACTAATATCATCTAGCCCACAGGATGTCGTCGGGTTCATCGTAGACATAGCTGCAAGCAGCTCATCGCATGACACAGGATGCACCTTAAATAAGCAGGTCATAACTCGGGAGAGCCTGACTGGCAAAGCCGTGCCTCGGTTCGGCACGCTGGCGACAGTCCTAGGCCCTACCTTCAGAGTATCAGGATGAATGTTAGGTGTGGCTGACCTACCCTGTTTACTGCCAATAATTGATTTAACGCACCGCCACATGCCGGAGTGACCTGCCTCAGAAATCAGAAACCGTAGCGAAAACAACCCCCCCCCCATCCAAATTCTACTGGTCTGTCCCAGTTCTCTCTGTTTAGGAGCTTCCGAGATATTACCAGAGAGATCACACACTCTCCGCTAAAGCCACCGAACAGAGATGACGTCATCAACCACGGCGCCAGCTGAGCCCATTACGCGTTGCCGCCGCTGATCTCCACAGTTGTACAGCCTGATCACGACTCGCTGCTTGCGAGCCCGTTGGTTACGATCCGTCTGCCGTCGGGTAGTAGGTCCCCCAGAAGCACGCGTCATGCCTGAGCGTGTTTGGTGACATTGCCTTTATTGGTGTCTGTGGTGGAGGTCGTGTGATAATCTCTCTGAAGCCGACCAAGACGTCGTATCTGCTGAGTAGACGACATTAATATCTTATTAGGTAACACTTAGTGTCGTCCAAGCAGCAGTGCAAAAGACTATTTAACAGGTGAGTGCTCGGAGTTGGAGTTAGAACTGCGTCGTCTTTTGATGAGATGTTTTGGCCGCGTGATAATGATGAGATGATGAGATGAGGCCGCGTGATGGCGTCACGAAAGTAATGTAATGACGCGTTGAATGAGTGCCTGTATGGCTACTTTTGTACTCCATTGACTATTATGGTTCTGTCCCAGCACGCCACTATGGCTCGTTCTTCAGCGGCGGCCGGTCAACCCATTACCCGAGCGGCAGCCGGCCCGCAGGCGGCGCGGCCGGCCGCCGGCTCCCAGCCGCGTCCGCCGCCAGCGCCGGCCTTGTCACTGCCGCCTGCCGCCCGCCAGGCGGCGTCAGCCTGCGCTCAGGCGGAGCCTGGCGCCGCGGAGCCGTCTGTGCTCTCCTTAGCTGCGCCGAAGGTCACCAGTGTGCCAGGTGAGGCGCCGCATTTGAAGATATTTAACGACGGGTGAATTACTTGTTCATCCGCGCAAGTGCTCAGCAGAGTGGCGCAGTGGAAGCGTGCTGGGCCCATAACCCAGAGGTCCGTGGATCGAAACCACGCTCTGCTAGATTTTCTGGGTGTAGTCGCTTACGTTTCACATTTGAAAACGGTTATAATTATCCGAAGGCGTTTGCGCAGTTGCGTGGCTATCCACCAGCAAAGTGGCGCAGTGGAAGCGTGCTGGGCCCATAACCCAGAGGTCCGTGGATCGAAGCCACGCTCTGCTATATTTTGTGGGCAGCATCTTGTGCGCCACTTTGTTTCGCCACACGTCCTACACGGAACTCAGGCACGAGTGGCATAAAACCACATTGAGTGTCCATTTGACTTCCCTTTCAGTGCCAGCTGGCCAGTTGATAGCTCGGTCGTGCCAGGTGATGGCTCGGTCGTGCCAGCGCCTGTAGATGACCCAAGACGTGACAAATCCGAAAGCGACCTTGTCCACTGCTTTTGACGATGACTAAACGTCAACAAACATGACGCGTTTACACGGCGCTAAATGCACAGTATTGTCCGGACTGATCTGGCGGAATGCACTGGCTGGGAGGCGCATGGCACCACAATGACGTGAACGCCAACCAACAAAACTACCGCAAAGTTTTAGCATGTCTATCCCCTCGTTTCCTTTCAGCATCTTGAATATCGCCGTTTATCCCAGGCAGCGTATGTGCTGTAATAAACATACGTGACACTCGTCTGATCATCACTCGCCTTCCGCCAAAGCCACCGAATAAAGGTGACGTCATCAACCACGGAGCCAGCTGAGCGGCAATACGCGCATGCCGCCGCTGCTCCCCACAGTCGTGCAGCCTGGTCACGACTCGCTGCTCGCAAGCCCGTTCGTTACAACCCATCTGCGGTCGCGTCGTGGGTCCCCCAGAAGTCTGCGTAATACATGAGTGTGTTTGATGAGATCATCTTTATTTGGTGGCTGTGGTAGAGGCCGTATGCTAATATCTCTGGTGTCGACCACGACGTCGTTTTTTGATGAACATACGTCACTCATACCTTATTCGATAACACTTAGGGGGTCTTCTAAGTTGCACCGCAAAAGGTCAGTAAACAGGTGAGTGCTCAGAGTTGGAGGAAAAAACTAGAGCTGCGGCGGTTTTTGACGAGATGTTTTTGGCCGCGTGATGGCGTCGCGAAAGTAATGTAATGACGCGTTGAATGAGTGCCTGTGTGGCTACTTTTGTACTCCATTGACCATTATTGTGCTGCCCCAGCACGCCACTGTGGCCCCTGGTTCAGCAGCGGCTGGTCGACCATCACCCGAGCGGCAGCCGGCCCGCAGGCGTCGCGGCCGGCCGCCGGCTCCCAGCTGCGTCCGCCGCCGGCGCCGGCCTTGTCACTGCCGCCTGCCGCCCGCCAGGCGGCGTCAGCCTGCGCGCAGGCGGAGCCTGGCGCCGCGGAGCCGCCTGTGCTCTCCTTAGCTGTGCCGAAGGGCACCGGTGCGTCATGTGAGGCGCCGCATTTGGAGTTAGCTAACGACGGCGAATTATCTGTTCATGTGCGCAGGTCACCCAGCAGAGTGGCGCAGTGGAAGCGTGCTGGGCCCATAACCCAGAGGTCCGTGGATCGAAACCACGCTCTGCTAGGTTTTGTGAGCAGCGACTTGTGCACCACTTTGTTTCGCCGCACGTCCTACACGGAACTCAGGCACGAGTGGCATAACAACCGCACGGAGTGTCCATTTGACTTCCCATTCAGTGTCAGTTGATGGCTCGGTCGTGCCAGCGCCTGTAGATGACCCAAGACGTGACAAATCCGAAAACGACCTTGTTCACTGCATTTGACGATTACTGAACGTCAACAAACACCACGCCTTTACATGGCGATAAACGCACAGTACTGTTCGGACTAATCTGGCGGAGTGCACTGACTGGGGAGGGGGCATGGCACCACAATGACGTGGACGTCAACCAACAAAACTCTCCCCAAACCTCAGCGTCTCTATCCTCCCCCCCCCCCCGCTTCTTTTCAGCATTTTGAATATTGCCGTTTGTCCCAGGCAGTGTATGTGCAGCAATAACCATACCTGACGCGTCTCGCTGAAGTTTTACACCGATATCCATTGTCGTAGATCCTCCAAACCCTAGCGAACACGAACCCCATCCAAATTCTACGGGTCTGTCCCCGTTCTCTCCGCTTAGGAACTTCCAAGGAATAATCAGAGCGATCATCACGCGCCCCCCGCCACAGCCACCGAATAAAGGTGAAGTCATCAACCACGGAGCCAGCTGAGCCGCATTACGCACACGCCACCGCTGCTCCCCCTCAGTCGTACAGCCTGGTCACGACTCGCCACTCGCGAGCCCGTTCGTTACGACTCATCTGCCGCCAATGACAGCACGCTTGGTCGACGGAATCGTTCAAACCCGGGCCGCCCACACCTACCTCGCGAAGCCCGCCCCGTTGGCTTGCAGTCCCTCACTCGGGCAGGGAGCCTGCACACCGACGGACCAAACCGCACGAGGCAGGTGCGGAACCACCCCTGCGGACTTTACTGGCTGACCCCTCCCCACGGGTGGGCGCCGGCGGGACGGGCGACGGGAGAGTAGAGATGAACGTTATCGCTCGTTATTTAAATGTAATGACCGCTATTCTAGATATTCATCTAGAGCTGTTTCTCACTGGTGCACACTCCGGCCCACCCGACTTATCTATGGCATTCGGGAAATAAGGCTATCCAGCTTCCCAAGATCATTCGTCCATTTCAACGATGTTTTTCCTGGGGAGCCGAAATTCCATGAGCGGGTAGGCATTTTGGGTCATTGAGGAGGCATCTGTCTCCACAAAGTAGAGGCTAAAATATGGCCTGAGCATAGGCGGTGAGAATTTTGAAAGTGAATCGATGGCTCACAGCACAACAGATTTTGCCTGCGCCTTTATTTCGCTGGCTGCTTTTCAAGAGATAAGACATGTCACGGCATTTTAGGCGGAAACTAGTTCGGAACCTTGAAACTGCCAAAAACCGTGTGACAAGAGCCATAGAACTGGGGATTCTCCTTTGAAAACCAAGCCACAGAGTGAATGCCCTTCTGTCATATATTCCTTGTCAGCCCTGCTCTCGTCCGCCGTCGGTGGCCACTTTCCTGGCCCGGCTGTCTTCGAATGACTGACCGCGAACTGATGGTGTGGCTGCTTTGTTGCACGTTTCTGGATCAACATTGCTACTAATCGGGATGCAAAACATGTTTTGGACACCTGAAACAGTACCTTTTCCCGAATTATCTTCCTTTACACCACACCACTCCAGAGAAATTCCGCTGGGGAGCTGCCTACTTTAGGTATAAATTGGCTCAACGGACATTTAATTATCCGTCATTTAACGTGGATGATGCGATCTGCTTTTGTGTGCAGGAAGGGGGTAGCCAGAGCCATGCTAAGAGGAACGCATGGTTGACAAAAGCCCCCTTTATGAGGACCCACCCACACACAAAAACTATCCCCGGATGTAGTGTACTTGTTAGCCAGAGATACAGTTTTCTTCTTTCCATTGTTATTTTCACGTTGCAACCAGAACAGAAACCAGAGGCTACTGTGAAATCAATTCTGTTTACATTTTTAACACGCGCACGCGTGGCCTGCTAGATACCCTTCGCTCGGGTGGGGGTCAATTTGACGCCGCCCCCTGAGGTAACTAGGAGAGCTAGAAACACCAAATTCACAGGGTGTGTTGACCTGCACGTGAACTCACTTAGGTCCAAGTCTGAGGTTCCTAGGTCATGACTTTCGGGTGAAATAAGGTCAAACAAGGTTTAGTGCCAGGCTGGTCTCTAAAGTGCCCCAGAACATAGACAGCTGCTATATAGCAAAAGGCCACATGTTCAGGTAAGGTCAGTAGTCTTGTTTGACCTTTCGAAGGTCATTGTGACCAAAATCATTTAAGATTGCTCTGAGTTTTGCATTTGAATAATCGAGAAAGGTTACGCTAGGCAGTGTGTTTCTAAAAAAAAGAAGAAAAAGCCACCAATTTTAGTTGGTGGCTGTGGGAGAGGTCGTGTGGTTATCTCTCTGACGTTGACCAAGACGTCGTTTTTTGATGAACATACGTCATTCATACCTGATTCAATAACACTTAGGGTCGTTTAAGCTGCGCCGCAAAAGGGCAGTAAACACGTGAGTGTTCAGAGCTGCAGGAAGAAATTAGAGCTGCGTCGTCTTTTGGCAAGATAATTTTGGCCGCGTGATGGCGCCACACAACTTATGTAATGATGCGTTGAATAAGTGCCTGTATGGCTACTTTTGTACTCCATTGACTATTGTTGTGCTGCCCCAGCACGCCACTATCGCCCCTGCTTCGGCGGCGGCCGGTCGACCCATCGCCCGAGCGGCAGCCGGCCCGCAGGCGGCGCGGCCGACCGCCGGCTCCCAGCTGTGTCCGCCGCCGGCGCCGGCCTTGTCACTGCCGCCTGCCGCCCGCCAGGCGGTGTCAGCCTGCGCGCAGGCGGAGCCTGGCGCCACGGAGCCGCCTGTGCTCTTCTTAGCTGTACCGAAGGTCACCGGTGTGCCAGGTGAGGCGCCGCATTTGGAGTTAACTAGCGACAACGGGCAAGTTATCTGTTCATGCGTGCGGGTCACCCAGCAGAGTGGCGCAGTGGAAGCGCGCTGGGCCCATAACCCAGAGGTCCGTGGATCGAAACCACACTCTGCTACGCTTTGTGGGCAGCGTTAAATGTTCTGCGCTACTCGTGGCATCCAAAAAGCAGGAACTTTCCACCGGCTGACTGTCCAGGTCCCGCCGCCGTCGTCTGACCTCGTCGCCCCGACAGCACGGCCCTCGCGGCGCCGGGAGTCGGCCACGGCGCCCCACGCGCCGCCCGTCCGGCGAGCCACCACCGAGGACTCTGAGACCAGCTGGTGCAGCCAGTTCTCAGACGCCGGCGAGTCCTCGGAGGAGGAGGAGGAGGCACCAGCGGTGGAGGAGACCGGCAGCGGCGTTGGCTCGGACGGCGGCACCGGCAGCGAGGGCGACGGTCGGTCCGCCAGCGGCGCGGTCTCCGAGGACGACTGAGGGAGCAAATTGGACGGTGGACTGGGAGTCGAGGGTCAGCTGCTGCCCCCCCCCCCCCCGCCCAATCGGAGCGAAAATTAATGTTGGTCGCTAGCTTCGCACGGCAAGAAACCAGGTGAACTCTGCTTTTCCTTCTCCCCCAATTCCCTGGGTTCCATCAGCACTATGCTTCGAGTGAGACCGACTGGTGAAGTGGGCACGTTGCGTACATGACGCCCATGTCGCATGGAGGGAGTTGGATCGCAGGAAATCAACACCCGGAATCGTGAGGTTCAAAGCGTGACATCCAGGTGCGTAAGGCACTGCAGTCTGCGCACGCCGATGACAGGACAATTAAGGATTTTACCAATAGCTACGACAGTTCCAAGCGGACAGTGTGTATGGGGAGGCCCGGGAGCACCCTACCCCATCACGTGAGCAGTGAGCCCCTGAATCAATCGCCGAGTGTTTGCGGGACTCTGTGTCAGTTTCTGGCTCGGTCGTGCCAGCGCCTGTAGATAACTCAAGACGTGACAAATCCGAAAACGACCTTGTTCACTGCATTTAACTATAACCAAACGTGAACAAACATGATGCGTTTACATGGCGATAAACGCACAGTACTGTCCGGGTTGATCTGGTGGAATGCACTGGCTGGAGAAGGGTGGGGGAGGGGGCACATGGCGCCAGAATCACGTGAACGCCAACCGATAAAACTGGCACCAAATCTCAGCGTATCTATCCCCTCTTTTCCTTTCAGCATCTTGAACATCGTTGTTTACCCCAGGTAGCGTATGTGCAGTAACAAACATACCTGACACGCATCGCTGAAGTTTGACGTCGAGATCCATTGTCGTCGATTCGCCAAACCGTAACGGAGACGAACCACCCACCCAAATTTTATGGGTCTCCCCGAGTTCTCTCCGTCGAAGAGCTTCCCAGGAATGACCAGAAAGATCATCACGCGCCCTCCACCACAGCCACCGAACAAAGGTGACGTCATCAACCGCGGCGCCAGCTGAGCCGCATTACGCACATGCCCCCGTTGCTCCCCCACAGTCGTACAACCTGGTCACGACTCGCTGCTTGCGAACCCTTTCGCTACGACACATCTGTCGTCGCGTCGTAGGTATCCAAGAAGTCCGCGTAATGCCTGAGCATGTTTGATGACATCACCTTTATTTGGTGGCTGTGGTGGAGGTCGTGTGGTAATCTCTCTGACTTCGACCAAGACGTATCTGATGAGTGTATAACATTCCTATCTTGTTCAATAATGCTTAGGGCATATGCGCAGCTGTAGGAACGTTTCAAAAAGTGGGGGGGGGGAAGCTCAGGGCGTTCTTCAGGAACTTTTTCTGGAAAACAAGCTCGATGACCGGGGCGAGCGTAGTAGAGATGAACGTTATCGCTCTTTATTTAAATGTAGTGACTGCTATTCTAGATATGCATCTAGAGCTTTTTCTCACTGGTGCACACTCCTGCCTACCCGACCCGTGTACGTCATTCGGGAAATAAGGCTATCCAGCTTCCCAAGATTATTCGTCCATTTCAACGTTGTCTTTCCTGGGGAGCCGAAATTCAACGAGCGGGTAGGCATTTTGGGTCATTGCGGAGGCCTCTGTCTTCACAAAGTAGATACCAAAATATGGCCGGAGCATAGGCTGGTGAGAATTTTGAAAGTACATCGATGGCTCACAGCACAACATATTTTGCATGCATCTTCATTTCGCTGGCTGCTTTTCAAGAGATAAGACTTGGCGGCATCTTAGACGGTAAAGAATTCGGAAGATTGAAACCGCCAAAAACCATGTGACAGGAGGCATAGGACAGGAGATTCTTCTTTCAAAAACCAAGCCACAGAATGAATGCCCTTCTGTCATATATTCCTTATGTGAGCTCTTCTCCCGTCCGCCTTCGGTGGCCACTTTCCTGGCCCGGCTGTCGTCGAATGATTGACCGCGAACTGATGGTGTGGCTGCTTTGTTGCACGTTTCTGGATCAGCATTGCTACTAATCGGGATGTAAAACATGTTTTGGACGCCTGAAACAGTACCTTTTCCGAATTATCTTCCCTTACACCACACCATCCCAGAGAAATTCCACCGGGGAGCTGCCTACTTTGGGTATGAATTGGCCCAACGGACATTTAATTGTCCGTCATTTAACGTAGATGACTTGATCTGCTTTTGTGTGTAGGCAGGAGGTAGCCAGAGCCTTGCTAAGAGGAACACATGGTTGACAAAAGCCCCCTTTATGAGGACCCCCCACACACAAAAAAGCATCTCCGGATGTAGTTTACTTGCTAGCCAAGGATACGGTTTTCCTCGTTTCATTGTTATTTTCACGTTGCAACCAGAACAGAAACCAGAGGCTACCGTGAAATCAATTTTGTTTACATTTTTAACACGCGCCCGCGTGGCCTGCTAGATACCTGCTACTAGATAGATAAAGGTCACATGTTCAGATAAGGTCAGTAGCCTTGTTTGACCTTTTGAAGGCCATGGTGACCAACATCATACAAGACTGCTCTGAGTTTTGCATTTGAATAAGCGAGAAAGATTACGCTAGGCAGTGTGTTTCTAAAAACATAAGAAAAATGTAGGCCCATGTCATTCTAGGCCAGTGATCTATTCTGACCTCTAAAAGTCAATGGAAGATGCATGATGTGGTCCCTGCCGTCAATAAATTCGAAGTGAGCGGCAGAAACATCCCATACAGCAGGCCCTAAAGTAATAAAAATGGTTGGTTTTGACCTTGGTCTGACCTTTATACCTTACCTTAGGTCAACGTAATTTACTCATTCAATACTTGTGTTGCCTGAGAAAGCATCTCAGAGATATGCGGCTTCTTCTTACACTCCATTGTTGCATTAGATTGAGCGATTCCCTACAAGCTGACTTCGCTGAGACCACAGCCTGACTTTAACCTGCCATAGGTAGCGGCCTTGCGATGTGCATCTATATTTTTGATGCCAAACGATCCGCTAATCAACTGTTTAAAGCTATGCAAAACAGAGCGCGGCTGTGCCTCGCCGTTCGGAACCAGTCTGGAAAAACCTTTCGGGGGGGGGGGGGCGAACCAATTTGCCCCCCCCCCCCCACATCCGAGCGCGTGTCAAGGTCAATAAACTGCAGAAATCAGGCGTTTAGCGACCGCATGGAACAACTCACCAGTGTACGTATTTGCAATGGCTTAGTAGACTCTGCATAAACCGATAGAATTCAGAAGCCTATTCATAACGTTTTATCTGCGTTCTACAGACATTGAGGACACCGCGAAAGTAGATTGTAGAGCGATGTGCTTCATCGTAATTTGAGGATAAAAAATTGATTGCAGATCGAGTGGTCAGCAATGTGTATTAATATGGCCAAGCCATGTTTGCTTGGAAATGTTAAGCATTCAGTCAGAATCAATTGGTGATACAATCCATATAACGTGGTTTTTTAGCATGCGCGCTCGCAAGTCCTCGCAACAAAAACCTCGACACCAGGCGTTGCAGGCTCCAAAGTCCGTGGCTCAACACTTGAATCGGTCAGTAACACAAGTTATGTGACGTAATTTTGAGCATGCGTACTCGCAAATCTTACTTTAAAAGACCCCGATGCCAGACGCTGCAGTCTCCATAGGCCGCGCAGCGTCGGTTCCACAGCTGACACTACGCCGTGGCTAACGGGTGGACGAAAATGATGACGCTTCTGAAAGCATAAGCGGATCCTGGGGGGAGGGGGGCACGGGTCATGGCCCCCCAAAAAACTATGAGAGTATGTTTTGCCTCCCCGAAAACATTCCCAGAACTTCATAAAAGTTTCGTTTACTTACCACATGTTTTAACTTTAACTGTCTTAACTGTTTTGTTTTAACTTTTGTTTAAGATTCAAAAGCATTTCGGTGCTTAAATAGTGTCCCTACTAGGTACTCTCGAGAGACACCATGCACTGGACCTCGGTTCCCACACCAGCCAGCTGGCGACGAACGGTTGCCCCCCCTTCCCCCCAAAACTCCAGGCCAGGTCCGCTCCTGTCTGAAATAAGTACCTTTGAACGATTCAGTACACCAAATCTTACATCTGCAAGGCAGTCTGGCCGCCTATTTCACGTGTGCGGTTTTAAGACTGATGATAAGGACGGATTGGCCCTTAAAGCACCGCGAAGTGGTGCTGGAATCTGGTGGCGGAACTAGAAGAGTGAAGGCAGATTCTCTATTTTTCGTGTTTTTGTAACTAGTAATCTGTCCAGAAGACAGATTTACACGGTGCCCGCCGTCTGTTGGCATTTGCAGTGGCCGACGCCGTTCGGTTTTACGGAAGCTGCAACCCAGATCATCGCTGTTCTTACTCTGCAGGTTGCGGCGGGCATGTTCAAAACTTTTGATGCACTTTTTTCATCAATCCACTTTGAAAAAATAAACGTTCATAGGCAAACATGGGATCGCCATGTTTGTGTTTTTTTTAAAATTCATTCCGACCTACTCTACTAAACAATAATGAGATCTCTTCTTCATTTAAAAATAATGAGGCCCCTTTTTTCCTTCCGGGAGGGGGCCCCTTGAATAGAACGCCAAAGGCACGCTCCCAGTTCCGGCCAAGAGCTCGAGGGGCATTCCGCCCCATTGCGAAGCGTCTTCTGGCTGCCATTCTAGGGTCATGGGGTGGGATCTCCCGGTCGATCCGGAAGCAATTGGAAGGATATATAATATCACACTGTTCCCCTCCCTGACACGGGAGGCCTTCTGACTCGCGCAGTTGGTCCCGGATCAGCACAGGAGCCCTCATTGACTCAGCAACATCCCTGATCGCCAAAGGTGGTCCAATAATTGTCACACAGGCTCCAGTGCCCTGTTTTTCCGTTTTTCTCAGAGATATGAGGAATCCCTGAACGTAGATTGGAGATGAAAAGGAGTCCTAAACTTGTATTAACATGGACAATCCATGTTCGTGTTAAAATGTTCAAGATCCAGTCAGAATTGATTACTGACAAAAAAAAAACAATGCAGGATGGTTTGGACGTAAGCGCTCGCAAGTGATAGCAATAACAGCCTGAACGCACGGTGTTGCAGTCTCCATAGGACGCTTGGTGTTGGCCCGCGGCCGTGGCACTGAGCGATGGCCAATAAGCAAACGAAAAAGATGACGCATCTTGAGGACCATGGCTGGTGAACTACGTAAATCGGCATGTATATTTAAATGTGGTGCAAGTGTAAACTAAACACAACCTTCCGTCTGAAAAGTGTAAGGGGCGGGGGCGGTAGTTGACACTGCTGGCCCCTCTGCCCCTCCCCCCCCCTGTTCCTACTCCCATGACTTAGGGTTGTCTAAGCTGCGCCGCAAGAGGTCATTTAACAGGTGAGTGCTCGTGGTTCGAACGTAGGAAACAAGAGCTGTCTCGTTTTGTGACGAGATGTTTTCAGCCGCGTGTTGACGTCACAAAACAAACCTAACGATACATTGCATTAGTGCCTGTATGGCTATTCTGCACTCTATTGGCTATTGCGTGTCTGCCCCAGCACGCCACTGAGGCCCCTGCTTCAGCGGCGGCCGGTCGACCCATCACCCGAGCGGCAGCCGGCCCGCAGGCGGCGCGGCCAGCCGCCGGCTCCCAGCTGCGTCCGCCGCCGAATTTGAAGTTGAATTTGAATTTGAAACGAACGTGACTACACTCAGAAAAGCTAGCAGAGCGTGGTTTCGATCCACGGACCTCTGGGTTATGGGCCCAGCACGCTTCCACTGCGCCACTCTGCTGGGTCATCCGCACGTATGAACAGATGATTTGCCCGTCGTCGTTCGTTTACTCCAAATGCGGCGCCTCACCTGGCGCACCGGTGACCTTCGGCACAGCTAATGAGAGCACAGGCACAGGCTCCGCGGCGACAGGCTCCGCCTGCGCGCAGGCTGACGCCGCCTGGCGGGCGGCAGGCGGCAGTGACAAGGCCGGCGCTGGCGGCGGACGCAGCTGGGAGCCGGCGGCCGGCCGCGCCGCCTGCGGGCTGGCTGCCGCTCGGGTGCTGGGTTGACCGGCCGCCGCTGCAGCAGGGGCCACAATGGAGTGCTGGGGCAGCGCCACAATAGCCAATGGAGTGCAGAATAGCCATACAGGCACTAATGCAACACATCGTTAGGTTAGTTCCGTGACGTCACCACGCGGCTAAAAACATCTCGTCAAAAAACGACGCAGCTCTAGTTTCTTTCTCCCACTCTGGGCACCCACTTTTTTACTGACCTTTTGCGGCGCAGCTTAGACGACCCTAAGTGTTATTGAATAAGGTATGAATGACGTATACTAATAAAACAACAACGTTTTCGTCGACGTCAAAGAGATTATCACACGACCTCCACCACAGCCACCAAATCAAGGCGATGTCATCAAACACGCTCAGGCATTACGCGGACTCCTAGGGGATCTACGACGCGACGGCAGATAGGTCGTAACGAACGGGCTCGCGAGAAGCGAGTCATGACCAGGCTGTACTACTGTGGGGGGGGGGGGGGGCAAGCGAGTAGTGGGCTCAGCTGGCGCCGTGGCTGATGACGTCACCTTTATTCGGTGGCTTTAGCGGAGAGTGTGTGATCTCTCTGGTAATGCTTCGCAAGTTCCTAAACAAAGAGAACTGGAACAGACCGGTAGAATTTGGATAGGGGTTCGTGTTTGCCAGGGTTTGGCGGATCTTCGACAATGGATATCGGCGTCAAACTTCAGCGACACGTGTCAGGCATGTTTATTACTGTACATACGCAACCTGGGATAAACAACGATGTTCAAGATGCTGAAAGGAATCCAGGGGATAGACATGCTGAGACGTGGTGGTAGTTTTGTCGGTTGGCGTCCACGTCATTCTGGTGCCATGCGCTTCCCCGCCCCCCTCCTCCCCAGCCAGTGCATTCCACCAGATCAACCCGGACAATACCGTGCATTTATCACTATGTAAACGTGTGATGTTTGTTGACATTTGGTCATCGTCAGATTCAGTGAACAAGACCATTTTCGGATTTTTCATGTCTTGAATCACCTACAGGCGTAAACAAGACCGAGCCATCAGCTGGCACAGCGTCTGGCAAACGCTCGGCGATTGATTCAGGAGCTCACTACTCACGAGTTGGGGTAAGGTGCACCCGGGCCTCCCCATACACATTGTCCGCTTGGAACTGTCGTAGTTATTGGTAAAATCCATAACTATCCTGTCATCGGCGTGCGCAGACTGCAGTGCCTTACGCACCTGGATGTCACACTTTGAACCTCACGATTCCTGGTGTTGATTTCCTGCCATGTAACTCCCTCTATGCGACATGGACGTCATGTACGCAACGTGCCCACTTCGCCAGTCGGTCTCACTCGAAGCATCGTGCCGATGAAGCCTAAAGAATTGGGGGAGAAGCAAAAGCAGAATTCACGTGGTTTCTTGCCGCGCAAAGCTAGCGACCAGTATTAATTCTCGCTTCGATTGGGAGAGGGGGTTGCAGTTGATCCTTGACCCCCAGCCCACCGTCAAAGCCGCTGCCTCAGTCGTCCTCGGAGACCGCGCCGCTGGCGGATCGGCCGTCGCCCTCGCTGTCGGTGCCGCCGTCCGAGCCGGTGCCGCTGCCGGTCTCCTCCACCGCTGGTGCCTCCTCCTCCTCCTCCGAGGACTCGCCGGCGTCCGAGGACTGGCTGCACCAGCTGGTCTCAGAATCATCGGTGGTGGCGCGCCGGACGGGCGGCGCGTGCGGCGCCGCGGCCGACTCCCGGCGCCGCGAGGGCCGTGCTGCCGGGGCGACGAGGTCAGACGACGGCGGCGGAACCGGGACAGTGAGCCGGTGGAAAGCGCCTGCTTTCGAGATGCCACGAGTAGCGGATAACTTTTTTATTGTTAGTTTTGGCATGTCCTTCTGCATATGGAACAAGCAGTCTTGCATGGAAAGTCAAATGGACACTCCGTGTGGTCTTTGTGCCTCTCGTGCCTGAGTTCCGTATAGGACGTGTGGCTTGAAATGAAGTGGCGCACAAGACGCGGCCCACAAGACGTAGCAGAGCGTGGTTTCGATCCACGGACCTCTGGGTTATGGGCCCAGCACGCTTCCACTGCGCCACTCTGCTGGCGGATAGCCACGGAACTACACAAACGTCGCCTGAAAACAACAACCGTTTTCAAAGGTGAAACGTATGCGACTACACCCAGAAAATCTAGCAGAGCGTGGTTTCGATCCACGGACCTCTGGGTTATGGGCCCAGCACGCTTCCACTGCGCCACTCTGCTGAGCACCTGCGCGAATGAACATATGATTTGTCCGCATGTGCAGATAATTTGTCGAATTATTTCGTCGCGAATTATCTCGTCTCGTGCGTGTAAGCGTTATTTTATAACATGGCAATATCGTATACTCATTCAATACGTGTTGGTCGACGTCTGAGAGATAACCACACGACCTCCACCACAGACACCAAATAAATATTGTCATCGCACACATCAGGCATTACGCCGACTTCTGTGGGACCTACGACGCGACGGCAGAAGGATCGTAACGAACGGGCTCGCAAGCGGCGAGTCGTGACCGGGCTGTACGACTGTGGGGGAGCAGCAGCGGCAAGCGCGTAGTGGGCTGAGCTGGCGCCGTGGTTGATGACGTCACCTTTATTCGGTGGCTTTAGCGGAGAGCGTGTGATCTCTCTGGTAATACCTCGGAGGTTCCTAAACGGAGAGAACTGGGACAGACCCGTAGAATTTGGATGAGGGGGGGGGGGGGTTTGCTGGGGTTCGGCGGATCGACGATGATGGATCTCGGCGTCAAACTTCAGCGAGACGTGTCAGATATGTTTATTACTGCACACACGCTACCTGGGATAAACAACGATATTCAAGATGCTGAAAGGAAACGAAGGGATACACATGCTGAGATTTGGCGGTAGTTTTACCGGTTGGCATCCACGTCATTCCGACGCCATGCGCTCCCCCCCCCCCCCCCCCCCCCCCCCTCCCCCAGCCAGTGCATTCCGCCAGATCAACCCGGACAGTACTGTGCATATATCGCCATGTAAACGCGTGATGTTTGCTGACGTTTAATCATCGTCAAATGCAGTGAACAAGACGGTTTTGGGATTTGTCATGTCTTGGGTCATCTACAGGCGCTCACACGATCGAGCCAGACAGGAGCTCACTACTCCCGTGTTGGGGTAGGGTGCACCCAGGCCTCCCCATGCACACTGTCCGCTTGGAACTGTCGTAGCTGCTGGTAAAGTCCTCTACTATCCTGTCATCGGCGTGCGCAGACTGCAGTGCCTTACGCACCTGGATGTCACACTTTGAACATCACGATTCCGGGTGTTGATTTCATGCCATCCAACTCCCTCCATGCGACATGGACGTCATGTACGCAACGTGTCCACTTCACCACTCGGTCTCACGCCGCCGCCCGAGCCGGGGCCGCTGCCGGTCTCCGCCGCTGGTGCCTCCTCCTCCTCCGAGGACTCGCCGGGACCCGAGGGCTGGCTGAACCGCGGGACCCGGAGAGTCCTCGGTGGTGGCGCGCTGGACGGGAGGCGCGTGCGGCGCCACGAGGGCCGTGCGAGGGCCTCTGGGTTATGGGCCCCGCACGCTCCCACCGCTCCACTCTTCTGGCCGGTAACCGCGGATCTATACGAACGTCGCATGATAATAATAATTGTCAAATTTGAAACGAACGTGACTGCACTCAGAAAAGCTAACAGAGCGTGGTTTCGATCCACGGACCTATGGGTTATGGGGGATTCGTTTTCGCTAGAATTTGGCGAATCGACGACAGTGGATCTCGGCGTCAAACTTCAGCGAGACGTGTGTTTTGCTGGTTGGCGTCCACGTCATTGTGGCACCATGCGGCCCTCAGGCAGTGCATTCCACTAGATCAACCCGGACAGTACTGTGCATTTATCGCCATGTAAACGCGTCATGTTTGTTGACCTTTAGTTATCGTCAAATGCAGTGAACAAGACCGTTTTCGGATTTGTCACGTCTTGGGTCATCTACAGGCGCTGGCACGACCGAGCCATCAGCTGGCACGACCGAGCCATCAGCTGACACAGCATCCAGCAAACACCCGGTGGTTGATTCAGGAGCTCACTACTCACGTGTTGGGGTAGGGTGCTCCCGGGCCTCCCAATACACACTGTCCGCTTGGAACTGTCGTAGCTATTGATCAAATCCTTAACTATCCCGTCATCTGCGTCCGTAGACTGCAGTGCCTTACGCACCTGGACGTCACACTTTGAACCTCACGATTCCGGGTGTTGGTTTCCTGCCATCCAACTCCCTCCGTGCGACATGGACGTCATGTACGCAACGTGCCCACTTCACCGGTCGGTCTCACTCGAACATTGTGCCGATGAAGCTTGGAAAATTGGGGAGAAACAAAAGCAGAGTTTATCTGGTTTCTTGCCGTGCGAAGCTAGCGCCCAACATTAATTTTCGCTTCGATTGGGGAGGGGGCCGCAGCTGACCTTTCACCCCGAGCCCACCGTCCAAGCCGCTGCCTCAGTCGTCCTCGGAGACCGCGCCGCTGGCGGATCGGCCGTCGCCCTCGCTGCCGGTGCCGCCGTCCGAGCCGACGCCGCTGCCGGTTTCCTCCACCGCTGGTGCCTCCTCCTCCTCCTCCGAGGACTCGCCGGCGTCCGAGGACTGGCTGCAGCGGCTGGTCTCAGAGTCCTCGGTGGTGGCGCGCCGGACGGGCGGCGCGTGCGGAGCCGCGGCCGACTCCCGGCGCCGCGAGGGCCGTGCTGCCAGGGCGACGAGGTCACACGACGGCGGTGGGACCGGGACAGTCAGCCGGTGGAAAGTACCTGCTTTCGAGATGCCACGAGTAACGGCTAACTTTTTTGTTGTTAGTCTTGGCATGTGCTTCGGCATGTGGAACGAGCAAAAACCTTCAATTGGAAGTCAAATGGACACTCCGTGTGGTTTTTATGCCACTCGTGCCTGAGTTCCGTGTGGGCCTTGTGGCTTGAAAGACAGCGGCGCACAAGACGCTGCTTACAAAACGTAGCAGAGCGTGGTTTCGATCCACGGACCTCTGGATTACGGGCCCAGCACGCTTCAACTGCGCCACTCTGCTGGGTAACATCCTAGTATGAACAGATAATTTGCCCGTCGTTAATTATCTCCAAATGCGACGCCTCACCTGGCACACCGGTGATCTTCGGCACAGCTAAGGTAAGCACAGGCGGTTCCGCGGCGCCGGGCTCCGGCTGCGCGCAGGCTGACGCCGCCTGGCGGGCGGCAGGCGGCAGTGATAAGGCCGGCGCCGGCGGTGGACGCAGCTGGGAGCCGGCGGCCGGCAGCGCCGCCTGCGGGCCGGCTGGCGCTCGGGTGATGGGTCGACCGGCCGCCGTTGAAGCAGGGGGCACAGTAGCGTGCTGGGGCAGCACCGCAACAGCCAATGGAATGCGAAAATAACCATATAGGCACTAATCCAACGCATCGTTAGGTTGGTTCCGTGACGTCAATACGCGGCTAAAAACATCTCGTCACAAAGCGATCCAGCTCTTGTTTCCTACGTTCGAACCCCAAGCACTCATCTATTAACTGACCCTTTGCGGCGCAGTTTGGACAAGCCTACGTCATGGGTGTAGGGACAGGGGGGCCAGGGGGCCATGCCCCCCTACAGTACTAACCGCCCCCTCCCCCCCCCCCACACTTTCCAGATGGTAGGCTGTGTTTAGCTTACTTCTGCACCACATTTAAATATACATGCCGATTTACCTAGTTCACCAGCCATCTTCCTCAAGTTGCATTATCTTTTTCGTTTGTTTATTGGCCATCGCTCACTACCACGGCCACAGGCCGACACCGAGCCGCCTATGGAGACTGCAACGCCGGGTGTTCAGGCTGTTGTTGCTATGTCTTGCGAGCGCGTACGTTCAAAACCATGTTGCATTGTGTTTTATCAGCAATCAATTCTGAGTGAATCTTAGACGTTTTAAGACGAACATGGATTGGTCATGTTTATACAAGTTGAGGAACTCATTTTATCTCCAATCTGCGTTCAGGGATTCCTCAATATCTCCGAGTGTGTGACAATTATTGGACCATTGTGTTTCATGAGTAATCAATTCTGAATGAATCTTAGACGTTTTAAGACGAACATGGATTGATCATGTTTATACAAGTTGAGGAACCCATTTTATCTCCAGTCTGCGTTCAGGGATTCCTCAATATCTCCGAGTGTGTGACAATTATTGGACCACCTTTGGCGATCAAGGATGTTGTTGCGTCAATGGGGGCTCCTGTGCTAATCCGGGGCCAACTACGCGGGTCAAAAGGCCTGCTGTCAGGGAGGGGAACAGTGTGATATGATATATCCTTCCAATGGCTTCCGGATCGACCGGGAGATCCCGCCCCATGACGCTAGAATGACAGCCAGAAGACGCTTCGCGATGGGACGGAGTGGCCGGGGAGTGGCGGAGCTGTTAACCTGAACTAGTAATGTGCCTGTGGTGTTCTACTCAAGGGGCGCCCCGCCCGGAAGGAATTAAGGGGCCTCATTATTGTTAAGTGGGGTAGAGGTCTCGTTATTGTTGAATAGAAATTAATTTAGCGAATTTAAAAAAAAAACAAACATGGCTTGGCGATATTAATACACATTGTTGACCACTCGATCTGCAATCAAAATTTTCATTCTCAAATTTCGATCAAACACATCGCCCTACAATCTACATTCGCGGTGTCCTCAATATCTGTAACACGTAGATAAAACGTTATTAAAAAGCTTCTGAATTCTATCGGTTTAGAAAGAGTCTACTGAGCCACTGCAAGTACGTACACTGGTATTTTATTCCATGCGGCAGTTAAAGGCCTGATTTCTGCAGTTTATTGACCTTAACACGCGCTCGAGTGGGGGGGGGGGGGGGGGGGGGGTAGCAAATTGGCTCGCCCCCAAAGGTTTTTCCAGAATGGTTTCCCAACGGCGCGGCGCAGCCGCGCTATGTTTTGCATACCTTTAGATAATTCAATAGCGGTTCGTTTGACATCAAAAATTTAGATGTACTTTGTAAGGCCGCGTCAGACGAAGCCATGCATCTCTTGCTTTCTCAGGCAACACAAATATTGAATGAGCAAGTTACGTTGACCTAAGGTCAGATATAAAGGTTAGACCAAGGTCAAAACCAACCTGTTTTATTACTTTAGAGCTTGCTGTATGGGATGTTTCTGGTGCTCATTTCGAATTTATTGACAGCAGGAATCGCATCATGCATCTTCCATGGGCTTGATAGACTCAGAATAAATCATTGGCCTAAAATGACCAGGGTCTACATTTTATTTTTATTTTTTAGAAACACGCTGCCCAGCGTAATCTTTCTCGCTTATTCAACTGCAAAACTCCGAGCAGTCTTACATGGTTTTGGCCACCATGTCCTTCAAAAGGTCAAACAAGGCTACTGACCTTACCTGAACATGTGATGTTTTGCTTTGTAGCAGCTGTCTATGTTCTGGGGCACTTTGGGGACCAACCTGGAACTTAATCTTGTTTGACCTTATTTCACCCGAAAGTCATGACCTAGGAACCTCAAACTTGGCCTCAAGTGAGTTCACGTGCAGGTCAACACGCCCGGTGAATTTGGTGTTTCTAGCTCTCCTAGTCACCGAGATCTCAGAGGGGCGGGGTCAAATTGACCCCCACCCGAGAGAAGGGTATCTAGCAGGCCACTCGGGCGCGTGTTAAACATGTGGACAGAATTGATTTCACGGCAGCCTCTCGTTTCCGCTCTGGTAACAACGTAAAAATAACAATGAAATAAAGAAAATGGTATCCCTCGTTAACAAGTAGACTATACCCGGAGATATTTTTTGTGGGGCGGGGGGGACATCATAAAGGGGCTTTTGTTAACCCTGTGTTCCTCTTGGCAATGCTCTGGGTACCCCATGCCTGCACACAAAAGCAGATCAAGTCATCTACGTTGAATGACGGGCAATTTAATGTCTGTTGGGGCAATTCAAACCTAAAGTAGGCAGCTCCCCGGCGGCATTTTTCTGGGATGGTGTGGTGTAAGGGAAGATAATTCGGAAAAACGTACTGTTGCAGGTGTCTAACACATGTTTTACATCCAATTAGTAGCAATGTTGATCCAGAAACGTGCAACAAAGAAGCCATACAATCATTTAGCGGTCAGTCCTTCGGAGAGAGCCGGGCCAGCAAAGAGGCAACCGACGGCGGACGGGAGCAGGGCTCATACAGGAAATATATGACAGAAGGGCCTTCATTCTGTGGCCTGGTTTCAAAAGAAGAACCTCCCGTTCTATGGCTCTGGTCACATGGTTTTTGGCAGTTTCAAGCTTCCGAATTAGTTTCCGCATAAAATGCCGCGACAAGTCTTATCTCCTGAAAAGCAGCCAGCGAAATAAAGGCGTATGCAAAATCTGTTGTGCTGTGAGCCATCGATTTACTTTCAAAATTTTCACCAGCCTATGCTCAGGCCATATTTTGGCATCTCCTTTGTTGAGACAGATGGCTCCTAAATGACCCAAAATGCCTACCCGCTCGTGGAATTTCGGCTCCCCAAGAAAGACAACGTTGAAATGGACGAACAACCTTGAGAAGCTGGATAGCCCTATTTCCCGAGTGACATAGATGAGTCGGGTAGGCCGGAGTGTGTACCAGTGAGAAAAAAAACTCTAGATGCATATCTAGAATAGCAGTCATTACATTTAAATGTAGTGATAACGTTCATCTCTACTACCCCGCCCCCCCCCCGCCCCGGTCATCGGACTTGTTCTCCCGAAAAAAGTTCCTGCAGTACGCCCTGAGCTCGGCCCCCACTTTTTGAAACGTTCCTACGCCTATATATATGCCCTAAGTATTATCGAATAAGATACGAATGTCATGCACTCATCAGATACGTCTTGGTCGACGTCAGAGAGATAACCACATGACCTCCACCACAGCCAAAAAATAAAGGCGATGTCATCAAACATGCTCAGGTATTACGTGGACTTCTGGGGTACCTACGCCGCCACGACAGATGGGTCGCGACGAACGAGCTCGCAAGCAGCGAGTCGTGACCAGGCTGTACCAATGTAGGGGAAGAGCGGCGGCATGTGCGTAATGCGGCTCAGCTGACGCCGTGGTTGATGACGTCACATTTATTCGGTGGCTTTAGCGGAGGGTGTGTGATCTCTCTGGTCATTGCTGGGAAGTTCCTCGACAGAGAGAACTGGGACAAACCAGTAAAATGTCGGTGGGGGGTTTGTCTCCGCTACGGTTTGGCGAATCCACGACAATGAATCTCGGCGTAAAACTTCAGCGATTCGCGTCAGATATGTTTATTACTGCACATGTGCTACCTGGGATACACGACGATACTCAAGATGCTGAAAGAAAACGAGGGAATAGACATGCTGAGATTTGACGGTTGTTTTCTTGCACGACGGCGGCGGGACCTGGACAGTCAGCCGGTGGAAAGTGCCTGCTTTCGAGATGCCACGAGTGGTGGCTAACTTTTTTGTTGTTAGTTTTGGCATGTCCTTCCGCATGTGGAACAAGCAGTCTTCAATGGGAAGTCAAATGGAAACTCCGTGTGGTTTTTATGCCGCTCGTGCCTGAGTTCCGTGTAGGACGTGTGGCTTGAAATAAAGTGGCGCACAAGACGCCGAACACAAGACGTAGCAGAGCGTGGTTTCGATCCACGGACCTCTGGGTTATGGGCCCAGCACGCTTCCACTGCGCCACTCTGCTGGCGGATAGCCACGGAACTACACAAACGTCGCCTGATAATAATAACCGTTTTCAAGTGTGAAACGTACGCGACTACACCCAGAAAATCTAGCAGAGCGTGGTTTCGATCCACGGACCTCTGGGTTAAGGGCCCAGCACGCTTCCACTGCGCCACTCTGCTGAGCACCTGTGCGAATGAACAGATAATTTGTCCGCATTTGCAGATAATTTGTCGAATTATCTGCAGATGCGGCGCCTCACCTGGCACACCGGTGACCTTCGGAACAGCTAAGGAGAGCACAGGCGGCTCCGCGGCGCCATGCCCCGCCTGCGCGCAGGCTGACGCCGCCTGGCGGGCGGCAGGCGGCAGTGACAAGGCCGGCGCCGGCGGCGGACGCAGCTGGAAGCCGGCGGCCGGCCCCGCCGCCTTCGGGCCGGCCGCCGCTGAAGCAGGGGCCACAGTAACGTGCAGGGGCAGCACCATAATAGCCAATGGAGTACAAAAGTAGCCATGCAGGCACTTGTTCAACGCATCATTAGGTAAGCTCTGTGACGCCACCACGCGGCCAAAAACATCTCTTCAAAAAACGCACCGTTCTAGTTTCTTCCTCCAACTCCGAGCACTCACCTGTTTAATGACCTTTTGCGACGCAGCTTAGACGACCCGAAGTGTTTTTGGATAATGTATGAATGGCGTATGCTCATCAAAAAACGACGTCTTGGTCAACGTCAGAGAGATTACCACACGACCTCTACCACAGCCACCAAATGAAGGTGATGTCATCAAACATGCTCAGGCATTATGCGGACTTCTGGGGTAGCTACGACGCGACCGCAGATGGGTTGTAACGAACGGGCTGGGAAGCAGCAAGTCGTGACCAGGCTATACGACTGTGGGGGAGCAGCGGGGGCATGTGCGTAATGCGGCTCAGCTGGTGCTGTGGTTGATGATGTCATCTTTGTTTGGTGGCTCTGGCGGAGGGCGCGTGTTGGTCTCTCTGGTCATTCCTAGGAAGTTCTTCGACGGCGAGAACTCGGACAGACCCGTAAAATTAGGGTGGGGGAGGGGGTCGTCTCCGCTACGGTTTGGCGACTCAACGACAATGGATCTCGACTTCAAACTTCAGCGAGACGTGTCAGGTATGTTTATTACCGCACATACACTACGTGGGATAAATGGCGATGTTCAAGACGCTGAAAGGAAACGAGCGATAGACGTGCTGAGATTCGGTGGTAGTTTTGTCGGTTGGCGTTCACGTCATTCTGGGGTCATGCGCCCCCTCCCCCCTTGCCAGGCAGTGCATTCAACCAGATCAACACGGACAATGCTGTGCATGTATGACCATGTAAACGCGTCACAATTGTTGACGTTTAGTACTCGTCAAATGCAGTGAACAGGGTCGTTTTCGGATTTGTCACTTCATGGGTCATCTACAGGCGCTGGCACGACCGATTCATCTACGACACAGCGTCCAGCAAACACCCGGTGGTTGATTGAAGAGCTTACTACTCACGTGTTGGGGTAACGTGCACCCGGGCCTCTCCAAACACACTGTCCGCTTGGAACTGTCGTAGCTGTTGGCAAAATCCTCAACTATCCCGTAATCGGCGTGCGCAGACTGCAGTGCCTTACGCACCTGGGTGTCACACTTTGAACCTCACGATTCCTGGTGTTGATTTCCTGCCATGCAACTCCCTCTATGCGACATGGACGTCATGTACGCAACGTGCCCACTTCGCCAGTCGGTCTCACTCGAAGCATCGTGCCGATGAAGCCTAAAGAATTGGGGGAGAAGCAAAAGCAGAATTCACGTGGTTTCTTGCCGCGCAAAGCTTGCGACCAGTATTAATTTTCGCTTCGATTGGGAGAGGGGGTCGCAGTTGACCCTTGACCCCCAGCCAACCGTCAAAGCCGCTGCCTCAGTCGTCCTCGGAGACCGCGCCGCTGGCGGATCGGCCGTCGCCCTCGCTGTCGGTGCCGCCGTCCGAGCCGGTGCCGCTGCCGGTCTCCTCCACCGCTGGTGCCTCCTCCTCCTCCTCCGAGGACTCGCCGGCGTCCGAGGACTGGCTGCACCAGCCGGTCTCAGAGTCATCGGTGGTGGCGCGCCGGACGGGCGGCGCGTGCGGCGCCGCGGCCGACTCCCGGCGCCGCGAGGGCCGTGCTGCCAGGGCGACGAGGTCAGACGACGGCGGCGGGACCGGGACAGTGAGCCGGTGGAAAGCGCCTGCTTTCGAGATGCCACGAGTAGCGGAGAACCTTTTTATTGTTAGTTTTGCCATGTCCTTCTGCATATGGAACAAGCAGTCTTGCATGGGAAGTCAAATGGACACTCCGTGTGGTTTTTATGCCTCTCGTGCCTGAGTTCCGTATAGGACGTGTGGCTTGAAATAAAGTGGCGCACAAGACGCCGCCCACAAGACGTAGCAGAGCGTGGTTTCGATCCACGGACCTCTGGGTTATGGGCCCAGCACGCTTCCACTGCGCCACTCTGCTGGCTGATATCCACGGAACTACACAAACGTCGCCTGAAAACAACAACCGTTTTCAAAGGTGAAACGTATGCGGCTACACCCAGAAAATCTAGCAGAGCGTGGTTTCGATCCACGGACCTCTGGGTTATGGGCCCAGCACGCTTCCACTGCGCCACTCTGCTGAGCACCTGCGCGAATGAACAGATGATTTATCCGCTTGTGCAGATAATTTGTCGAATTATCTTGTCGCGAATCATCTCGTCTCGTGCGTATAAGCGTTATTGGATGACATGGCAATATCGTATACTCATTCAATACGTGTTGGTCGACGTCTGAGAGATAACCACACGACCTCCACCACAGCCACCAAATAAATATTGTCATCGCACACCTCAGGCATTACGCCGACTTCTGTGGGACCTACGACGCGACGGCAGAAGGATCGTAACGAACGGGCTCGCAAGCGGCGAGTCGTGACCGGGCTGTACGACTGTGGGGGAGCAGCAGCGGCAAGCGCGTAGTGGGCTGAGCTGGCGCCGTGGTTGATGACGTCACCTTTATTCGGTGGCTTTAGCGGAGAGCGTGTGATCTCTCTGGTAATACCTCGGAGGTTCCTAAACGGAGAGAACTGGGACAGACCCGTAGAATTTGGATGAGGTGGCTTTAGCGGAGAGCGTGTGATCTCTCTGGTAATACCTCGGAGGTTCCTAAACGGAGAGAACTGGGACAGACCCGTAGAATTTGGATGAGGGGGGGGGGGGTGTTTTTGCTGGGGTTTGGCGGATCGACGATGATGGATCTCGGCGTCAAACTTCAGCGAGACGTGTCAGATATGTTTATTACTGCACATACGCTACCTGGGATAAACAACGATACTCAAGATGCTGAAAGGAAACGAAGGGATGCACATGCTGAGATTTGGCGGTAGTTTTACCGGTTGGCGTCCACGTCATTCTGACGCCATGCGCTCCCCCCCCCCCTCCCCCAGCCAGTGCATTCCGCCAGATCAACCCGGACAGTACTGTGCATTTATCGCCATGTAAACGCGTGATGTTTGCTGACGTTTAATCATCGTCAAATGCAGTGAACAAGACGGTTTTGGGATTTGTCATGTCTTGGGTCATCTACAGGCGCTCACACGATCGAGCCAGACAGGAGCTCACTACTCCCGTGTTGGGGTAGGGTGCACCCAGGCCTCCCCATGCACACTGTCCGCTTGGAACTGTCGTAGCTGCTGGTAAAGTCCTCTACTATCCTGTCATCGGCGTGCGCAGACTGCAGTGCCTTACGCACCTGGATGTCACACTTTGAACATCACGATTCCGGGTGTTGATTTCATGCCATCCAACTTCCTCCATGCGACATGGACGTCATGTACGCAACGTGTCCACTTCACCACTCGGTCTCACGCCGCCGCCCGAGCCGGGGCCGCTGCCGGTCTCCGCCGCTGGTGCCTCCTCCTCCTCCGAGGACTCGCCGGGACCCGAGGGCTGGCTGAACCGCGGGACTCGGAGAGTCCTCGGTGGTGGCGCGCTGGACGGGAGGCGCGTGCGGCGCCACGAGGGCCGTGCGAGGGCCTCTGGGTTATGGGCCCCGCACGCTCCCACCGCTCCACTCTTCTGGCCGGTAACCGCGGATTTATACGAACGTCGCATGATAATAATAATTCTCAAATTTGAAACGAACGTGACTGCACTCAGAAAAGCTAACAGAGCGTGGTTTCGATCCACGGACCTATGGGTTATGGGGGATTCGTTTTCGCTAGAATTTGGCGAATCGACGACAGTGGATCTCGGCGTCAAACTTTAGCGAGACGTGTGTTTTGCTGGTTGGCGTCCACGTCATTGTGGTACCATGCGGCCCTCAGGCAGTGCATTCCACTAGATCAACCCGGACAGTACTGTGCGTTTATCGCCATGTAAACGCGTCATGTTTGTTGACCTTTAGTTATCGTCAAATGCAGTGAACAAGACCGTTTTCGGATTTGTCACGTCTTGGGTCATCTACAGGCGCTGGCACGACCGAGCCATCAGCTGGCACGACCGAGCCATCAACTGGCACGACCGAGCCATCAACTGACACAGCATCCAGCAAACACCCGGTGGTTGATTCAGGAGCTCACTACTCACGTGTTGGGGTAGGGTGCTCCCGGGCCTCCCAATACACACTGTCCGCTTGGAACTGTCGTAGCTATTGATCAAATCCTTAACTATCCCGTCATCTGCGTCCGCAGACTGCAGTGCCTTACGCACCTGGATGTCACACTTTGAACCTCACGATTCCGGGTGTTGGTTTCCTGCCATCCAACTCTCTCCGTGCGACATGGACGTCATGTACGCAACGTGCCCACTTCACCGGTCGGTCTCACTCGAAGCATAGTGCCGATGAAGCTTGGAAAATTGGGGAGAAGCAAAAGCAGAGTTCAGCTGGTTTCTTGCCGTGCGAAGCTAGCGCCCAACATTAATTTTCCCTTCGATTGGGGGGGGGGGGGGCCGCAGCTGACCTTTCACCCCCAGCCCACCGTCCAAGCCGCTGCCTCAGTCGTCCTCGGAGACCGCGCCGCTGGCGGACCGGCCGTCGCCCTCGCTGCCGGTGTCGCCGTCCGAGCCGACGC
This sequence comes from Pollicipes pollicipes, assembly GCF_011947565.3. Lineage (NCBI taxonomy): Eukaryota > Metazoa > Arthropoda > Thecostraca > Pollicipedomorpha > Pollicipedidae > Pollicipes > Pollicipes pollicipes. Next base: position 27,576,018 of record NW_023596448.1, read on the forward strand.
CGCTGCCGGTCTCCTCCACCGCTGGTGCCTCCTCCTCCTCCTCCTCCGAGGACTCGCCGGCGTCCGAGGACTGGCTGCACCAGCTGGTCTCGGAGTCCTCGGTGGTGGCGCGCCGGACGGGCGGCGCGTGCGGCGCCGCGGCCGACTCCCGGCGCCGCGAGGGCCGTGCTGCCAGGGCGACGAGGTCAGACGACGGCGGCGGGACCCGGACAGTCAGCCGGTGGAAAGTGAGTGCTTTCGAGATGCCACGAGTAACGGCTAACTTTTTTGTTGTTAGTCTTGGCATGTGCTTCGGCATGTGGAATGAGCAAAAACCTTCAATTGGAAGTCAAATGGACACTCCGTGTGGTTTTTATGCCACTCGTGCCTGAGTTCCGTGTGGGCCTTGTGGCTTGAAAGACAGCGGCGCACAAGACGCTGCTTACAAAACGTAGCAGAGCGTGGTTTCGATCCACGGACCTCTGCATTACGGGCCCAGCACGCTTCAACTGCGCCACTCTGCTGGGTAGCATCCTAGTATGAACAGATAATTTGCCCGTCGTTAATTATATCCAAATGCGGCGCCTCACCTGGCACACCGGTGACCTTCGGCACAGCTAAGGTAAGCACAGGCGGTTCCGCGGCGCCGGGCTCCGGCTGCGCGCAGGCTGACGCCGCCTGGCGGGTGGCAGGCGGCAGTGACAAGGCCGGTGGCCGTTGAAGCAGGGGGCACAGTAGCGTGCTGGGGCAGCACCGCAACAGCCAATGGAATGCGAAAATAACCATATAGGCACTAATCCAACGCATCGTTAGGTTGGTTCCGTGACGTCAATACGCGGCTAAAAACATCTCGTCACAAAGCGATCCAGCTCTTGTTTCCTACGTTCGAACCCCAAGCACTCATCTATTAACTGACCCTTTGCGGCGCAGTTTAGACAAGCCTACGTCATGGATGTAGGGCCAGGGGGGCCAGGGGGCCATGTCCCCCTACAGTACTAACCGCCCCCCCCCCCCCCCACACACACTTTTCAGATGGTAGGCTGTGTTTAGCTTACTTCTGCACCACATTTAAATATACATGCCGATTTACCTAGTTCACCAGCCATCTTCCTCAAGCTGCATTATCGTTTTCGTTTGTTTATTGGGCATCGCTCACTACCACGGCCACAGGCCGACACCGAGCCGCCTATGGAGACTGCAACGCCGGGTGTTCAGGCTGTTGTTGCTGTCTTGCGAGCGCGTGCGTTTAAAACCATATTGCATTGTGTTTTATCAGTAATCAATTCTGAATGAATCTTAGACGTTTTAAGACGAACATGGATTGGCCATGTTTATACAAGTTGAGGAACCCATTTTATCTCCAATCTGCGTTCAGGGATTCCTCAATATCTCCGAGTGTGTGACAATTATTGGACCACCTTTGGCGATCAAGGATGTTGTTGCGTCAATGGGGGCTCCTGTGCTAATCCGGGGCCAACCACGCGGGTTAAAAGGCCTGCTGTCAGGGAGGGGAACAGTGTGATATGATATATCCTTCCAATGGCCCCCGGATCGACCGGGAGATCCCGCCCCATGACACTAGAATGACAGCCAGAAGACGCTTCGTGATGGGACGGAGTGGCCGGGGAGTGGCGGAGCTGTTAACCCGAACTGGTAATGTGCCTGCGGTGTTCTACTCAAGGGGCGCCCTGCCCGGAAGGAATTAAGGGGCCTCATTATTGTTAAGTGGGGTAGAGGTCTCGTTATTGTTGAATAGAAATGAATTTGGCGAATTTTAAAAAAAACAAACATGGCTTGGCGATATTAATACACATTGTTGACCACTCGATCTGCAATCAAAATTTTCATTCTCAAATTTCGATCAAACACATCGCCCTACAATCTACATTCGCGGTGTCCTCAATATCTGTAACACGTAGATAAAACGTTATTAAAAAGCTTCTGAATCCTATCGGTTTAGAAAGAGTCTACTGAGCCATTGCAAGTACGTACACTGGTATTTTATTCCATGCGGCAGTTAAAGGCCTGATTTCTGCAGTTTATTGACCTTAACACGCGCTCGAGTGGGGGGGGGGGGGGGAGCAAATTGGCTCGCCCCCAAAGGTTTTTCCAGAATGGTTTCCCAACGGCGCGGCGCAGCCGCGCTATGTTTTGCATACCTTTAGATAATTCAATAGCGGTTCGTTTGACATCAAAAATTTAGATGTACTTTGTAAGGCCGCGTCAGACGAAGCCATGCATCTCTTGCTTTCTCAGGCAACACAAATATTGAATGAGCAAGTTACGTTGACCTAAGGTCAGATATAAAGGTTAGACCAAGGTCAAAACCAACTTGTTTTATTACTTTAGAGCTTGCTGTATGGGATGTTTCTGGTGCTCATTTCGAAATTATTGACAGCAGGAACCGCATCATGCATCTTCCATGGGCTTGATAGACTCAGAATAAATCATTGGCCTAAAATGACCAGGGTCTACATTTTATTTTTATTTTTTAGAAACACGCTGCCCAGCGTAATCTTTCTCGCTTATTCAAATGCAAAACTCCGAGCAGTCTTACATGGTTTTGGCCACCATGACCTTCAAAAGGTCAAACAAGGCTACTGACCTTACCTGAACATGTGATGTTTTGCTTTATAGCAGCTGTCTATGTTCTGGGGCACTTTGGGGACCAGCCTGGAACTTAATCTTGTTTGACCTTATTTCACCCGAAAGTCATGACCTAGGAACCTCAAACTTGGCCCTAAGTGAGTTCACGTGCAGGTCAACACGCCCGGTGAATTTGGTGTTTCTAGCTCTCCTAGTTACCGAGATCTCAGAGGGGCGGGGTCAAATTGACCCCCACCCGAGAGAAGGGTATCTAGCAGGCCACTCGGGCGCGTGTTAAACATGTGGACAGAATTGATTTCACGGCAGCCTCTCGTTTCCGCTCTGGTAACAACGTAAAAATAACAATGAAATAAAGAAAATGGTATCCCTCGTTAACAAGTAGACTATACCCGGAGATATTTTTTGTGGGGCGGGGGGGACATCATAAAGGGGCTTTTGTTAACCCTGTGTTCCTCTTGGCAATGCTCTGGGTACCCCATGCCTGCACACAAAAGCAGACCAAGTCATCTACGTTGAATGACGGGCAATTTAATGTCTGTTGGGGCAATTCAAACCTAAAGTAGGCAGCTCCCCGGCGGCATTTTTCTGGGATGGTGTGGTGTAAGGGAAGATAATTCGGAAAAACGTACTGTTGCAGGTGTCTAACACATGTTTTACATCCAATTAGTAGCAATGTTGATCCAGAAACGTGCAACAAAAAAGCCATACAATCAGTTCGCGGTCAGTCATTCGGAGAGAGCCGGGCCAGCAAAGAGGCAACCGATGGCGGACGGGAGCAGGGCTCATACAGGAAATATATGACAGAAGGGCCTTCATTCTGTGGCCTGGTTTCAAAAGAAGAACCTCCCGTTCTATGGCTCTGGTCACATGGTTTTTGGCAGTTTCAAGCTTCCGAATTAGTTTCCGCATAAAATGCCGCGACAAGTCTTATCTCCTGAAAAGCAGCCAGCGAAATAAAGGCGTATGCAAAATCTGTTGTGCTGTGAGCCATCGATTTACTTTCAAAATTTTCACCAGCCTATGCTCAGGCCATATTTTGGCATCTCCTTTGTTGAGACAGATGGCTCCTAAATGACCCAAAATGCCTACCCGCTCGTGGAATTTCGGCTCCCCAAGAAAGACAACGTTGAAATGGACGAATAATCTTGAGAAGCTGGATAGCCCTATTTCCCGAGTGACATAGATGAGTCGGGTAGGCCGGAGTGTGTACCAGTGAGAAAAAAAACTCTGGATGCATATCTAGAATAGCAGTCATTACATTTAAATAGAGTGATAACGTTCATCTCTACTACCCCGCCCCCCCCCGCCCCGGTCATCGGGCTTGTTTTCCCGAAAAAAGTTCCTGCAGTACGCCCTGAGCTCGGCCCCCACTTTTTGAAACGTTCCTACGCCTATATATATATATATATATATATATATATATATATATATATATATATATATATATATATATGCCCTAAGTATCATCGAATAAGATAGGAATGTCATGCACTCATCAGATACGTCTTGGTCGACGTCAGAGAGATTACCACATGACCTCCACCATAGCCAAAAAATAAAGGCGATGTCATCAAACATGCTCAGGTATTACGTGGACTTCTGGGGTACCTACGCCGCCACGACAGATGGGTCGCGACGAACGAGCTCGCAAGCAGCGAGTCGTGACCAGGCTGTACCAATGTAGGGGAACAGCGGCGGCATGTGCGTAATGCGGCTCAGCTGACGCCGTGGTTGATGACGTCACGTTTATTCGGTGGCTTTAGCGGAGGGTGCGTGATCTCTCTGGTCATTCCTGGGAAGTTCCTCGACAGAGAGAACTGGGGCAAACCAGTAAAATGTCGGTGGGGGGTTTGTCTCCGCTACGGTTTGGCGAGTCCACGACAATGAATCTCGGCGTAAAACTTCAGCGATTCGTGTCAGATATGTTTATTACTGCACATGCGCTACCTGGGATACACGACGATACTCAAGATGCTGAAAGAAAACGAGGGAATAGACATGCTGAGATTTGACGGTTGTTTTCTTGCACGACGGCGGCGGGACCTGGACAGTCAGCCGGTGGAAAGTGCCTGCTTTCGAGATGCCACGAGTAGTGGCAAACTTTTTTGTTGTTAGTTTTGGCATGTCCTTCTGCATGTGGAACAAGCAGTCTTCAATGGGAAGTCAAATGGAAACTCAGTGTGGTTTTTATGCCGCTCGTGCCTGAGTTCCGTGTAGGACGTGTGGCTTGAAATAAAGTGGCGCACAAGACGCCGCCCACAAGACGTAGCAGAGCGTGGTTTCGATCCACGGACCTCTGGGTTATGGGCCCAGCACGCTTCCACTGCGCCACTCTGCTGAGCACATGTGCGAATGAACAGATGATTTGTCAGACGTTAATTATCTCCAAATGCGGCTCCTCACCTGGCACACCGGTGACCTTCGTCACAGCTAAGGAGAGCACAGGCGGCTCCGCGGCGCCGGGCTCCGCCTGCGCGCAGGCCGACGCCGCCTGGCGGGCGGCAGGCGGCAGTGACAAGGCCGGCGCTGGCGGCTGGGAGCCGGCGACCGGCCATGCCGCCTGCGGGCCGGCTGCCGCTCGGTTAATGGGTTGACCGACAGCCGCTGAAGAAGGCGCCATAGTGTCGGGCTGGGGTAGCACCATTCTAGTCAATACAGTACAAACAAGCTATAGAGGCACTTATTTAACGCATCATTACATTAGTTCCATATCACCATCACACAGCCGAAAGCATCTCGTCAAAAAACAACGCAGCTCTAGTTTCTTTCTCCAATTCTGAACACTCACCCGCTTACCGACCTTTTGCGGTGCAGCTTAGAGGACCGTAAGTGTTATTGAATAAGGTATGAATGATGCGTGCTCATAGAAACGACGTCTTGGTCGACGTCAGAGAGATATCACATGACCTCCACCACAGCCACCAAACAAAGGTGACGTCATCAACACGCTGAGGCATTACGCGGGCTTCTGGGGGACCTTCGACGCGACGGCAGATGGGTCGTAACGAACGGGCTCGCAAGCGGCGAGCCGTGACCAGGCTGTACGACTGTGGGGGAGCAGCGCCGGAATGTACGTAATGCGGCTCAGCTGGCGCAGTGGTTGATGACGTCACCTTTATTCGGCGGTTGTGGCGGAAGGCGCGTGATGATCTCTCTGGTCATTTCTGGGAAGTTCTTCGACGGAGAGAACTGGGACAGACTGGTGACATTTGGGTGGGGGATTCGTCTCCGCTACGGTTTGGCGAATCGACGACGATGGATCTTGGCGTAAAATTTCAGCGCGACGTGTCAGGTATGTTTATTACTGCACATACGCTACCTTGGATAAACAACGATATACAAGATGCTGAAAGGAAGCGAGGGCATAGACACGCTGAGATTTGGTGGTAGTTTTATTGGTTGGCATCCACGTCATTGTGGTACCATGCGCCCCCCAGTCAGTGCATTCCGCCAGATCAATCCGGACACTACTGTGCATTTATCGCCATGCAAACGCGTAGTGTTTGTTGGCGTTTAGTCATCATCAAATGCAGTGAACAAGACCGTTTTCGGACTTGTCACGTCTTAAGTCATCTCAGGCGCTGTCACGACCGAGCCATCAGCTGACACAGCGTCGCGCAAACAATCGGCGATTAATTCAGGAGTTCCCAACTCACGTGTTGGGATAGTGTGCTCCCGGGCCTACCCATACACACTGTCCGCTTGGAACTGTCGTAGCTAATGGTAAAATCCTTTACTATCCTATCATCTGCGTGCGCAGACCGCAGTGCATTACGCACCTGGATGTCAAACTTTGAACCTCACGACTCGGGTGTTGATTTGCTGCCATCCAACTCCCTCCATGCGACATGGACGTCATGTACGCAACGTGCCCACTTCACCAGTCGGTCTCCCTCGAAGCATAGTGCCGATGAAGCCCAGAGAATTGGGGGAGAAGCAAAAGCAGAGTTCATCTGGTTTCTTGCTGTGTGAAGCTAGCGACCTCTATTAATTTTCGCCCCGACTGGGGGAGGGGCAGCAGCTGACCCTCGACCCCGAGCCCACCGTCCAAGCCACTGCCTCAGTCGTCCTCGGAGACCGCGCCGCTGGCGGACCGGCCGTCGCCCTCGCTGCCGGTGTCGCCGTCCGAGCCGACGCCGCTGCCGGTCCCCTCCACCGCTGGTGCCTCCTCCTCCTCCCCCGAGGACTCGCCGACGTCCGAGGACTGGCTGCACCAGCTGGTCTCTGAGTCCTCGGTGGTGGCTCGCCGGACGGGCGGCGCGTGCGGCGCCGCGGCAGACTCCCGGCGCCGCGAGGGTCGTGCGGCCAGGGCGACGAGGTCACACGACGGCGGTGAGACCCGGACAGTCAGCCGGTGGAAAGTACCTGCTTTCGAGATGTCACGAGTAGCGGATAACTTTTTTTGTTGTTTGTTTTGGCATGTGCTTCTGCATGTCGAATAAGCAAAGCCTTGAATGGGAAGTCAAATAGACACTCCGTGTGGTTTTCCATTGCCAAAGCCGCCAAACCGACTACTCCCGTGTTGGGGTAGCGTGCACCCGTGCCTAAATTTCGTGTGAGATGTGTGGGTTCAAAAAAGTGGCGCCTAACACACTGCCCACAAAATGTAGCAGAGCGTGGTTTGGTAGCGGTGACCTCTGGGTTATGGGCCCAGCACGCTTGCACTGCGCCACTCTGCTGGGTGACGTGCACGAATGAACAGATAATTTGCTCGACGTTAATATCTCCAAATGCGGCGCCTCACCTGGCGCAACGGTGACCTTCGGCACAGCTAAGGAGAGCACAGGCGGCTACGCGGCGCCGGGCTCCGCCTGCGCGCAGGCTGACACCGCCTGGCGGGCGGCAGGCGGCAGTGACAAGGCCGGCGCCGGCGGCGGACGCAGCTGGGAGCCGGCGGCCGGCCGCGCCGCCTGCGGGCCGGCTGCCGCTCGGGTGATGGGTCGACCGGCCGCTGCTGCAGCAGGGGCCATAGTGACGTGCTGGGACAGCACCATAATAGTCAATGGAGTACAAAAGTAGCCACACAGGCGTTTATTTAACGCATCATTACATTAGTTCCGTGGCGCCATCACGCGGCCAAAAATATTTCGTCAAAAATCAACGCAGCTCTAGTTTCTTCCTCCAACTCTTAAGCACTCGCCCGTTTATTGACCTTTGCGGCGCAGCTTAGACGACCCTAAGTGTTCTTGGATAATATATGATGGCGCATGCTTATCAACAAACAAAATCGACGTCTTGGTTGACGTCAAAGAGATTATCACACGACCTCCACCACAGCCATCAAATAAAGGTGATGTCATCAAACACACTCAGGCATTAGGCGGACTTCTGGGGGAGCTACGACGCGACCGCAGATGGGTCGTAACGAACGGGCTTGCGAGCAGCGAGTCGTGACCAGGCTGTACGACTGTGGGGGAGCAGCGGCGGCATTTGCGTAATGCGGCTCAGCTGGCTCAATGATTGATGATGTCATCTTTATTCAGTGGCTTTGACACGTGATGCTCTCTGGTCATTCCTCGGAAGTTCTTCGACGGAGAGAACTGGGACAGACCGGTAAAATTTGTGTGTGTGTGGGGGGGGGGGGGTCGTCTCCGCCACGATTTGGCGAAGCAACGACAATGGATATCGGCGTCAAACTTCAGCGAGAAGTGTAAGGTATGTTTATTAAAGCGCATACTCTACCCGGGATGCACAACGATATTCAAGATGCCGAAAGGAAACGAGGGGATACGCATGCTGAGATTTGGCGGTAGTTTTGTTGGCTGGCGTTCACGTCATTCTTGTGCCATGCGCCCCCTCCCCCCCCCTCCGCATCTACCCCCCAGCCAGTGCATTCCGCCAGTTCAGTCCGGGCAATACTGTGCATTTATCGCCATGTAAGCGCGGGATGTTTGTTGACGTTTAGTCATCGTCAGATGAAGTGAACAAGGTGTTTTCGGATTTGTCACGTGATAAGTCATCTACAGGCGCTGGCACGACCGAGCCATCAACTGACACAGCATCCCGCAAACACTCGGCGATTGATTCAGGAGGTCACCACTCCCGTGTTGGGGTAAGGTGCACCCGGGCCTCAAACACACTGTCCGCTTGGAACCGTCGTAGCTATTGATAAAATCCTCTACTATCCTGTCATCTGCGTGCGCAGACTGCAGTGCCTTACGCACCTGGATGTCACACTTTGAACCTCACGATTCCGGGTGTTGATTTCCTGCCATCCAGCTCCCTCCATGCGACATGGGCGTCATGTACGCAACGTGTCCACTTCACCGGTCGGTTTCACGCCGCCGCCCGAGCCGAGGCCGCTGCCGGTCTGCGCCGCTGGTGCCTCCGCCTCCTCCGAGGACACGCCGGTGTCTGAGGACTGGCTGCACTACCTGGACAGGTGGTGGCGCGCCGGACGGGCGGCGCCGCGAGGGCCGTGCGACCTATAGGTTATGGGCCCCGCACGCTTCCGCTGCGCCACTCTGCTGGGTAACCTGCACGCATGAACAGATAATTTTCCCGTCGTCGTTAGTTAACTCCAAATGCGGCGCCTGACCTGGCGCACCGGTGACCTTTGGCACAGCTAAGGAGGGCACAGGCGACTCTGCGGCGCCAGGCTCCGCCTGCACGCAGGCTGACGCCGCCTGACGGGCGGCAGGCGGCAGTGACAAAGCCGGCGCCGGCGGCGGACGCAGCTGGGAGCCGGCGGCCGGCCGCGCCGCCTGCGGGCCGGCTGCCGCTCGGGTGATGGGTCGACCGGCCGCTGCTGAAGCAGGGGCCACAGTGGGGTGTTGGGGCAGCACAATAATAGTCAATGGATTACAAAAGTAGCCATACAGGCACCTATTCAACGCATCATTACATTCGTTTCGTGACGCCATCACGCGGCCAAAAACATCTCATCAAAAGACGACGCACTTCTAGGTTCTTACTCCAAGTCCGAGCACTCACCTGTTAAATGGTCTTTTGCAGTGCAACTTAGACAACCCTACGTGTTATTGGATACGACAGGAATGTCGTGAAGTCGTGACGAGGCTGTACGACTGTGGGGGGGGGGGGGGGGGGGGGGGGGGATCAGCGACGGCATGCACGTAATGCGGCTCAGTTGGCGCCGTGGTTGATGACGTCACTTTGATTCGGTGGCTTTGGCGGAGGGCGCGCGATGATCTCTCTGGTCATTCCTGGGAAGTTCTTTCACTGAGAGAACTGGGACCGACCGGCATAATTTGGGTGGGGGTTTGTCTCCGCTACGAATGGCGAATCGACGACAATGGATCTCGGCGTCAAACTTCAGCGAGGCGTATGAGATATGTTTATTACTGCACATACGCTACCTGGGACAAACGGCGATATTCAAGATGCTGAAAGGAAACGATGAGATAGGCATGCTGTGATTTAGCGCTTGTTTTGTCGATTGGCGTTCACGTCATTCTGGTGCCATGCGCTCCCCCCTCCCCCCCCCCCGCCAGTGCATCCGCCAGATCAACCCGGACAATACTGTGCGTTTATCGCCATGTAAACGCGTGGTGTTTGTTGGCGTTTAGTCATCGCCAAATGCAGTGAACAAGGTCGTTTTCAGGTTTGTCACGTCTTGGGTCGTCTACAGGCGCTGGCACGACCGAGCCATCAACTGACACAGCGTCCCACACTCAGTGGTTGATTCAGAAGCTCACTACTCACGTGTTGGGGTAAGGTGCACCCAGGCCTCTCCATACACACTGTCCGCTTGGAACTGTCGTAGCTATTGGCAAAATGCTCAACTATCCTGTTATCTGCGTGCGCAGACTGCAGTGCCTTACGCACCTGGATGACACACTTTCAACCTCACTATTCCGGGTGTTGGTGTCTTGCCATCCAACTCTCTCCATGCGACATGGCCGTCATATACGCAACGTGCCCACTCCACCAGTCGGTCTCACTCGAAGCATGTTGCTGATGAAGCCTGGAGAATTGGGGGAGAAGCAAACGCAGAGTTCACCTGGTTTCTTGCCGTACGAAGCTAGCGACCAACGTTAATTTTCGCTCCGACTGGGGAGGGGGCCACAGCTGACCTTTCACCCCCAGCCCACCGTCCAAGCCGCTGCCTCAGTCGTCCTTGGAGACCGCGCCGCTGGCGGACCGGCCGTCGCCCTCGCTGCCGGTGCCGCCGCCCGAGCCGGCGCCGCTGCCGGTCTCCTCCACCGCTGGTGCCTCCTCCTCCTCCTCCGAGGACTCGCCGGCGTCCGAGGACTGGCTGCACCAGATGGTCTCTGAGTCCTCGGTGGTGGCGCGCCGGACGGGCGGCACGTGCGGCGCTGCGGCAGACTCCCGGCGCCGCGAGGGCCGTACTGCCAGGGCAACGAGGTCAGACGACGGCGGTGAGACCCGGACAGTCAGCCGGTGGAAAGTGCCTGCTTTCGAGATGCCATGAGTAGCGGAAAACGTTTTTGTTGTTAGCTTTGACATGTCCTTCTGCATGTGGAACAAGCAGTTTTCAATGGGAAGTCAAGTGGAAACTCAGTGTGGTTTTTATGCCGCTCGTGCCTGAGTTCCGTGTAGGACGTGTGGCTTGAAATAAAGTGGCGCACAAGACGCTGCCCACAAGACGTAGCAGAGCGTGGTTTCGATCCACGGACCTCTGGGTTATGGGCCCAGCACGCTTCCACTGCGCCACTCTGCTGGCGGATAACCATGAAACTACACAAACGTCGTCTGATAATACAATAATTTTCAAATGTAAAACGTACGAGACTACACCCAGAAAAAGTGGCAGAGCGTGGTAACGATCCGCGGACCTCTGGGTTATGGGCCCAGCACGCTTCCATTGCGCCACTCCGCTGGGTAAGCTTGTAATGAACAGATAATTTGCCCGTCGTCACTTAACTCCAAATGCGGCGCCTCACCTGGCACACCGGTGACCTTCGGCACAGCTAAGGACAGCACAGGCGGCTCCGTGGCGCCAGGCTCCGCCTGCGCGCAGGCTGACGCCGCCTGGCGGGCGGCAGGCGGCAGTGACAAGGCCGGCGCCGGCGGCGGACGCAGCTGGGAGCCGGCGGTCGGCCGCGCCGCCTGCGGGCCGGCTGCCGCTCGGGTGATTGGGCGACCGGCCGCCGCTGAAGCAGGGGCCACAGTGGCGTGCTGGGGCAGCACAACAATAGTCAATGGAGTACAAAAGAAGCCATACAGGCACCTATTCAACGCATCATTACATTCGTTCCGTGACGCCATCACGCGGCCAAAAACATCTCATCAAAAGACGACGCATCTCTAAGTTCTTACTCCAACTCCGGGCACTCACCTGTTAAATGGTATTTTGCAGGGCAGCTTAGACGACACTGAGTGTTACTAAATAATATATGAATGTCGTATACTCATCAAATACGACGTCTTGGTCGCCTTCAGAGAGATAACCACACGACCTTCACCACAGCCACCAAGTAAACGTGAATGCAACGAGTCGCGACCAGGCTATACGACTGTGGGGGAGTAGCGGCGGCATGTGCGTAATGGGCCCAGCAGGCGCTGTGGTTGATGACGTCACCTTTGTTCGGTGGGTTCAGCGGAGAGCGTGTGATCTCTCTGGTAATACCTCGGAAGTTCCTAAACGGAGAGAACTGGAACAGACCCGTAGAAGTTGTATGGGGAGTCGTCTCCGCTAGGGTTTGGTGAATCGACGACAGTGGATCTCGGCGTAAAACTTCAGCGAGACGTGCCAGGTATCTTTATTATTGCACATACTCTACCTGGGATAAACGATATTCAAAATGCTGAAAGGAAACGAGGGGATCGAGATGCTGGGATCTGGCGGTAGTTTTGTGGGTTCGCGTCCACGTCATTGTGGTACCAGGCGCCCCCCCCCCCCCCGAGGCAGTGCATTCCACTAGATCAACCCGAACAATACTGTGCATTTATCGCCATATAAACGCGTGGTGTTTGTTGGCGTTTAGTCATGGTCAAATGCAGTAAACAAGGTCGTTTTCGGATCTGTCACTTCATGGGTCATCTACAGGCGCTGGCACGACCGAGCCATCAGCTGACACAGCGTCCAGCAAACACTCGGTGGTTGATCAGGAGCTCACTACCCACGTGTTGGGGTCAGGTGTATCCGGACCCCCCCCCCCCCCATACACACTGTCCGCTTGGAACTGTCGTAGTTATTGATAGCATCCTCAACTATCCTGTCATCTGCGTGTGCAGACTGTAGTGCCTTACGCGCCTGGATGTCACACTTTGAACCTCACTAGTCCGGGTGTTGGCTTCCCGCCATCCAACTCCCTCCATGCGACATGGGCGTCATGTACGCAACGTGCTCACTTCACCAGTCGGTCTCCCTCGAAGCATAGTGCCGATGAAGCCTAGAGAATTGGGGGAGAAACAAAAGCAGAGTTCATCTGGTTTCTTGCTGTGAGGAGCTAGCGACCTCTATTAATTTTCGCCCCGACTGGGGGAGGGGCAGCAGCTGACCCTCGACCCCGAGCCCACCGTCCAAGCCACTGCCTCAGTCGTCCTCGGAGACCGCGCCGCTGGCGGACCGGCCGTCGCCCTCGCTGCCGGTGCCGCCGTCCGAGCCGACGCCGCTGCCGGTCTCCTCCACCGCTGGTGCCTCCTCCTCCTCCTCCGAGGACTCGCCGGCGTCCGAGGACTGGCTGCACCAGCTGGTCTCAGAGTCCTCGGTGGTGGCTCGCCGGACGGGCGGCGCGTGCGGCGGCGCCGCCGACTCCCGGCGCCGCGAGGGCCGTGCTGTCAGGGTGAGGAGGTCAGACGACGGCGGTGGGACCTGGACAGTCAGCCGGTAGAAAGCGCCTGCTTTCGAGATGTCACGAGTAGCGGATAACTTTTTTGTTGTTAGTTTTGGCATGTGCTTCTGCACGTAGAACGAGCGAAGCCTTGAATGGAAAGTCAAATGGACACTCCGTGTGGTTTTTATGCCGCTCGTGCCTGAGTTCCGTGTGGGACGTGTACCTTGAAGCAAAGTGACGCACAAGACGCTGCCCACAAAATGTAGCAGAGCGTGGTTTCGATCCACGGACCTCTGGGTTATGGGCCCAGCACGCTTCCACTGCGCCACTCTGCTAGCGGATAACAATGGAACTCCACAAACGTCGCCTGATAATTATAACCGTTGTCAAAGGTGAAACGTAAGCGACTACACCCAGAAAAAAACTAGCAGAGCGTGGTTTCGATCCACGGACCTCTGGGTTATGTGCACAGCACGCTTGCACTGCGCCACTCTGCTGGGTGACCAGCACGCATGAACAGATAATTTGCCCGTCGTTAGTTATCTTCAAATGCGGCATCTCACCTGGCACACCGGTGACCTTCGGTACAGCTAAGGAGAGCACAGGCGGCTCCGCGGCGCCAGGCTCCGCCTGCGCGCAGGCTGACGCCGCCTGGCGGGCGGCAGGCGGCAGTGACAAGGCCGGCGCCGGCGGCGGACACAGCTGGGAGCCGGCGGCCGGCCGCGCCGCCTGCGGGCCGGCTGCCGCTCGGTTGATTAGTCGACCGGCCGCCGCTGAAGCAGGGGCCACAGTGTAGACAATCCTAACCATTAGTGAATAAGGTATGAATGCTCTTGCAGACATCCGAGGCAAGCAGTCGGAAACCGCCACCATAATCACGCCGCAAGGCTCTAGACTGAACAGAGGGCTAGCGCCAGCGAACCAGGGGCGCTCTTGGCGTTGGCGAGGATGACCACGTGAGCAAGAAGTAACGGGAAAAAAACACATTTCGAATCACCTCTCAGACAGACCTGCCACCCGACCCACTCGGCTTACCTCCGAACACCAGGTGTCGTGCACAAACGGCGGTCTTCACCGTCGCGACCACGCAGCCAGCGTCTCCGTGTGCACGCCGACTGAGGTGCGGAGCCGGTGGTGCAGCGGTGCGCGCGCCCGCCATGCTCGCTAAATAAAGCGAAGTCCGCAGACTGTGTCGCTGCCGGTGCACCGGAAGTAACAAGTGCAGCGCTTCTCCCCATGCTCCGACCATGCGCAACGTACTTGGTTTGGTGCAGACGTAGAGAACATGCCATTTGAGCCTGACACATTACATGAGCGTGCAGAAGTTCCTTCGTTGGCTGAAGCTTCCAAGGTGATCATTTTGAAATGTTTCGGGACGCAGGAAACTGAAGCACATATGACGAAAGATCGGGGGACTTTAGAGGCTGGGGTGTCAGGTCCGCTTAGATTTAAAACTTTCCGTCGTCCTGAAATGCACATTTGAGATCTAAAGTTTTGAAGCCCTGTGCTCTGGGGAAAGTCCGCTACGTATGCACACAATATGCCCTGTTGTAGTTTTTATATTCTCTTTTTGTCCTCATGACCCTCATGAAAGGTAAAAGCAAACGAAACAAAATAGTTCGATTTTCCGACGTGTCGTACAAGTCGCTTAGTCACTATTCAGCCAATTCGGCGTCTACCGAACATCTCGCAGCATTCCCGTGCTTCGCACTCCAACACCGTCGACAGGAACGGCTCCAGACGCCACGGGTAGTCCTCAACGTCGCTTTGCTCAGCGCACCCTCGCCTGTGCGCCCGTACGGGGGCGTTAGATTGCACCAGCACGCATCCCGCACCAGTAGCCAGCTCGTGCGCGGGCGACCTGCTGTGCCAGAACAGGACCGTTGTGACGTCGCCTGGACGTACATTGTTTGTCGAATCATTGCCAGGGGCTTCTGCGAACATCTGCGGCATTGTCTTCGTAAACCAGAAGCTGTCGAGGTTCACGTGCACTTTCGGCTTCGCTACCAACCATTTGTAACCGAACGCATCGGTAAGGATCCCCCGGCAGCGTGTTCACGTAATCCCCACGTTGAAATTAGCTCACCACTCGCTTCTGCATTATCATATTTCGCGCAAATTGGCCTAATTTGTATCTCCTCTCTGCAGCTTGGTAGAAGGTCTTCGTTTGATATTCACTCCCAAAAATCGGCGTTCATCCAGTTTCCCGTTTCATTATCCCCTAGAGCTTGTTAAGCTTCCCTAGAAATGCCATTTTCACTCGTTTCAGGCGTCCACCTGACAACCTCTTTCACAGCATCCACTCCCAAGCACGCTCCCTCTCAGCTGCTTCACTCCACTCGGGAGCGTCCGACCACTCATCACCATTCGCGAGCTTATCCCATTGCGGTGTTCCACGGTGTCATCGCGATGTCATCGCGGTGTCATTATGCCCCACCTTAGCCACGGATCACCTCTCTTCCAGGCTTTAGCAATAGCCCCTCCTCCCTCCGCGTCCCCTCCTCTCTCCGCAGCCCCCCCCCCCCTCCCCTTCTCCTTCTGCTTGTCGCCGGTCTTCTCTGGCAGTCACCAGCTCACGAGTCGGTGGTCTGGTCGGCCGTGTCCTCGGGGGACGTGGCCTCGGTCTCCTCGCGGCTCGGGTCCAGCAGGTCGTCGACGGCCGCCTCCAGGCCGTCCACCACGTCGGCGATCTGGTCTGCCACGGACATGACCGGCGCCAGGCCCGACTCGTCGTCGCCGGCCGCCGTCACCATGCTCGACGAGCCGGCCGAGTCGTCTGTCGGTGCCGTCGCCGCCGCCGACGACGTCGACTCGGCGGCCGCCGCCGCCGACGAGGCCGCCGTCGCCGACGACGCTGCGGTCGCCGACGAGGCACCCGTCGCCGATGAGGCGCCCGTCGCCGACGAAGCCTGCGTCGCTTCCGTCGACGAGGCTGTTGCGGCGGCCGTGGACGACGTCCTGGCCGCCATAGTGGACGACTTGCGCGCAGTGGCCGTGGATGACGTTTTCGCGGCCATGACCGACGAGATCTTGGCCGCCACCGTGGACGAGAGCTTAGCGGCCATGGTGGACGAGGTTTTGGCGGCCATAGTGGACGAGGTTTTGGCGGCCATGGTAGACGAGGTTTTGGCGGCCATGGTGGATGAGGCCTTGGCGGCCATTGTGGATGACGCCTTGGCGGCGGCGGTGGACGAGGATTTGGCGGCGACTGAGCCAACCGAGCCCTGCCTGGCGGCCGAGCTGGCCAGGTTAGCGCCAGCGGCATCTGTAGGGGCGGTTACCGCCAGTCAGAGGATGGGAGGGGGCGCAGGACGGCACCGCAACAGGCACCCGCCTGTGGTACACCGCAAGCATCGTGCTGCCGGCCGGGTCTGTGGGGACGGTGCGACGGGCACGAGAACAGTGCAACTCATAACGGCTGGAAGGTGTCGCAAAACGTTCAAAATGGGAGGTGGTGGTTATTTCGGCACAGCGTAGCCTAAACTAAAAAAAGGCAAAAAGTGACGTGCCCATTTGCTACCCGACATGACACCAACGTGCGCACCCGACGTCACTCTGACGTCACGGCAGTGCCGGCGCCGTGGCCCAGCCACCTGCGCTATCCCTGCGGCGACGGGGACGTACCCTGCGGGCCGGGCGAGTCGGCGCTGAGGTCGGGCGCCTGGAAGTCGACGCTGTCCAGCTGCGCCTCCACCCCCTTCTCGCTCATCTGCCGCTGCTGGCACTCCTGGCGTGCCGCCTTCTCCTGCGGGCACGCGGCACCGACGACGGCAGGTGAGAGGACGGGTGATAACAGCGCGTGGAGACGCCGACGTTTGCGGCCGCGTGCGGGGCGACGCGCGCTCCGACTTCAGGAGCGTACGCCGGCCATGACGTGACGGGGCGTTCCTTCGCGAGGCTCGCCTCAACGCCTCATTACGTCCATCAAGTCCCTCGGAGCACAGAAGTACGAAAAACACTCTCTGCAAGCGTTGATATGTATTCGTCGGCGCTAGCGGCAAAAATGTGTCGCTGTTATTTCACAATGCTCCGAGCTCCACGGTAGACAACTGATGGTTGGGCCGTCTCGACCTCGAATTTGGTTAAATCCCAAACGACGACAGCGCACTGGGGAGGCCGTGGACGCTTACGAAACCCGGTAAAACGAACGTGCAAATACTTCACATTTTAACAGCGCAAGTAATAGCTGTGCATTCCCCCTCTCGAGCAATTCACATCCAATATTAAGCACCCCGTTACCTGTTCCAACACGGGTCGCCACAAACCATCCTGGCTTCCGTGGTCCTCACAAACCACCAATCAGCGCCGCCATTTAGATTCGGCACTCGCCCGGCCCAGCCCGGACGCCTCCCCACCTGTAGCGCCAGCGTCCAGCGGCACCCGCACGGCCCCACCTTGTACACGGTCCCGAAGAAGCTCTTCTGCGCCTCCTCGATCAGCTCCACCTCGATCTGCTCCTTCTCGGCGCGCGCGCTGGCCGTCAGCGTCGGGGAGATGGTCGACGGGCGCTCAGACACTGGCGGCACCGGCGGCGGGCGCGATCAGAGGGGACGAGTGCGGTCAGAGGGCCGGGTGCGGTCAGAGGGGCCGGATGCGGTCAGAGGGCCGGGTGGGGTCAGAGGGCCGGGTGCGGTCAGAGGGCCGGGTGCGGTCAGAGGGGCCGGATGCGGTCAGAGGGCCGGGTGCGGTCAGAGGGCCGGGTGCGGTCAGAGGGGACAGACGCGGTTGGAGGGAACAGGCGCGGTCAGAAGGGCCGGGTGCGGTCAGAGGGGCCGGGTGCAGTCGAGGCCCATATGCGGTCAGAGGGGACAGACGCGGTTGGAGGGAACAGGCGCGGCCAGAGGGATCGGATGCGGTCAGAGAGTCGAGAGCGGTCATGTTTTGGATTACAACAGACGGTATCCTGGCATGCTCAGCTCCGAAAGACAGCATCCTGACTGATCGGATGCACCTGGTCCACTCCCATCACGTGCGCAGCGTGCCAGTGCTGCCCTCGGGGCGGCCATCACGTGATCGACGCGCGTCTCACCGGCGGAGTTCGCGCTGTCGGCCTTCATCTTCTTCAGCAGTCGCGCCTCGCGATTCTTCCCTTCGAGGATTTTCTCACGTCGCGTCTCCCGCTCAAACATCTGGCAAACGGGGCAACATCGTGCACAGACACAACACCCGGCTGCGGCAGTTCCAAACTCACATGGACACGAGGCATCAGCTGGCTGGAGCGGGTGAACCCCGCCCGAAAAGGTCATCGGTATCAAGAGAACGGCACAGGAGTCAGTCCCGCCTCGTGGCGCGCACGCGATCCCCACATCGGTACGTCGCGCGGTGTGTGGCGCTTATGGCAGGGCGGGAGGAACAACGAGTCAGTTGCGAGAGCCTCAGACTTCCCCGCGAGAGGCTCGGGCTCGTTCGCGGGTGAGACAACGACCCCGCGCGCCAAGTCAACCGTCGTAGTCTCTGCCACTCGACGGAGTGCCACACCGCCGCGGGACCAGCCGCGGCCACGGCCGGAGCCGGTGCCGGGCCGGCGACCTACCGCCGTCAGCACGAGCCGGTCGTTCTTCTGCGAGCTGACGAGGCTGTCGGAGAGCTCGAGCAGCGTGATCTGACCGTCGGCGCTGCCGGCCGCCAGGATCGAGCCGGCCTCCTGCACCCGCAGCGTCTCCAGCTGACTGTCGCCCACCTGGGGCCATGTCATGTAAGGTCAGGTCATGTCAAAGCACTGCACCCGCGACGTCTCCAGCTGTCACCAGCCTCCTGGGATGGTATCACGTCAGGTCAGGATATCGCACAAAGGAACACTGTTCTTTTCTGTGAAAGGACTTGCATGGCTAACCACACGTCGTATTCTCACGTTTGTGGGGGACCGCAGATATCGCGCCCTAGTCTTCAGTCTTCATCACCATCTCATTTGCGCTAAAGATGGAACTAGCGGATCCCACCTACCTGTACGGTGAGTACGGGCAGCCGCTGCTGGTACAGAATGTCCCATACGTCCACGGTGCCGTCGGCCTTGGTGGTGAAGAAGACCGAAGGTCGGCTGGGGCTCCAGGCCCCGTTTGTCAGGCGCACCTCGCCGTTACTGGGGACGGGCTCCGCCTAGTCAGAGCCGCCGCCAATCAGAGTGTAGCACGGCTGGAACTCAGCCAATCAGGGTGAGGCATGGGTGGCCAACGGCCAATTGGCGCAGGCTGTGGTTACCAGCGATTGGCAGGCAGTCGATCTGTTCGGTTAATGAATCGTTAGCCAGAGCTGATCACGGCCCACAGCCAATGAAAAAGTCGGGGGACAAAAACAGCCAATCCGATATCGCGAAACTTAAAGACTACCAATCAAACAGCCAGGACTTATAACGAGCTAATCAACGCGAAGCATGGCGTTCATGATCACGTTCATGCGAACGTTTATGTTTATGTTCATGTTCATGTTAATACTCATGGAAAAATGTTTTTGTGGTGTTAAGATCCCGACCCTAATCTGCCGACCCATGCCCGACGGGCCGCCGACTGTGCAGCCACTCTGAACGCACTCCCCGAATACACCTGGGAGTGTTTGTGCCCACAACAATTTGGCAGGCTTTAACTTACCAACGTCACGCGCGTACTCAGGGCACTCAATCTGAAGTCACTCGGGAGCATGCCGGATGTGGCCCGTCTCTAGCGGCGTATGTGCGTGAGTGTGGGCGGGGGGGGGGGGGGGCTTACTCGGTCCAGAAAATGGCGCTCTCGCGACACTCCTCCGACCAGATCTTGGCGCACCAGTCGCCGATGGTGAGGAAGTTCTTCAGGAAGGCCGGGTTCCGCTGGACCTGAGCAGCGGATAGAACACAGACGTCGCTGATCCCTGTTTACTGGACACTGGCCACAGCCAGGAGCGTCAGGCGCCAGTTGGTAATGAGCAGCCGTCATGAGTTGTGTTACAGCCAAGTTCGGCGAGTTTACGTGGAGAACGAAGTGCTCACACATCGCATGACGATGTCTGGATGGCCAGGCACAAAGTGATGCGAGAACAGATGAACAGCAGAAGTCTTGGTTTGTAGTTCCTGTACCTCTAATCGTCTGTATGTTACCACGTGACCGTATTCCGACTTCATAATAACGCCTCCTGTTCGTCACCCCCAGCATCCACCGTTTCTACAGCATAATAGTCCCTCCCCCCTCCCCCCGCTAAACAGCCGAACATTTCGCCAGTCCTCTGAACGTCTGGCACTGGCTTCCCCACCTCGCACGTCAACACCGACTGCCGGCCGACCCTCTCTCAACCGCCCAGCCCCACCCACAGACCCACGCCAGCCCCATCCACAGACCCACGCGGCCTGCAGGTCTGTGGCCTAAGGCCCGTCCGAGGGGAGACCGTCTCCCATTCCCCTCGCCCCGTCACCACCGCCCGGCGCGGCGCCCACCTGCTTGACGGCACCCAGGTGGGCCGAGTAGATGGCGGCGATCTTCTCCGTCTGCGTCTTGCCCTTGCGGTTGCACTGGATGACGCAGCCCTGCTCGGTGCCGATCATGAACTTGGTCGGGATGGTGGTCTCGTACTCGAGCACGGTGGCGCCCTGCGCCAGCCGCAGCGACGGCTCCTGCGTCTTGTTCACGTCAATGATCAGCGTCTCCGTCGGCTCTGAGAGCTTTCGTGTGTCCCACCACAGCACCTGAGGTCGGCGGCAGGCCACGTCAGACGACCTGAGGTCAGCTGAGGTCGAGAGATCTGAGGTCAGGGTCAGGTCCCATCCACCAACGCCCACCGTGGTGAGGCGACAAAGACGGCCGCCCCACAAAACCAGCCGTATATCAGCGCGCTTCTATGTTTACACAGCATTAACGTGTGAAGGTAAGCGTCGGCGGTCGCCGAGCACTTTCTGTGCCTTTCATCGCGAGCAATAATGAATACGATTGCTGGCGTCACGTCACTGACCACCGTCCCTGTCATCACTACGGGGTAAGTGTATGCTACCACGAGTCCATCTTGCGACCGCCGGCACCTGCACGTCCTTCAGTTCACCACCGCACCCGATGCCGAACCCAGACCGCCCGCGCCAGAAGCCGTTGTTTCAGACCACCTGGTTACGTCCCCATCCGGCCGACACCCTCCCCTCCCTGATCGTGCTCACCATGCCGTCGGTGGAGGCGGTGAAGAGCTCGGTGCCGGACTTGGAGTTCACCCAGACGGTGCTGTAGACGGGGTCGCGGTGGCTGGCCTCCAGTGTGCTCATCTCCACCGGCTGCGGGCCGCGCCGCCGGTCGAACCAGCACACCCGGCCGCGGTACGTGCCGCCGGCCAGCACGAACGACTCCTTCGGGTTGAACTCGACCGAGACCAGGCAGTCCGGCGGCGCCATGGTGTAGTCGGGCCGGCTCGGGTTCTCTGTCGGCGGCGACGGGCGTGGGGGGAGGGGCGTCAGGACAAGGGGAGGTCACGTGTGACGGCGCAGCCGCAGGGATGGGCGGCGTGTCCTCATGACCTTGAACCGTGACATCATACCTCGGCGGCAGTGCGTGCAGCGCAACTTCTCTTTACGCCTGACGCGGCGTTGCATGGGACGGGTGTAACCAACACACCTGCCTTCCTGCCGTCATTCGCCGGGCGGTACCACTCCTGATAACATGGACCGGCGTTTTTGGCCGGGAGCCTCGCACAAATTGCTAAACATACCATTCAAAGTAAGTTGCAACAAACACGATAACTCTGCAGGACGAAGGACCCATCGACCGTCTTGCCTCCGGTCCCCTGTGGCGAACTGCAGACCGAGTCAGTCATGGCACCGGCTACGCAGACCGCTCCCCTCCCCCCCCCCCCCCCCTTCTACGGACGCCAAGCGGCAGCTGCTCACCCACGTCCCAGACGAATGACTGGGTGGGCAGGTCTTGGGCGCTGCTCTGGAAACGCAGGCTGGTGTAGGCGGCGGCCAGATGAGAGGCGTCCGGACTCCAGCTGAGACTGGACACCTGACACAGACACACGGCGAGTTATACGGGGTACATACGGTGAGAGGCGTCCGGACTCCAGCTGAGACTGGACACCTGGCACAGACACACGGCGAGTTATAAGGGGGCACATACAGTCAGAGGCGTCCAGACACCAACTGGGGCAAGAGACCAAAACGACAAACACAATGGGATCTGTGTGGAGATAACAATTCTTCGAAATCCCAATGGCAGCACTAAGAGCGACGCTCTAGCGAGCGGGAGCCATCCAACAAATCTTTGTGGTGGTGGCAGCACTCAGTGCTGACTCGTTGACTTCTTTAACAACTCCTGAGACTGACACGAATATTTTCAAACCTCGTTCTTGTAAACGTCATTGGCAGGCCGAACCCAGTTAAGCAGCAAAAACGCGGGACGAGCGAATACATGTATGGCCATCAGTAGTGGGGGACCTTACCGCCCTGTGGACGGGACAGGGGTCGCGGAAGACGTTGATGGTCTTGGCGCTGGTGGTGTCGTCCCCGGGGGCGTCACCTCCTTCGCCACCGAAGTACTCCTCGTAGATGTCCAGCGTGTTGTTCTGCTTGATGCAGTGCTCCATCATCTGCCCGCCAAGGTCACGCGGGTGAGGTCACGTGGTCAGGCCTCAGGGCAGGTTAAGACCATGTGATCAGGTCACCGAGTCAGGGTAGGGCGACAACGTGCCAGACAACAGCACCAGCGTGGTGATGTGTCAGGCGTAGCGATGTGTCAGACATAGCGATGTGTCAGGTAAAGCGATGTGTCAGGCGTAGTGATGTGTCGGGCATAGCAATGTGTCATACGTAGCGATGTGTCAGGCATAGCGATGTGTCAGGCGTAGCGATGTGTCAAATCAACGGATTACAGAACGGTATCGGGTCACGGATCGCCGGGGGTCACCGTAAATCGGGTCAGACCCCGCGGGACGAAGCCAGGCTAGCTTGTACCGGCGCGTCTCTTTCTTGCGCTGCTATCGTCAAAAAGACCACAACGGCAGCGGCTACACGCGTCACAACCAACAGCAGGAGAGACAACAGCGGCGCGTCACTGGGTCGGTGACGCGCCACGTGATGGAAGATCGGACTCTGACTTTGACCAAAATATTTGAAGATATGGGGAAACAGTCGGCTCCCTCCTTAGATGCGTCGCACATTCTGAACTCGCGGCGAGGACGTAAACCGCATGATATTTGGCCAACGAGCCTCGTGCGCTACAGATGTTGCGACTATGATGGCACATGGATGCTTGACATAATGGTAAAATCATCATGCATCATCATGTATCATCATGGATGCATGGCATAAGATGGCATATGGATACTTCACGCGTACATTGCGCACAACACAAATCGAGCGCATAGCGGCGTGGCTCGTAACTTCCCCATTTTATGGTCATTACCCCCTAGCGCCACAACACAAATTTATGGCCACAGACCGTCTCACTGACTCTGATTGTCAAGAGAGGGTACAAGACGAAGGGCAACATCGCAGGATGCAATCATTCAACAGTTTAGCATCTTGACGCCTGCGGCGAAGTCCTGGTGTACCGCAACAACCCTTGCTGAGGATGAGCCTGCTTTGCTGTTAATGATGATTATAAAACAATAACTAGAGTAGCAATAATGCCACTAACGATGACTGATAAAAACAAATAAAATAAATTCTTTATTTTCCATGAAGCTGCCATTGGCACAGCTTAGCTCACCAATGCTTACACCAGTTCAAGGAATGAGACCAGTTGAACATTCTGCCAACGCGGGATTCGAACCCAGGTCCTCTACAAACTCCGACATACCGTCATCGGCGACACCGGCACTCCCCTGGCATCAGGGATTCGTCGAGCTTTTATGAAGGGAACGCGACGTACGTCATCGCGAACCCTTTTATGGAACGCCATCTACTAACAGAGGTTACTAACAGAGGTTACAGAGGTTAGCGATCAGGAGCCATGGTGCAAACGGGGTTCGAACCCGGACCTCCCACGTCGGAACCGAGGGCGCCTACCACTCGGCGATCGCGTCGCCGACACTCACCGAGCCGAGCTGTAGCACGGAGGACATGTACACGTCGTCCTTCTCCACCTTCTTCTTAAAGCGGGTCGTTTGCTCCACGTCCTGGGGGTTGATGTCCTTGGGCCAGCCACCCTCAGTGTGATCGACGCCCGTTGTGGCGTACTCGGCGCGGTCCGTGCTCACCTGACATCAGGTCACAACAGGGGGGAAGGGGGGGGGGTCAAATGAAACCGGCTGGGAGCCTGCGCGAGGAAGATAGAGGTCAGTTAAAAACAAAAATGGAAGCATGCAAAGTCCTTGCAAGGCTGCATCCGGTGCCGTCTTCATCTTGAAGCATACTGTTTGGGGCATAAGAGCCGTCACCGCCCACAGCCCGAACGAAAGACAGAAGATTGCCGAGCCCTTTTCACCTCATTAAACCAGTGCTCCAACAGGACTATCATCGGTGTCAGAGCCCGGTGGCAGTGGCCGTTACTGAAGGCGAAAAGGACGTCATTGCATTGCTAAACTTATTAAATATCGAAGGGATATAATTGCGTTACAGACCACCTGATTTGCACTTGTATTTTTCCCCTTTATTTGGTTGCCGTGCACCGGTTAACACTCTACCAGTGACCGCCCCGTTACTCGGTTCCGGTGCGCCCCGAGGCATAGCTATCCATTGACTGGGACTTTCCCAGCTCATCTCAACCATCGTACTGCAAACACACCGTGTTGTGCGAATTGTGCGCTTCAGCGTCTGAATTCCACGCGGGCATCGTCTTACTTCGCGCCCTTGTGAAAACGCAGGAGACATGACAACCATGACATGAGCCACCAAGAGACGTGACATGACATGACAACAACCGCTGAACACCTCGCCAACCCCAGTCGAAAACCAGATCACACGTTGCATCAAACAATGTGTCAACTCTAGCCGGAGCACGTGCTCTGCCTCGCACATCCGACAGCCTCGCTCCCGCCGGGCTCGTGGCGGATTCTCGGGCCGGTGGGCCGAAGAGACGCGGCAGCCGTTGACTGACCTCATGCTCCGACATCTCGCAGCCGACCTGCGTGCCGCGGTGCACCGGGTTCACGTGCAGGAACTTGGCGGCCAGCTCTGCGTTCGGCGCGATGTCGCACGTGATGGCGGCTTTTGCCGGCACGCGTCAGGGGTCAGTGTTACGGGTGATGACACTAGGCGGGCACGGTTCGGAGGTTAGTGTTATTGGTGATGGCGTGATGCGGGCACGGGTCAGAGGCCAGTGTTACGGGTGATGACGCGAGGTGGGCATGGGTAAGAGGTCAGGGTCACAGGTATGACGCGGGGCGGGCACGAGCTGGATGCTAACGGCGCGCTGCCGCATCCCAGAGGTCAGACTAAGCACGGTATTCAACCGGAACTGATTGTGATGACAAATGCGAGACGAGCAGCCAAACGCCCGTCCAGCACACCGGTTCACGGCACATGGTGGGGCAGGGACGCAATCCGGGCCAGAGGACGGATAAGCAGCGCGCTTAGGTAGGTGCGTGAGGAATCGAAATGTTCGCGAGTGGTTAACAACTTAAACAATAGAACACTGTAGAAAATACAACTTCAATTATGCACTGTGCATCTAGAAAGGCAGTTTATTGAGCGCCGGATGTTGTCATCAAAGTAGCTGATGCTGTGTCATTGCCTTGGAACACGACATTCATCAGGTGAGTTCGAACTCCACCCAAGGTGGTGCTTTTCCCGATTGGCAATGGAGAACCCTTAACAAGGGGCGCGCCTATCAGCGTCATGACGCTTGAAACTTGTAGTTCCCGTCGAGCATGTGTAGTTCCCACCACTTCGTAGATTGGTTTAGTGGCCAAGAATAAGCTGTGCTTAGCGACTACACTGACACCAACTTCACCTGAACCAACCATCAGGTGAACAAATGTGCATAACAGAAAGAGCTATTGCAAGGGATGCTACAAGGTGGGCGTGATGCCTCCAGACTTATCAAGCGCTCGCATATAGCACGCACTGCGGCCATACTCACAACTACTTGCATTCACCAGCGCGTTGTCAATGTGCTTATGTGCTATTCGCCGCATGCTACGCTCGGTATTCTCATGTACGTGTGCGGCAAATGCTACCGGTTCACTTCACACCTGGCTCGCTGTTGAAGAAACATTGTCGCCCAAATTCCGAGCGCTTCTTGATGTAAACGTATTGGAAATCCATCGTGAATCTGGAAACAAAACGATGCGGCATGTTAAAACATAAGATTTGAGGAGATCTGCCCCTGACGTACTTAAGCTAGCAGTCGAATCTAATCGCGACAGTGGCAAAACCTGACGGACGGAACCGTGTCGATCATAGCCGTACACACCGATGGTGCAGCAATGTCGGCACGATTCGGAAACATCGCGACGAATACGAAATGCGCGAGCGAATTAGCACAAACGACCGCAGAATGGGTTTTAAGCCGTTTCCTATTCCATTTCGCGCATTCCAGCTTCTTTTGTCATTATACGTGGCCGGTCCTTGTTAAAACTGTTTGTCGTTTCCAAAGCCTCGGACATGCATGCCGTGTTACCAATTGACTGCGCATGTAATATATTTTCTGCACGAGTCCACGTACATGCACCGCAACAAAATACTCACTGTGTCAAAGCAGGCAAATTCAATTTCAGTCGTCGTAGGCGCACAGATCAAACCGCACCAAACCCGAAAACCGCCGAGACATTTCGATTTCAATTCCTTACGCACCCTGGTTCGGCTCATCTCCGTTGCTATAGTAACCGGATTGCCGCTGTGGTGTGCTACTGTATGCATTTCAGCTTTACTATACTTTGCCTTGATAAAGGAGCTTTTCGCGGTAAAATACAAATAACTTTCTTTAATATTCACGAAAAATCATTAAAGTATTCATTTCAGGTGAATCACAAGCGTACTCTACACAAAACTACCGATCAGATCACCGTAAAAAGAATGCGTCTAGTAGTACTCTAGTATGATAGTTTGGAGGCACCATGAACTAGTAGCATAGAAGTTTGGGTATTCTGGCGCAGATAATACGTGCCAAATGTGGTTGATTTTGACGAAGTGCACGTGCGGCAGATTGCATCTGTGTTCGTACGGCAAGACCAGTCAAGACCAAGGCGATAGGTCAAGGCCTCCGGGAGAGAATCGCGTTGTTAACGGTGTGGTTAGGAAAATAGTCAGTTCAGGAACGCAAGGTGTGTATTGTACGTGCGATATATGTCTATTGGTAGCATGGATATGTTGTAAATTGCTCGCTGTAGTGTTACACCAACACAAGTTGAGCTTTCTATGTGTATCTTGTGACTGTTATTTGAAGTTTTTTGACATGATGTGTTTGGAGAACCAAGACTGGCATGAGCACAGGCCAGTACAAAGTATTGATGGGAAACTATTTTGAGAAAAGCAATGCACAGCTCAGGGCCAGCTGAAAAAGCATGTTCAGTGCATCAAAACTCTATGGCAATCTTTTGTAGGTATGGAGACACTAGCTGATGTTTTTTTATATTTGCCACCAGACTTGAGATGATGAAGAAAGACCTCCACACTCAGTAGGTATAGGCCAGGCTGCATAATGCATATGTCACATGAATTGTGTCAGGTGTGGCAGCAACCATTGCTGTCACAATTTCAGCTAAATTAAATAGCTCAGAAGGGTGTTGGTAGTGTGGTGGTTAACGCGTCTACTAACCACTGCACATCTGGGAAACCAGAGGCGCGGGATTCAATTCCCTGCAGTGCCTGCCCTTCCTGCCAGGTTGAGAGGCAGGTGATGCCATATAGCATCAGCAGCTGAGTGTGTCATAAAATGCCAATGATGCACACACACACACACTCAAAGAGCTCAGAGCTTGGTGCACATGCTACATTAATTCCAGGATAGAGGTGGACAATATTTAAATTTTGCTTCTAAAGAAGTATCCAAATTTGATCCCAAAGCATTTTCTGATGCAGTCTGACTGGAGTTTGACACACAAGCCTTAGGTCCAGTGCATTAATGTTGTGAAGGCATTCAGTGCAGTATACATATTTTGTTTACAGAGCATGGGTGCAAAAAATGTATGCATATCTCTTCTGAGCTCAGATTGCATCAATCAGTATGTCATGGTGTCTTTCTGCAAGCATTTCACTATCAGTACCATCACATTCCCAGAATAGACAACTTCTGAACCTTGGTGCATGTGGAGAGGCTGGATGCACATCTCTCTGCACTTGAGACTTGCCCTGCACTAAAGAAAGTGTAAAAATGGTACACATTGTACGTGACATCTGTTAATGTGATAAATGATGATCTTGTTCATTGCCTTTTGTTCTGATATGCTCTCACCCAGTTGCATGTATAAAAAAACTGAATGTCTGCCATAACAAATTGGCCACTAACATCCCAGCTTGTTTTATATTCAATAGAAATACCAATATGTTTAGAACTTGTAGTGCCATTGTCATGAAATATTTCAGTTTTTGGCATGTTTTGTTGGATCTGCATTTAAATTATAAAGAGCATTTGCATATTAAACCCAGAGAACATACAAGATAAGTGTGTGCGCTGATGGGCAATGTCATAACATTTCAAATGTCCCCAGGTCAGTAAAAGATCCTGCTTTTCTGTTGCCAAAGCCATTAAGATGTCATCTGATGATGAGCCAGCCCCTGATGGCTCAGAAAAGATTGAAGCCTACCAAGACAAGCTGGCATTTGCTGATTTGGTAAGCTGAATTACATGGCATTTAAGTATTATTTTGGCACTTTGCCATTCCACTACAAATGTTTGTAAATGGATGGAACCATGCTAAAATGTTAAGTAGAGTTTTTAATCAGATGTCTGGTATACTATGTCTTGTGCTATGTGCTAGTGGCCAGGTGTAGGCACATTGGAGTCATGTAGATGTTTGTGTAGTCAGCATTGTCTTCAGGTATCATGTCCCATCTGGAGCTTTGGCATGCCTTGCTGACTAGCTGATGCATCCTGCAGGGCATAACTGAGGTGCTTTGCACAGCCACAGAGAGGCTCAAGTGGAGCAAGCCAACTCAGATCCAGTGTGAAGCTGTTCCTGTTGCTCTGCAAGGTAATGACACATGATGCCAATTGCATGTGTACTCTCCTTACTTGTTTTTTTTAAATTATGGTACTCCTTTTTTAAAGATGTGTCATCACTTTTTTCTCCAAGTTTGCCTTATTCAAATCCTCTCGCTTTCCATGAGTTTGAGATCTATGGCATCCTCACCAGGCTGTGCCTTGTGAATGTCCAGAGTTCAGGCCAAATATCACATCAACTAGGTCTGTGATAGCTGCCTATTAGTTTGGAAGAGTGTGTCAATCAGGTTTCAAATGTACAAGGCTTCAAAGGATGTGAGTAGTCCTGACAGCCTGTCTTCTAAAGCCACCATCTGCTTTAGCTTATTGAAGTATTGCGTTCCTCCATACATGTCCTGCTGTGGCCACTGCTATCCCAACATACCATGCACCACAGTCGCGACAAAAACATGTGCCTGCGCTGCACTACTCAAACCAAAGATACGCGCACCCTTCCACCATTGTGCCATGCTTCCGAGTCACTCAGCCCCCATTGTCCCCTGACGTCCCTGCATCAAACCCTGTCTGCGTGTCCCCACAGGCAAGGATGTGGTGGGCTTGGCCGAGACGGGCTCGGGCAAGACGGGCGCCTTCGCGCTGCCGATCTTGCAGCGGCTGCTGGAGGCGCCGCAGCGATTGTTCGCGCTCGTGCTGACGCCCACCAGGGAGCTGGCGTACCAGATCTCTGAGCAGTTTGAGGCGCTGGGTGAGTGCTGGACCATGGCTGAGGTGGCGGAGAGGAAGGCTGACTAGGAAGTAGAGTATTTGAAAGCAGTATGGGCTTTAGAGAGCCTAAAAACTAGTTGTTGTTGGTGAAGTTGATTAACGCTGAGGGACGGCAAAATTTTAGTTCAAAGTTGTAGTGCAACATGTTAAAAATTTCAAGATAGATTAGCTGGTCTTGCAGGCATGCTCTTGTTCAGCCAGGTTATGATTTCAGAGAACTCCCTTTGCGTTTATCGCTGCACGGTGGCCAGTGGCGCCGTCCACGCCGCGTCTGTCTGTGACGCCGCCACCACTGCGCTGCTCCTCCTACCGCAGGCGCTTCGATCGGCGTCAAGTGCTGCGTCATCGTGGGCGGCATGGACATGATGGCGCAGAGCCTGATGCTGGCCAAGAAGCCGCACGTCGTCATCGCCACGCCCGGTCGACTGGTGGACCATCTGGAGAACACCAAGGGCTTCTCGCTGAGGTCGCTCAAGTGTCTCGTGAGTCACGTGAATCGCCGGAGAACACTGAGCATCTCCCACACTGGCAACTGCGGGGTCGGGCCGCGTCATGTGTTGTTATCATGCAGTGTTATGCTGTGGCAACTTTGGGATCGGGCCATGTTATGCGTTGCCATCACGCCACGCCAAGCTGTGGCATCTGTGGGGTCGGGCCACGTCGTGTGCTGTCACCACGCTGCATGTGTGGGGTCGGGCCACGTCGTGTGCTGTCGCCACGCTGCATGTGTGGGGTCGGGCCACGTCGTGTGCCGTCACCACGCTGCATGTGTGGGGTCGGGCCACGTCGTGTGCCGTCACCACGCTGCATGTGTGGGGTCGGGCCACGTCGTGTGCTGTCACCACGCTGCATGTGTGGGGTCGGGCCACGTCGTGTGCCGTCACCACGCTGCATGTGTGGGGTCGGGCCACGTCGTGTGCTGTCGCCACGCTGCATGTGTGGGGTCGGGCCACGTCGTGTGCTGTCACCATGGTGCGCCACGTTACGTTGTGTTATATCTCGTCAGACTGCATACTGCCATGGCCTGTCACACTTGGTAGCGACGCGACATGCCTTCCACGCCACATGCCTTCGGTCTCGGTGCGCCATTTATGCCGCGCGGGCCCGCCTCACACTCCACGGTGTGGCTTCCCCTCGCGTGACGCCGCATCACATGGTGCCCGTCGTGTGACGTCATGTGTGACGTCACGTCGCGTCTGACGTCAGGTGATGGACGAAGCGGACAGGATCCTCAACATGGACTTCGGCGTGGAAGTGGATAAGATCGTGAAGGCAATCCCTCGCGAGCGGCAGACCTTCCTCTTCTCCGCCACCATGACCAAGAAGGTGTGCTCCTATTTGCAGGGATTCTGTAACAATAGCAATCATGCACGAAAGCGGCGGATGTCGCGGGCTGGCAGCGACGCTGCCGGCGGCCATTTTGCGATGTGTTTTCCTTTGTTTATTTCATTAAACAAAGTAAATATAAATGTTGATCCCTGTTCAGTTGGGCGATCGCCGCCATTTGCCCCTCAGCAATGCGCAGTTGGAAATGACGCCGTAATGTACCAGCATGACTGATGTTGCGTTGCCGCCCATGTCATCAAAACATACGAAGTAGGAAAGTTTAATGATGTGCGTGCAGTAACATACTTTAACAGTTTGTTCGTCGGCACCACGCGGTCCGGTCTTGACTGGTGGGTTGGGGGTGGAGCAGCGAGTTGTATCTTCCAGACCTCAGCGAGCGGGTCTGGATCAGTTGCCCCCAACAATGTGGTATTCATATTTTAGGATAGCTGCCGAGTCTGCTCCTGTTGTAGTCCGCCGCGACCGCTGTCGTCGTGTCCGCTGAAACGTGTCGTGCCCGGGATTCGAACCGGGCCCCGTGTGTGACGAGCGCGCTGCCCTGCCGGCGGTGTCGCTGACGCCGCCTCGGCGGTGCCGGCAGGTCAAGAAGCTGCAACGCGCGGCCCTGCGCGACGCCGTTAAGGTCGAGGTCTCCAGCAAGTACCAGACGGTGGACAAGCTCCAGCAGTACTATCTCTTCATCCCAGCCAAGTACAAGGTGGGGGGCCTGCCTTCTGTACCACGCAGCCCTGTTTGGTCTGTTGCCGTGTCGCTGGGCCTCGCTGGGTTTCGAAAGGTTGTGAAGGGCCGTGAGCTCATATTTTGCGATATTCCTTCAGATATTCCTTCATTTTGCCTTATGTCATACGGGTTTGGTAATGTTTAGACATTTTTCCTTTCGATCTCGTAGTTATATCCAGTTGTCATGTTGATTAGATTGATAAGTTTTTTGCAAGCGATGACGGTGCTGTGCAGGTGCGGGTGCGTGCTCCTTGTGCAGGGCTGTGTGACCGTATAACCTTAAAATGCTGCACAGCCATGCACAGCATGCTCAATTGCACCCATGAATTTGCATAAGTGCTTGATGTCGTGCTCAATTTCTTTAAAGCTCTTACAAGCCGTGTCCTTTCTTATGGACCGTGACAGTCGACCACTAATCTGCCCTCGGCCCTCGTCATGAACTGCCGGCGTTGACCTCTGGCGTGACCTCTAACCATGACCTTGGCTGTGCCGCAGGACGTGTACCTGGTGCACATCCTGAACGAGCTGGCCGGCAACTCGTTCATGGTGTTTTGCGGCACGTGCAACAACACGTTGCGTCTCTCGCTCCTGCTGAACGCGCTCGGCCTGCCGGTACGTGCCCTCCGTGACCTGACCTGACCTGGTGGCTTCCACTAGCAGCAGGCATTCCATGGCCAAGACTTCTGTTGGCGTGAACGGGGCCGTCGCCTTGCAATGGCGTCTTAACTTTGCGTGACTCGCCGGTTCCGTGTTGATTTGGTTTGTTCCCTGTGATTTCATCATGTAAGCAAATTCATGGGTACTGGAACCAAATATGTATGCTGCCTTGGCGTTGACAAAGGCTGGAATGCGGGCGATTTTTTATGGTTTTCCCCTAACAGTGCATGACTGAATGTCACAAAGGTGCATTTGAAATTGATGGCATAACACTTATGATATTATGATATGCGGTGATATGATGATAATATTTAATTATAGAATGATATTAACAGTGCTATAATGAAGTTAGGAATGATAAATCAATGATGGCAATGGCCATTCGTGGTAAACGGAGCCTTTGGCCAGTTTTCTCTGCACTACCTCTCCGCGTGGCGTCAGAGCCCCGCGCTCTCACCAGCTAGCACTTGCAGCCCCTTTACCTTGGCGAGTGTGACGAGATCCCGTCACGAGCTGCGGCACGGACCGGGGCGCGTGGCCTGACGCCGCCTCCGGCTCTCCAGGCGATCCCGCTGCACGGCCAGATGACCATGAACAAGCGGCTGGGCGCGCTCAACAAGTTCAAATCGAAGAACAAGAGCATCCTGCTGGCTACGGATGTGGCGAGCAGGTGAGCCGGAGGGAGGGGGGGGGGGGGGGGCACGACCGGTCGGTGCCGGGGTGCATCCCTGGTCGGTCGGTGCCGGGCTGACCCGGACCGGGGTACACCCCCGGCCGGTCGTTGCCGGGCTGACCCTGGTCGGGATACACCTCCGGCCGGTCGGCGCCGGGCTGACCCAGGCCGGTGCACACCTCTGGCCGGTCGGTGCCGGGCTGACCCGGACCGGGGTACACCTCCGGTCGGTCGGCGCCGGGCTGACCCAGGCCGGGTTACACCTCCGGTTGGTTGACGCCGGGCTGACCCTGGCCGGGACACACTTCTGACCGGTCTGCCGGGTCGGCTGCTACGCCTGCTGGTCCCGTGCCAGGCTGCTGAGGGTGTCGTGGCGTGAAACTGGGCTGCGAGGTGCAGAGAATGCGGTGAGAGCGGGTCGAGCCGGGTGCTGGGCTGCTGGATCGGCTCACAATTACGTGTTGTGTTGCCAAACGTCCCAGATTTGAGAGACTGCTAGTCCGCACTAAAGCATTGAAACAAACTAAAGCGAATTAAAGCACGGCCTATAGTAATGGTCGGTTTAGTGAGTTTGGCCTCGGGGGTCGGCTGGTCGGGATGCAGACGGGAGTCTTGTTGCACCCCACGTGACAGGCAGGCCCCTGGGCTGGGCAAATTACAGCTCATGCAGCGCATCCTTTGGCGTTTGCCAGCACTCCAAACTACGTCACTCGCTTGTCAAGAATATGGGCTGGGCCACTAAAACTTGACACCAGAGTATGCTGGCGGAGAATAAAGTTGGATGTGATAAGATGCGGACCGGTTCCCACACGAGGTCGGGTGTCGGTGTCGCTTGCACCGCCCGTCGTCTGCAGTCAGTGTCAGCCCGGGCTGGAGTTATAACTCAGATGGGTGCTTCAGATCGGCACAGGTCCTGTGGGGACTTGCGAGTCTGTTCACCGGAACCTCAGTGTGCTTCGGCCTGTGCGCTGTAACGGAATGAGCCGATAGCTAAACGCGTGACTAGTTTGGCTGTCAGTTTTTGGTCAGCATTAGGCTTGCGCGTCCCGTCCTGACATCTGTCCGTCCCGCTGATATATGTCTGTCCCGCTCGAACATCTGTCCGTCCCGCTCTGACATCTCTCCGTTCCGCTCTGACATCTGGCTGTCCCGCCCAGACATATTTCCGTCCCGCTCTGACATCTGGCCGTGCCGCTCCGCTCAGGGGGCTGGACATCGAGCACGTGGACGTGGTGGTCAACTTCGACATCCCGACGCACAGCAAGGACTACATCCACCGGGTGGGGCGGACGGCGCGCGCCGGCCGCGCTGGCCGCTCCGTCACGTTCGTCACCCAGTACGACGTGGAGCTGTACCAGCGCATCGAACACCTCATCGGTCAGTGAAAGGAGTGGGCGGGACTGGGGGTACGCGCGCTTACAGCCCGCAGAATGTGGTGGGAGTGCGATGGGGAACGGCTGCTAAAAACCATTTGCGGGTACTGTTTACAGATTACAGACTTTGAAAAGTTGCGGAAGGATGGGAATGTTCATAAGATGATATTTGTTTACAGAGGTGATTTCAGTGTGTTGTCTTTGCAAGCATGGCAGTGGTGGCTGCAGACCATGCCATGCGGAAGTACTGAATTCATTTGACTTATATCCAGATTTTCTTCACTTAGTCTGGTTGTTTGGCATGCCTCCCGTAACGTAGGGGAATGGTGTATGACATCATTGTCTTCCCATCACCGCACTTGTCTCTGATGTGTCTCCAGGACGCTCCTGCAGTGTCCATCCAACACAGTGCCTTCTGCATTTGTCCATTCACATTGCCATTGACATGCCCGCCTCCCCCTCCCCCTCCCCCTCCCCCTCCCCCCCCCTCCCCCTCCCTGCGGCGTTCATTCTGTGCCGCACGTCCATTGTTCCGCGCCCGTCACCTGTCCACCGCCGCTTCTGACGCTCTGCGAGCGGGGTGGCCGCCACTGGCCATCGCCCCGCCCCCGTCACCTGTCCACCGCCGCTTCTGACGCTCCGCGAGCGGGGTGGCCGCCACTGGCCATCGCCCCGCGCCCGTCACCTGTTCACCGCCGCTTCTGACGCTCCGCGAGCGGGGTGGCCGCCACTAACCGTCGCCCCGCCCCCGTCACCTGTCCACCGCCGCTTCTGACCCTCCGCGAGCGGGGTGGCCGCCACTAACCGTCGCCCCGCGGCCCCGTAGGCAAAAAGCTGCCGCAGTACGCGGCGGCCGAGGACGAGGTCATGATGCTCCAGGAGCGGGTCATGGAGGCTGACCGGCTCGCCAAACAGGTCAGCACCGACGCACCGACCCACGGCCGACCTGACGCGCCGCCTCACGGCCGACCGGACGCGCCGCCGGTTTGACCCCGGGACACGCTCTTCACCCGGACGCTGCTGTCGCTCGGCTTTCTCCACATCGGATGGCGGGAGTTGGGGAGTGGCCTTAGCGCTGTACCGGCTCGTGTTTGCGACCGTGCTCATATTGTCCGGTATACACTACGTCTCCGTATTCGTAAACCGCGGCCCCGTCGCTTTCGGGAATGCCCGTTTGCGTCCGTCGGCGACGGTTGTCGAGGTGATTACTCCAAAGAAGAGACCAAATGAAACAAAAGTAATGTCTTTATTTCACGCTGGCGGTTGGAAATCGGTCGGTGGTCGTTGGCTTCTGTAGACGGGCTTCTGCGCAGTTGCGACCGAGCGTTGTTCTCACATTTAGATGCCAACAGGTGAGCCCCAGTGGCGGTTTCTCGCCGTCCTATCCTCGCCGTCACAGAGCGGGGATCGCTGACCCTGACCGGTGACCTCCGGCCGTGACCCGACAGGAGCTGAGGTCGCTGGGCGACAAGGAGACGGGCCGCAAGCGGAAACGGCGGCCGGACGAGGAGGACGACGGCGGTGACGACGGCGAGACCGGCGTCCGGCGCCGGCTGCAGGGCAACAAGAAGCGGGGAGGCGGTCGCCGGGGCCGCCGGTGACCGCGCCGGCGTGGGCAGGGCAGGGGAGGTCTGCGGCTGGAGGCGTGCGCAGGAGGCCGGGGAGCAGGAGCGCACGGGAAAGGTGTTGTGTGAAGTGCTGCGGTGGACAGGAACGTGGACTGCCGGTGAGCAGAGGTGCACACGGAAGACGTCGAGACCATGAAAGGGGACCGGCAGCAGGAATGCCTCGTTGGACTTCACTGGTAGGCAGGAGGCGACGAGGGTCGTGAAGAGGTCTCGCAGCCCAGAACTGCAGGTGGATGGATGGGGACCAGGGCGGGCTTGCTGAAACCGGATCCAGACCCTGCGCTAGCGGGCGTGGTTAAATGCGTTCGGTGTGGCAGCCTCCTCCAGCCCGCCGCGGCTCGGCAGACCGCTGGCCGACGCCGCTGGCCGACGGTGCTGGTCGACGCCGCTGGCTGGCGCTGCTGGCTAACGCGCTGGCCCACCCACCCTCTGGCGGGCTGATAATGGCGCTCGTCACCGCTGGTGCGCTGCGCCATCAGCCGGTGGCGCCACCTAAGTGCTACAGTGCGCCGAACGTTGACACGGGGCTGCAGAACCCACGCGAGGTGCAGCGTTTGTGGTGCAGGTGTGTCGTGGGTTCGGCTCTGGCTAAATGGCCTGCGCCGTCTGTTGGCCGCCAGGAAGGACCGATGATGGAGTGTGGTCCGCTAAAGGGTGGTGCGGTCCGTCAGGGACAGCCGTGGTCCGTCAAGGACCATTGTCTCGGGACGAAGTGTCGGCTCCGTGCCCGCGGGGTTTACGAGAACGCATGCTGAAGGGATGGTGGACGCCGCCAAGCATGTTGGCGCTCCGCCTCTACCAATACAACACGCGACGTAGACGTGTCTCATGTCTTATCGCGGGCCTCAAAACGGAGGTGGCCTGGTGATCAGGGCACGCGGGTCGTCTGGCTGCGCACCACTGCCAAGCAAACCCGCCGCCAGAAAGCTGGCTGGTTCTGTGCCAGTTGGCAGGGCCTTACGATCTTTGCCAGATCGCTCAATGTCTCCCGTCTCGTGCTTCCGGACGGGGAGTAGTTAGCCACGTCATGCACATAGACATCGGACATAGCACCACAGGGTGTCTCGCTGGTCTGTATCCCCTACACATGCATATTGCGGGTCCACGGATATACACACACATATATATATATATATATATATATAGGCTTGAAGACGCCGGAAATGTGAGGCTGGCTGTTAGTTTTGTGGCCGGCTGTGGAGGTTTGCTGGTACAGCTGCCCCCCCCCCCCCCTCCCCGGGGTGGTAACTCGGGGCAGGTTTGTTGCCAGCACGGTATTCTGAGAGAGCTGCGGGCGAATGCATGGGTACTCTCCGTGAAATTTTAATATTACCCTTACGGCAGTGCGGGGAATGGATCGGCTTGGAAGAGTATTTTGCCCCCGTCCCACGCATGCCACGGAAGAGCTGCGTCTTCGGCTGCGAGCAGCTCGCGGCTGAGGGCACAGCGTTCTTAAGGCTCGGAGACAGTGCTAGATGAGGGTGGTGGTAATCAGAACGGCCTCTCGAGGGTCTTGATTATGGCCAGCTGCACCCTAATGATATAAACCAATCATCTAATCTTGATCATGATAAGGCGATTGGCTTGTGGTGCAGCAATCCATCTGAGGGTTCCGACTTCCGACTACTGCTCGGGTATTTGGGGTCCAAGTCCCCAACGTTGAACCAATAGCGTTTTCGCAGCCGCTGAGGGCCACACAAGAGCCAGGTAGATGTGGAGGCAGTCTCCTTCGAATAGTGACGTTCCTGGACCGGAGTAACTTATGCCTTATCCATCTGGTTACCCGCAGATCATACCCGCTGTGTATTTTTTGTTTGTCTCTGGCAAAACCTGCATACGGCCAGGCCAGAGATGCAAGCGAGACGCTCCTGTCTGTTTTGCATGAGGCCTTTGAACCGACAGGCAACCCCGACTGCAGCAAGCAGTCCTAGAAATTCAGGGAACACCGCATCTGAATAGCTCGTGACTGAGATAAGACGCCACAACTCCTCGTGATCATATTACCCCGACAAACGACTCACCAAAGGGGACACCAAAAACGACTCTCCGCCTGAGCTGGGCGACGGTGCCTGTGCATAGCGTGCGAGCGGCCGAGGAAATGTGCTGCCATTAGGCGCGCTGTGTTTCTTGCGACGTGCCACCGGCTTTGATTTCGGCTGATCCTAGTAAAAACCGTGGCTTTCATACCATGGTTTTGATTTGGAGGACTGTACTGTGCAGTCGTATCCCCAGGCTACTGATTACAAATCGTTTTACCTTGTTGGCCGCTCATGAATGTCACAAATATGTATGCGGCCCTAACTCATCCTGCCGCATTTCATAGATACGGTTTCTTTTTGGCACTGCTGCAGCCGGTAATGCCGCCGCTGGTGTCGCCCCCAAATCCATCACGTCGGCGGCCTGGTTTTTGCGGAGCCGCGCCGCATCCCCGCGTGACTCGCTCGTGCGAATTCGCAGGAAACAAGCCGCTCTTCTTTTCGGGTGAACCGGTCCGCCGATAGGCATCGCGTGTGATCGTTCTTCATCGGAAGCGGCCGACGGCTGTCGATTGGGGGAAAACTGCAGCGCTCAGCCCGAGGGTCGCGTTCACTTTCCCTTCCGCGGTGTCCTGCTGTTGTCATTGATGAACTGCCGCTGCGTCCGCCTCGTGCACGAAGGGCTCGGGGCTGGGCTTTTGGTGTGCTGCGGCGCTCGGGACAGAGTGCAACGAACGGAGCTAAGTGCAGTGCAAGCACGAGTACGACCGCCGGGGTTCGTCACGTTAGCGCATCCAGGAATCGAAATTTAGCCCCGATGGCCGCATTGTACTTGCCTGTCAGCTGAGGGGATTTGCCGCGTAGCGCACTCGCAGGTCACGCAGGGCTTGTGTGCGGAAGAAGCGGGATGTAAGAACCAGTCTCACGATGGCACTGAGTCCTTAGCAGGAATTCCACAGGAACTTCGACCTCACAGTGGCAAGGCCATGACAGTGGCAACGAGCTCACAGTCGCATCACTTTGCTGCGGACCAGACGTCCGTTATTGGAAGGTCAACAGCGATCTGCGAAGCAGGTGGAAGATCAATGAAAAGGGCGAGAAAATGCCCCCGTAATTGTGCCTTTGTACACTCGCTTCTTGATTAGGTTTGCAATTTCACTTTCCCTGGCACAGGTGATGTAGTTCCCTCCTTCCCTTTCCGGAGGTACCTCCAAATGGTTTGGCTTTTCACAATAAGATGCGGGAAGTATACTTTCAAAGTTGTTCGCTCATAAAGTGCAAATTTTAAGTACGTCCCATGCCATTTAGCCGAATTTTGACTTCCCTCTAAAGCATTTGCACCGCGAAAATGTAAAAACCATCGCTTCTTAGGGTTAAATGCACCCGCAATAAATCTCGTACCCACACGCTGGTGCTGGAATTTTGTAAAGCGTTACATCGGGAGCGTCATTTATTGACTGCCATTGGTGCCGGGGGCCACTGCCAGGTGCGTTTAAAGTCAAGGTTACATAGTGTCAAATTTTGAAATTGGCGTCAACTCAGGCCTCCAAAAGCACTACATTAAGAACCAAAATGACCATGATATGTGAGCGGTCATGGGAGTTCAAAGTCCGTCACCACAAATAAGATCTTAAATTTTAACTTTTTCTGAAAGACCTTCACAGATTACACATCACCTTCACTGCAGATGATCTCCGTGCAATCATTCACTGGCATGGAGCGACCTTGAATGGCCTTGCAACAGCCTTTTTAAAAGTAGCAAGTGGAATGGCTTGACTTATGTAGATACGTTTTGTTAAGCGCGCGCACACAATGCTAGGTGCAGACTGCAGACTACAATCGTGAGGTTTGACCTTGTTTGACAGGTCCTGACAGGTCACCTGTTGGGCGTGTTGTAAGTTGACCAAGGGGAATGTGGGTCACATGCGGGGTGTGGTCTGTCCTTGGAATTTATGTGTAGCACGCCGGGCGTGGCACCGGTGGGGGCGTCGTACCCCGCCACACCTTCAAAGGTGACGAAATATCAAGGGCTGGGAGGGTTAGATATTCCCCGGCACGGGGCGTGGGCGTGCCACTGCAATTCGATGAACGAAAGGATTCTGGCCTTGCATTTTACGGATGCCTCTTTTGCTTTCCACGAATGCCCCATGGTCATGTCTCTGTCGGCGGAATTGGCTGCGTAACGATTGCTAGGCGCTGGGGAGTATAGGTGCCCTGGCCTCGGGAATGAGTGAGCGTTGGTCTCGTGATCATATTCGAGTCCAGGCCATGTGGATTATTTTGTCTAGCTTGTGCACAAAGCCGATCCGCAACTTCTGCCACGGAGGGAGGTTGACATTTCGGCAGGTGCGGCAGGGTGTGGCAAGGTGCGGCATGTGCGGCAGGGTGTGGCATGTGCGGCAGGGTGTGGCAGGGTGTGGCATGCGCGGCAGGATGAAGCAAGTGCAGCTGATTTATGAGAGGTCTCTTTTTGTTTGAGTCACTTTTTCACTCATCTGTCTGTGATTTCCTTTTGACCTCATGTTTTTCTTGTTGGACTGTAATGATTCTGCAGTGGTGTGCCCTTAACAGCAGACCCCAGCGACCAACAAGAAGGGGCTTGACCATCTGTTGCTATTTGCAATTAAAAGTGTTCCGTTCGTTCCGTCGTGGTTGAAGACAGACTGTAATAGTCGCGTTGTTGCATTTCGGGTGGTTGTGTTTTGCCCGTGGTGAAAGGCTGCTTTGTATTTATCGATATTAAATAAAATAAGATTTCTGCTTTTGCTGTGAAACGAAAAATTGGGAAATTTTTGTTGAAGTCCGATTATCAACTGGCACTGGCTCAACCCATATTTGCATCCAAAATTGCACTAAAATACTGACGCTGTCATTGACGCACTCAACGGACTCCGTGTCAGCACTAATCCGGGCCTAATGTCATCCATGCAATCCCGAACGCAAATGTCAAACAGTGAGCCACGCGTCCTTGGTACCAAAGCCGAACCACCCATCCGACAAAGCCGTCCGGAAAATGCTCCGTAAAGCGTGCTGTCTTTAACGAGGAAAAGGCGTCGCTGCACCACGCGCTTATTGTCTGCAGTTGGCGATCCTCCGGCGCCGAGCCAGGGCCCGTTTTCCCGGGCCTTGGCTCGGCGCCGCGACGGGACCTGAAATCGGCAGACAGAAGGCCACTCTTTTCACATGCCTGACGGCTTTTTACGCTGTCGAAGCGGGCGACCTGCGCTAAACTGAGCGGGAAAACGGCCCGGTCCGTTGGTGACGCACGCCGCTCCTACGCAAGGTTACATTATACATGATTTACATGAATACATAACGTTGTTCATGAATACCGATATATATATATATATATATATATATATATATATATATATATATATATATATGTGTGTGTGTGTGTGTGTGTGTGTGTGTGGTGTGTGTGTGTGTGTGCGTGTAGCAAGTGAAATAGACACATCCTCATATACATGGGTGTGTCAATTAGATTTGTCAATCGGGTGTCATTATATGGTTGCATGCTACATATACGAATTTTGTGTATATCTATAAATATAAGCATTGAAAAGACATGCCTATACACCACGTTATATACATACATATATATAATATCTATATATAATTATATATATATCTATATATTATATATATATATATAATATATGTATATATGATGTGGGGAATATGGGCTGCGTGCGCGTGTTTTGGTATGGAGTTTATGCACTGCGTGCACACTCATGCGATGCGTGACCGTATGCATCGCCACCGTCCCACGTGTGGCGGCCGTTCGTCAGACCCAGCCGTGCGGCATCCGGCCACGACCGAGCCACTGGTGGCAGAGAAAAATGGAAACAGCTTAGGGAAACACGAATAGACCATTGTCATCTATTTTTGACACAGCTGGCGACAGTCTTGATCCAACAATAACGGGAGACGACTGAGCGGGGCTCGGGCAAATTTATGTGAGCTCCTACCCTGTCAAAGCTTTCCGTGAAATTAAAAAAACAAGTTATTGAAAAAGGAAAAAAACGCAAGAGAAGCAACAAATCGAAATAAAAGATCATCATCAATGCTAAAAAAACATCCCGATTATTAAGGGGAAACAAATCAAGCTGCATTTGAGATCAAACAAAATAAATGTCTGCGAGTGAAAGTAAAGGTTTTTTTTTTTTGGCCGAAGTGACGGGGGCCGATATCTTTCTACACATGAGTGACTACTTACATGAGTTGAAATGCATCAAAGATTAAATAAAAACATGTTGCTTATTATATTTATTCGAACATGTTTACAAATGTGGTGGCATTACCCTTGCTATCTGTAACCGGTCCTGCAAATGATGCTACGGAACGAACGAATTTGACCTTTTTGCCATTTGCGCATTTAAGATGACTGTAAAACAGCATTTCCGACCATCGTTGAATTGATGGGGCCTTCCTAATCTGAGACGAAATCCAGCCAAAGTTCACGTTCCTAGAATAAACTGTCCGCATTATGGATATGATTCCTCAATTTTTTCGAATCGAACGGTTCATTTCGAATTCGACACAACCGACAATTTGAATTCGAACCAGACTCATCGAAATCGACATCGTACGATTTCATCGGCACGATGAAAATACAGCTTTAAATTCTGATGTGTCTGGTGTCACACATTCTCAGTGTACAGATACGTCACAATTGCTACGAGTTCTCGAAACACGTGGCACCTACAGCACACACGTGATCTAAGTAAAGTCACAAGTCCTCGTTTTCTAGCGACCAATATAGGTGGAATGGTTAGAGCACTGACGCCGTCTTGGTGTAGCGGCATTGCTGCGATAATCCGGCAGC